>NC_088690.1:96767345-97114524 GCF_028017835.1 Emys orbicularis
CCCCTTTGTTGATTTTAATTCCCTGTAAGCCAACCACACTCCCCCCTTCGAAATAAAGTAACTATTGTTTTGAAACCATGCATTCTTTCTTTATTAATTAAAAAAAATGAGATAATGGACAAGGTAGCCCGGCTGGGGTGGGGGAAGAGGGAAGGACAAGGCCACATTGCTTATTGTAGCCACACTAAAAATCAAACTGTTTGAATGACAGCCTTCTGTTGCTTGGGCCATCCTCTGGAGTCGAGTGGCTGGGTGCCTGGAGCCTCCCTCCCCCCCCCCACGTTCTTGGGCGTCTGGGTGAGGAGGTTATGGAACATGGGAAGGAGGGGAGGCGGTTATACAGTGAATGCAGTGGGGGTCTGTGCTCTTGTTGGCTTTCCTGCAGTTCCAACAGACGCTTCATCATGTCCGTTTGCTCCCCCATTAGCCTCACTATCGCGTCTTGCCTCCTCTCTTCACGCTCACTTAATTCTTTCCTGGCCTCTGCCACTGAATGCCTCCATGCATTAAGCTGTGTCCTATCGGTATGGGAGGACTGCATGAGCTCGGAAAACGTGTCATCGCGAGTGCGTTTTTTTTTTGCCTTCTAATCTGCGATAACCTCAGGGATGGAGATGATAGGGGGAGCGTAGAAACATTCTACACTCTACAATTCTGGGGGGACTGCATGGTCACCTATGCTGCTGAGTGCTGCTGAGTTCGCCACGCTGACCAAACAGGAAATTAAATTCAAAAGTTCCCGGGGCTTTTCCTGTGTACCTGGCTAGTGCATCGGAGTTCAAAGTGCTGTCCAGAGCGGTCACAATGGAGCACTCTAGGATAGCTCCCGGAGGCCAATACCATCAATTTGTGTCCGCACTACCCCAAATTTGACCCAGCAAGGTCGATTTTAGCGCCGCTCCCCTCGCCGGGTAGGAGTACAGAAGTCGATTTTAAGAGCCCTTTAAGTTGACGGAATGGGGTTGGTTGTGTGGACGCATTCATTTTAAAATCGACCTAACGTGGCTAAATTCGACCTAACCCCGTAGTGTAGACCAGGGCCTGGCGTGACCAATCCCTGCTCCACTGGACACTCATAGAATTCACAAATCAGCTGCTCCCAAAGACGTAGTACACACCAGCTTACCAGTGTCACCTCAGATCACCGCTCCGCTTGACACACAGCACTTAGATATATTTATAGTGAAAACATGTGAAAGTTTATTGAATAAAGAGTAGAGATTTGAATGATAGCAAGTAGAAATATTGGAAATAAATGGTTACATGTAAAATAAAATCATAACATACCTTCTAAAACCTAAATTTACTTAACCAATTGCTATCATGTCTTACAGTATTGCTCCCCAGTATTTTTCAGTGCTCATAATCCCTTTTTCATGAAACAATGTATGCTCTCAACTTGTCCCTTCTGTGAAGGATATCCTGGGTCCCCCTATGATTCTGCATTCTTCTCATATTCCAGACTAATTCTTTTAGTCATAAGCAGGATACCCTCCTGCTGGACATTCCTTCCTGTTGATTTTGTGATCTCTTGTCAAATTTGCAACCTTGATTAGCTGGCGGCTCCATATGCAAATAGACTTACATTGTAAGCCACACAATGGGCAATGACTAGCCGGAGAGAAATAAGCATCTCCTACCCCTTTCCTAAACAGAACGTGTTTAGCACCTTCTGGTGACCTGTCTTAACTTACATACCGTAAGAATGCAATTTTCAGTATAGATACATCACTTCTTATATATCATCCATATATGCACCTCACCATGATTAGGACAAACAGTGCATTACTGGCTGTTGGTAGTGACTTCACATATCACCCTTTCGGTGCACTATTATGTAGACATCAGACCAGGAGATCCATATAAACCTCTACACAACCCTTATGCCCTCTGCCAGATAGCACCAAGGGGTCCCTGGGTCTCACCCCTCCACCAGGGCACAGAATCCTGGGCAGACTCATTCCCTGATGCTTTTACCCAACTACCTTGAGCTCCCTGTTGTAGCTGTACCTTTCTCCAGGGAGGTATCAGCCAGCAGATCCACGCAGCTTCCTGACTCCAGCAGGCTTCTCTCACTGCATGACAGACAGAGATCTACTCTTCTTCCTAACCATCGTATACCCCATCACACTTAATCATTCCCTTCTTTGGATTTCCCAGTGTGTCCTGTTTACTCTGTGTCTATTTGGGGTAGGGCACATCTGTATTTTGAGTTTTGTATGGCATTGAGCAGCGTGTCAGCACTTAAGCAATAATAAAGAGCCAGAAATCTTGGAAAGAAGCATGTTCTTATGGGGTGTTAAATCCATTTGTGCTCCCTTAAAGGGTTCTGATAATTTGAATACGGTATATCAAAATTTGGGGACATTAATTCAGGCCTCTGATTCTTTTAATGCAGTTCAACTAAGTCCCTGTCTTGGTGGGAAGTGTGTGTAGGGTAGGAAATACTGGTACTGGAGTTGTCTCCTAGTTGTAACTGTAATTGTCACTCAGCTCAAGCAAATGATTTACTTATTCCAGTAGTTCACATATCAGCACTTGGAGGTCCTATATTGTTCTCATGGGTCATTAGCTGTTCCTGTTCACTTTAGAGAGATCATCTGTGGTCACAAAATGATTCGTTCATATGGCAAACTGTCATCCACCTCAATCCATATGACAGGCAACTTATCCTTAGTGGATACAATGCCCCCCTTCCAGCCAGACACTCCCAATAAATTACATTAAGGAAGGTGCCCCGCTGGATGGCAGGTAATTTACATAATGTCACCAATTCATCCAGCACGGAAAGGATATGGAAGGGAGCTTACTGACATATTGTCTGACATTGTCATGATCCATGAGTGGCAGAAAATAGACACCCTGTAAGCAGGCAGAGTTCCATCTGGCAAGGAGTTGGCTTTAAAGAGTGGCAGTGTAAAATGACAGATAGTAATAGAAACTAGAAAGTCAGATTGGAAAATTAGCTTTCCCAGTTTCACATCTGCACAACGGGGGCAGCTGCCAATCACTGTCTCCAGAGGGAGGCTTATCTGGGTTCCCGACCACGTGCAAAGTCATGTTCCTCTCACTTAAAAAACAGCATGAAAAAATGAATCAGTCTGTTAGAGAGCTTTAAACAAATGTGGGGATGAGAAACAAGCTGTTGCAAATTGGCACAGAGAATGCAAAAAATTAATGTGAAATGAAAGCTGCATTTTCCAATAAAATAAAGCAGTCACTTAACTCTTCTTTCTCTCGCAACACTGCAAAGCATTTAAACACTTGAAGAGGTGCCTGAAGTGAATGTAAATGGTACATGAGGCACATACGTTTTGCAGGGGCGAGTAAAAAACATGGGTGGCTCAAGTAAGCAATTTATTTTCAATAATCCCTACAAGTCCTTCACGTCATAAAGCATCAGTAACATAATGTGATCAAGACACAGGTCAACCTGTCAGGCCACACTCTTTGCTTTAGTGTGAATTTGGGGGAGAGGGGGGCGTGGGGGGCGGGGAGGGAATCTATCCACAAATTGGATGTGTAGTGTCAGGTTTCGCTGTACTGGCTTGCCCAGTGTGCTTTAACACTGAGTTAGAGGGATCACTCTAAGGGTAAGAAACCCATATCCAGGGCCCTTCAGTCTTTGGGCTCTCTGTCAAAACTCACAAAGACGCCAGTTACAGTGAGACTGGGCTGGGACCTTCAAGTGCTTTCTCATAATAAGTCACCAAAGCAATGGCTGTCAGCTACTAATAACCCAGATTTGCTTCTGAACTTGTGGTCTCTCTCACATGCCCTCTCTTATATTTTTTAAGACTCCTGCTACTCATCCATCCATCCACCTGTAGTAGGAAGAAAGCCAGAGACATAAGCCCTTGCATCAGAGGCCTGGTGTAAGGCCTGAGGCATCAACTAAAGTAGTGGTCAAGCCTTGCTAATATAAAAGCAAAAGTTAGCAAGAGACAGTCTGTGAGCTCACAGAACCTGGCAAAAACAGGGCTGGTATTGCAAAAACACACACATTCCTAAGAAAGGCTACGCACAGGAAACTCACGCAAACACATTCCAGAAGGATGGTACCAGAATACCCCAATATCAAGTATGGTACAAACACACCCACCCCAAAGGTAATGAGAACATACTGACCCCTCCTAAAGATAAGGTCAGGGTGACAGTGTGATGGATAGAGATGTTCTGATTGAACCAACGTGTACAAGGTAATGGGTGGTAACAACCCACATCAGGGAGCAGTAACTAACCACATCGGAGGGGCAATATTTAACTTTTTGGATTGATGTATAAAATAAAGCCTCAAAGGGAGTGTCTTTTTCTGGCCTATGGGGGAACGGAAAGTCCCACCGTTCTCTGAGCTGATCCATTGTTATGGGCATACATGTATTGGTGGTCCGATAGAGTCTGCGGGATACTAGTACCGTGCTTCGTTGACAATAAACCTGGCCGGGTGCCTTCGTACCTTAACGGATCTTGTGGTCACTGGGCGGTTTACTCGAGGTCTGCTGTGCCAGCTGCCTGCGCAGAGCTGGGATTGCACACAGAGGGAACACACGCAGCCAAACATCTGACAACACCGCCGTAGTTATGAGTAGCCAATCACAGCTACTCTTCAACTCAAGCCAGAAGGAAATCCAAGTTTGGGGCCTCTGGTACCCAGAACACTCCACAAATGGAAGATGGAGCTGTGGAGAGGGCTGACTATGGTGGAGGGAAGGCAGCTCACACCAGCAACATGTAACAAGAGTCCTGGATACTTACCTTCCCACTCTCTGGAAGGGATGGGTAGAACAAACAGACTTTGCAGCCATAGCTATCCCCTACTTCCTACCAACAGACAGTCTCTCTTATTTAGTGTACTGTGGTTGGTCTTTTAGTGTGTTATCCCTCTGCTATACTTTAGGCCTTTCAGTTATATGGACATGTTCACTTTCTGGACTTGGACCTAATTAAAAATTATTTCTCAACCGTTGATTATTTGGATGTTGACAAGAACCTATTGCTGCATGACTGCAAGAATTTTTCTAATGTTTACAACTTGCACCAACAGAAACACAGTAACAAAGCCACCTTTGGGTGATTAAAAACCCTTGAGGAAGGGCACATTCTGGCATTGAAGGAGGTACACAAGAATGCAACTGCACATGGCTGCTATTTAATGGTGTTATTTAGTCTTATTACATTAATCCCCATAGGAATTGATTCGTCCTTACATGCAGTACTTCAAAAGCTGTGTGAAATGTTTCAGTGAAACCAAGTGAAACACACATGATTTTCCAGTATCAGAGAGGTAGCCATGTTAGTCTGGACCTGTAAAAGCAGCAGAGAGTCCTGTGGCACCTTATAGACTAACAGATGTATTGGAGCGTGAGCTTTCGATGCATCCGACGAAGTGGGTATTCGCCCACAAAAGCTCATGCTCCAATACATCTGTTAGTCTATAAGGTGCCACAGGACTCTTTGCTGCTTTTACATGATTTTCCAGGTTGTATTTATTTTCAAATAAATTCAGACCATGTTCACCAAGAGACAGATTTTGCCACTCTTATTCATGTTCAGTAACTGAGATGAATGGAATTACTAGAGGGGTCATGAGCTACCTCAAATACGATCTGGGTGGCAACATCTGGCCCTAAGTTTTGAGAACACACGAGTCCAGTTTCAAATGAAACTATGAATCAGCGTATGGCTTTGCATCAAAGACCTAATCCAAAGTCCATTGAAATCAATGGGAGTCTCTTCATTAACTTTAATGAAGTTTAATTTTAGATCAGGCCCCAAAACCATGTGAAATTCATGACACGGTTTCAATGTGAAATCGGATGACAATTGTCTGTTTCAACTGGAGTTTTTGGGGTAATTGAAACTTGAAATTCAAAATGAAACTGGGGGGAGTGTGAACCAAAGGGTCCAACCCAAAGAAACTAAAATACCCTCATGAACTAATGTAAAGGGAAAATATGGCTCTAAAGATTTCCAGTATTCATTACAATGTTTTGTGCCGGGAGGGAGATTTTTCCTCTCTGTATAAATATATATCATTCATAGTAACAATCACGGGATATGTGCTCATGCATGCAGAAGCACACACAGAGGGAAGACTAGCCCCTGTGTCATAAGTATTAGGGATTAGGACTGAGATTCGCTGGAAATGTTATCCAGCGGGAGCTTGTACAGTCCCTGCCTGAACTGTGCATGTACCTAGCACGGCCATAAATAACAAATTTGCTTACAATGTCCAAATAAGTAAATGAAGAATCAGATATGACAATTCAAACACCTCATAAACGTGACCTTTTCATTAGTCTGCATTTTGATTGGCTGCTTATTCCAGCTTTCCCTTAGGTGATAACCAGAGTACACAGGGAATGGGCAACAAGTCAAATTACAAAAATACTGAAAAGGTCAGAGTGGTACAGCTTGCATCTTTCACTGAGCTGATGCTGCATGAACGTTCTCCTATCTTACTGATCATGACAGTGAACAGGAAATCTTAATGGAGTGACTCGTTCTAGTGGCTGTTTTTGGAATGGTACACAGAGTGGCCCTCTTTGGAGCGTTCCATTGCTGGAAGAATTGGTGTTGGGGCTTTTTGTATATTACTTTAAAATATCTTTATTTGTATACGTGGGGCCAGATGATAGATCCTCTGGTCTGGCCAAGCTGGGCTTAGCACAAGACCCAGGGATAGCGTTATGCCACCTTTACACTGCCCCAATCCTGAGGCAGACCTGGAGCCAGGCTGATCCCCACAGTGAACTACAGTAGACTCACAGCCCCAAGGGGCCCTTCCAGCAGTTGGGTCACTGGGATATAGAGACATCCTGACCATATCCTAGGAAAACTCCTTTCACCTAGGAATTCCCCCTTCAACAGTGGCTGGGGAAAGATGACAGAGCAGCCACTACAGATCTCTTTGCTCCTGGAATTAATCTAAAGGGAAATGGAAGATGCCAGAGACAGGCTGAAACTGTAAAGGGAAATGAGGAGACTTTAGAAGCTGGGAATTGGAACATTCCCATTGTCATTTCCAAATTTAGCTTAGTAGATTTAAGAGCTGACCCTTTCTGGAGATTCAGAAACTGGGTCCTATATATATATGAAACAGGGGAGTTCATGAGAGCTGCAAAAGGTCAGGTGCATGCCACAGTAAGCTCTCATTTTAAATTATCTTCTATTTCCACCTTATCTTCCTTTGTGAACCCCTCAAAATTCTCCTTTTCTGTAATGCCTACAGAAAACTGATCTGTAGGCATCTGATAATGGCTAGGCAGGTGATGAATCTGATTGCTGCTACTGATTGGCTAAGAATTAAGCACACGGTAAACCTTTGCTAAAACATCCTATTATTCCCCTCTCCACATCCTCTCCCTCTCCATCTAACTTTTAGTCTCATGCACCTGTAATGTCTTGCCTTTTAAACCGTAAGTAAGAACAGTTCCGTGCTTAAAGCAATGGGGTCCCAATCCAGTGGATGCCTCCGGATGCTCCTGTAATATACATGTTAACGATAATAATAATAATATTAATAATCTTTTCCAATTAAAATTCAAGTTTGCAATGCAGAATTCCAATGAGCACCTGTTCTGTAACTAACCAGTAACAATCATATGGCCTACATAGCTTCCCCAGAGAAGGCCTCTGTGTCTGGACTGTGCATCAAAAGCATCAAAGACAGGACATTTTCAAGTGGCATTACTGCAAACACTTCCCTGAAAGAGTTAATTCTTTCATTGTCAGTCATCTTCATCAAAATCATGTCTGTGGACATCGTGGAGATTAAGAATATACACAATGCCCCACTTATCCCCAGACCTTTAACCTGAAAACAAGTGAGAACCCTACCGAGTGGATTTCTAACTGTTTTGCATTGGATTTTCAACTTTTACTTGACTGGCCTATCTCACATTTAATGCATAAATACAGTATCAGACATTCCCCTGTGTAAAATAGATGCACATTTAAACTACAATACCATGTCTGGCCACTGTATGAACTACAGTGAGAAACTAGGCCTAGGAGAAACCTTTGGTGACAAAGTGACACTTCAGAAAAAAAGATTAAAATATCCAAATAAATAAAAATGAATCACCGCTCTTTATAAGTGAGAATCTCTGCACCCCCCACTGACTGCTGCTTCCCTCCATTCCACACCCATTAACTTAGGCCTTGGCTACACTGGCGCTGTACAGCGCTGCAACTTGCTGTGCTCGGGGGTGTGAAAACGCCCCCCCCCCCCCCGAGCGCAGCGAGTGTAGCGCTGTAAAGCACCAGTGTAATCAGCGCCTGCAGCGCTGCATGCTTGCTCGCAGCGCTGCAAGCTATTCCCCTTGGAGAGGTGGAGTACTTGCAGCGCTGCGAGAAAGCTCTCGCAGCGCTGGCGGCGCGACTACACTCGCGCTTCACAGCGCTGCCGAGGCAGCGCTGTGAATTCTCAAGTGTAGCCAAGGCCTTACGTTCAACCTTCTGGTTTTTCCTCCCTTCTTTATTTTCTTATGAACTTCCTCTCTTGGACCACTAGGTGCCATCAGTGCATGCTCACCAGGTGCTACCTACAAAGACTATAAAACTAAACTAGTTTGATGTAAAGGCTGAATACAGTTTTTTGCAGGCAGGTCTGTCTGTGTTAGATTAGAAGCAGTAACTTTTCACTAACAAATGCTTCTTGATTGAAAAATCCTCTCGTTCACATATATTAAGGTTTTATAAATAGGGCCCTACCAAATTCACAGCCATGAAAAACGCATCGCAGACTGTGAAATCTGGTCTCCCCCCGTGAAATCTGGTCTTTTGTGTGCTTTTATCCTATACTATACAGATTTCACGGGGGGAGGGGGGAGACCAACGTTTCTCAAATTGGGGGTCCTGACCCAAAGGGGGTTTGGGGCGGTCACAAGGTTATTTTAGTGGGGTCGCGGTATTGCCACCCTTACTTCTGCACTTCGGAGTTGGGCGGCCAGAGAGTGGTGGCTGAAATCATGAAATTAACTATTTTTAAAATCCTATGACCGTGAAATGTACCAAAATGGACCGTGAATTTGGCAGAGCCCTATTTATAAAATATTAAAATGTCGGTAACTATTTAGCTGCAGTGATAAATGGGCTGTACCATTACTCTTGGCAAAAATCAAATACTGTCTTCCGATTGCGATTGCAGACTAGATACTTCCATTTCAGTCCCAATGCACATCTCTTGTTGTTATTTAAATCTTCTATATTACTCTTAAAGGGTAGGTCTCCTTTAGGCCTGAAGAACCTGTGATAACAACAAGCATATTACCATGACATAAACTCTGTCCTTACATCTTCACTTCATTTTTAGCATAATGAAAATCATTTAATCTCTTTTTGTTATCTGAAAATGCATGAGCTGTTGTTCATTAATCACAGTTTATTTCATTTCTTTTGCCACAGGCATCATGGTAACATATTCATTGGCTAGCAGGGTGGGAAAAATGCTGCAATTTCAGGCACAACTTTGGTTAGTAAAACCAAAAGTGCCCACAAAACTCCATCTTGATTGGAGTTACTCTGTCAATAACATCCACAATTGAGACCCACAAAATGAAAATTGTTTTAGCAGATACATTGATGAAAGAACCTGAAGGGATATCTGTGTATCCAGTTCCTTTATACTCCATGAATGTCTTCATACTTTCCAGTCTTACTGCACAGAGCAGTAAAATCCTGGGGGGGTGGGGAAGAGAGGACATATTTTCTTGGGCTATAATTGTAGCATTAGAACAAAGATCGATTGCCAAACATTAAGAAACCATCTAATGTTACAGTACCAAAGACTTTATTTTTTTCTTTCAAGAAGAGAGATGGATTCCTTGGCTTCATTCACTGTAGACGTTCAATACTGGGATGGAATATGATTCTCAAGTGAGCTTCCCTGCAGGTGCACTCAATTCCTTGATGGGAACCAAGTGCGGGTTCTGTGAGGGCATAGGAAGGGAAGGGAAATCAGTAAAGCCCTGCCCCTCTCCTAGCCAACTACTGAGGGAGGAGCAAAGCTTAGTTGCCAGTACTGGGCAGTGTGCATATCTGCCAATGTTTTGAAAAAGTTTTGCAAGGGACAAAAGTCCGAATAGGCGGGAGTTCTGCGGTACAGGGTTACCAGCACCTAGTGAGTTTTGTGTACATACCAGAGAGGTTTAAGATTTACCTAGAACTTTATAACATTGACCCCATGCCTAGGCTATGACCGTGCAACTCAAGATGGGGTTTAGCAAAGGCAGCTTTATGTCACCTATTCTCCGATCAATCCTGGGGCTGGTGTGGACCAGGAGAGGACCCAGGGTTTAGATTTTAAGCTCTTTATACCAGGCCCTGACTTTTCATTATGCATGAGTGTACACTGCCTATCCCAATAGGGACCT
Organism: Emys orbicularis; assembly: GCF_028017835.1. Taxonomy (NCBI): domain Eukaryota; kingdom Metazoa; phylum Chordata; order Testudines; family Emydidae; genus Emys; species Emys orbicularis. The sequence goes on from NC_088690.1 coordinate 96,777,722, forward strand.
GATCCCTGATGGGGGCCTTTATGCACTACTGCAATAAAAATCATTAATAATGTAGAGCAGCCTCGGGACTGAGAGTCCCTTAAATTATTTCAAAACTGTTTTTTCATTGAATGTGCATTTTAACGGAAAACAAGCATCAGTGTCGAGGAAACAGACTAGTTTAAACAGAATCCATGAGCATGGAACAGAGAACTCGGCAGAGCTGTTTGTGTGTTCTTGTTACGCTCCAAACACCCCATAGAACACCATTAGCAATGGGATTCTTTCATAGACAGTTAGGATGAAAAGTAATTACGAAGGATGGTTTCACAGATGCTATCTATCGTGTCTGGAGAAGAGAAAAAAATTATCTCTAGCAGGTCCTTCTGGTTATCCACAGAGAGGCCATCATCTAGGAAAGTAGGTTACATTTAACATATCAACTAGCATATTTTAACCGACACAGTTTTAAACTAGTGTGGACAGTAAAATATTTCAAGTGGTCAAGGTCAACGTGAGGCTCCCCCTTAGGACTAGCATTTTTAAACACAATCTATTTTCCTAGTCTAGACATGGTCACACAAGGACTGACTGTATTTTGTGTCTTGTAGGGGTACTGAGCTGAGCATTTTTTCTGGTACTTAACAAATCGTTAATTAATAGTAATACTAATAAATGGTCATCCTGATTAAAAGGGACTGGGAACTACAGAAGTGAAGCAAAGCAAGTTACTGTGCTGTTATTTGAGTCTAGCAGGGTTAGCAATATTAACTGCATATTCTACATTCATTCTGTGAATGGGGCTGACACTGCAAATGTGGAACAAACACTGTACATACCATGGAGATTCACAGTATGGAGAAATCTTTAGTTTCTAAACTGATTTCTGTGCGTAACTGAAACATCTCATATCAGCGAGTGACTGGTCCATAGAAAATCAGTTCTTGTAATTGACATTTTGCATCCATTGCATTTTCCACTGTGCTCCCCTCAACCAGACAGATAGGATATGTACCTATATTTTGCATTACTCTGATTTTAGCTATTTATCCAAACGTCCTTTATTTTCTCACTGCTTTAAATTCAGTCTGACTTCTTGGCATCAGGAAAGGCACAACAAAACCAATTAGGACTAGGAGATAACTGAACTGAGCCCAGGGCTGGTAAATGTTCATGTGTTTTTAAATTTCCATTGTATGCTGCCTACGCCTCTCTTTAATGAAAGATTTGCAGTCTCCACTTGACTGGAAAACATCCATAATAAAGCCATGTAGGCTATCGTATAGTACAAATCTCCTGAGAAAATAATGCAGTTTTAGTAAGGCAGGGGTTTCAGCTGCTCTAATCATTCTAATTACTTGAGAATGTTTCCTTCTTCCCCCTGCATCCTCTAGGGCCTTTTTGCCTTCAGATCAGCTATAGAAACAAAGTAATTTAGCCAAGTAAAAAGCTTATTAACACATGATGCAGTTCACTGGCACAGGAAAACTACATCGCATCCCACCCACTCCTCAAACAGGTAGACCTCAATATTACAAAGGGGCTTTGTCTGGCACAGAATAACTCAATACGGTCAAAGAAGGCAGAAGGCAGAAGTTCTGTGTGTGAAGGGCAGTTACAATGTACAAGGTGGAAGAAGCCAGTTCAATTCCAAGATCAAGTCAGGAGTCACAGTGACAGCAGGCAATTTTGTAAATCCTGAGCTATTAATTAAGAGTCCTCAGATTATTTTTGCTTTCCTGAGGACCTTTTGTTTTGTTAAATTGCCAGGCATCACTGAACATGGGAATAGCTGTGGATGCCTATTAGTAGTCAAGGTGCAACTTTTGCACTTAAAAAAATCCTTCAGATATCTCAGTTTATTATTATTATTTATTTTTCCTAATACAGCAAAATATCAGATTCATCATCATAGATATTAGTAAACAAAGAGGGTTGGGATGAAGGGAACGATGAAGGGAACGACATACCTATCTTCAGGGTTTACATTAATCATAGACTTCTTAAAAAGTCAGCCTAAATTGCTTTGAATTTTTCAGGCACTCCCTTTTAGCAGAATGCCAGTTGTTCATTAGCTGCAAGGTCAGCCATATCACTGAGCCAGGCATCAATATTTGGTGGGGATCGACTTTTCCATTTTTGCAGGATTAATTTTTTAGCAACCAAAGTGGCACATTGGAACCAGGCCACCTTGTTACCAGTAATCTCTATGTATCAGGAATATGTCCAAGAGTAAAATTTAAGGGGAAGGGCTCCAATTTAGCATCCAATATCACATTGGTCCTTTGACCCACCTCATATCAGAAACTCTTGATATAGTGGCACTCCCAAAACAGATGAGCTAATGTAGCACCAAGGGAGTTACACTTCCTACAGCAGTCAGCATTTATAAGCCCTCTTTACCATTAGCCTATGTGGAGACAAATATATTCACAAAAGCATCTTTCTCTGGTCTAAAGTTGCTTTAACATTAGATACATTTGTATTCAATTGGGTCAGAGATAGTAGTGTATCCAAATCTCTATTCCAAACAACTTGCAAATTATCAATCTATGGCAGACTTTTTGGGGCCAGAAAATCATAAAAAGATACCATTGGCCAATAAATCCAAGAAGTTTATTTTAAAATAATAAAAGTTCTGGAGGTTCTGGAGCTCCCAGTGTATCTGATCCAAATACATTCATAAGTAAATGCATTAACTGGAGTGGCTTCCATCAAGGTTTTGTCACTGATTTTCAGGATAAAATTGCCTCAGAGGACCACCTCTGCATGGAAAAATGGATGGAAGCAGAACTTTTTAGGCAAATTTGACCAACCTTGCCGCAGCCATTATTGTGGGAGCTTGGGAGCCATCCACTCTATAATAATTTGATCCTACAATGCCTGAAAAGGGGTGAGTGTATACCAATAAAGAATAAAGAATGACTTCTAGGGACTGGGATGAGACACCCTGTTTCATTCTAGTTGTGACCTATGCCAGGATTTAAATCTAGAAATAAAAGTATAGTGCAATAATCCATCAGCCTGCATGCTAGTTACTAACTATAATTAAACACATGGGGCCAGATTCTGTAAACATAGAAGCTTGACAGAAAACCAAAAAGGGAAGGCTGGCTGGATGGTGTTTATCTTGTTCTAACTATCCACAAAGCCCACAGAGAAGACATTCCACAGACCCTCTGTAACAGGAGTCACAGTGGACCAAATTTCAGGGCAGAGGCTAAGAGTCAGGGTCATAGCCATCAAATTGGTCCATGTACACCTGAACCCAGCAATGGTATCTAGACATCCCATCCCTCTGCAGTTCTCTCGTACTCTGGAAAGGATGAATCTGCAGGGGCTTTGCATGGGGCCACAGCTGGCCAGAATATGCCCATATATTTGTGCAGCCAAATGCTACGGTTCCAGAATATGACGTACGTTGCACTGATGCTTGCTTTATATACTTCACTGCAACCATCCCAAGGTGATCACTTCGTGCTAGATAACCTTTTATAATATTCACTACAGAGGGGACACCAGTTAATTGCACCATTATCATGTGACAACACAATGCCATAAAAGTGTATCACTGTGAAAAAATGTGAACACAGACATTGTTCTCAAGGAAATAATGACTGGCAGTCATTACAGGGGCAACAGCTGTCACAAGCTCTGGTGGGAAACTGCATAAGATCATAGCATGGGTTTTCAGGTTAATCTGTAGTCAATGCACAGGCATCTAAGTAATTTTTTTAACAGCAGTAAAGCAAGTGCCCTTGGAACCATGGAATTGTAGGACTGGAAGGGACCTCGATATGTCATCTAGTACAGTACCCTGCACTCATGGCATGGATGCTCTTAGCATATAATTTATTTGTACTGGAAGAGAGACTCAGGTTGCAGCATTTGGTTTTCATCAAGTGAAGCTGAAATAACTGTAGCACAAGCACTTCAGCTGAGTTCTGTGTCCACATCAGTGAGCAATTCATGGGGAAATTGCCTCCAAAAACGAAACCTAAATCTGCCCCTTCCCCAAATCTATCAATTAACCAAGCTATTTCCCCCATATTCTGAAAAGATGGGGAAGAGAGCGCGAGCGATTGCTGTTATTTGTATTTTTTTATTTATTTCTTGGTGCTCAGATACTGCAACTGGGTGGGGGAAGGGAATAGAAGTATGGAGAGAAGAGAAATTTAAACTCAGTGTCTCTTTTAGTATCAATCCCTTCCCTGTAACTGCTAGGCCATATTCATTCATCTAGGCAATGGTCTTGAATTTTTGGGAGGCAGCATAGTCTGGAGGGAGGGGCAGAGAGTTGTATTAGGTTCTGACCCTTCCATTGATAGTACATTGGCAGACTGCTGCTCCTGCAAAGAACCCACCTAAAGTCAGTGATGCACCCACGTCGTATCAATTGCAAGCTTGGGGCCTTTGTTGGAAGATCCTGACTTCTAATCCTGACTCTACCACTGATATATATAATAACAGTCAGCATGGATTTGTCAAGAACAAATTGTGTCAGACCAACCTAATAGTTTTCTTGACAGGGTAAGAAGCCTTGTGGGTGGGGGGAGGTGGTAGATATGGTATATCTTGTCTCTAGTAAGGCTTTTAATATTGTAGCAGCCATGATCGGGTTGTTTCAGAGTTTTCTGGTCTTTATCTAGGTGGAGCTTCTATAAGGTGGGAGCAGTAGTTCTCAACCAGGGGTACATGTACCCCTGGGGGTACGCAGAGGTCTTCCAGGGGGTACTCAACTCATCAAGATCAGTGTTTCTCAATCTGGGGATTGCAGTCTCTGCGGGGGGTCATGAGACGGATTTAGGGGGATAGCAAGTGCACGGTCAGCATGAAGGGGTGGCAAGCAGGGAAATTGCCCGGTGCCCCCTGCCACAGGGGGCCCCATGGAGGTAAATTACATGCTTCAGCCTTGCTGCCTGGGGCTCAGGCTTCAGACAAGGCTCACAGGTGAAAAACAGTCTCAAGTATCACATGAAAGATAAATTGATTGGAATATATATATTGTACTTATTTTATAATTATATAGTAAAAATGAGAAAGTAGCAACTTTTCAGTAACAATGTGCTGTGACACTTTTGTATTTTTATGTCTGATTTTGTAAGCAAGTAGTTTTTAAGTGAGGTGAAACTTAGGGTATGGAAGACAAATCAGACTCATGAAAGGGGTACAGTAGTCTGGAAAGGTTCAGAACCACTGTCTTAGAGTATTTAACATTTTTCCTATTAGCCTGTTTGGGCCTGATTTGTCAGTGAGTTAGATCTGTTTTATACCAACTCCGTATACTAACGCCGTAAAGATCGATGGAACCACACCACCATAAATGATGGTAATGCAGTGATGAATCAGGCTCTGCATGTCTTCCACTTCTAGGGTCAGACTTGCTATTTTGTGCAGGAGAGAGTACAAATCCATAGTGGGTGTAATTTGTAAAAGGAGCTGCTGACCCTCAGATAATGTGTCCACTTTACAAAACTTAGCACAGATTAGGACGGCTGGCAGCATGGGCAGTGGGTGAAACTTCCCCTGGAGGAGGCAAGTTCCTTGTCTTGCCTCTTCTGCCCACAGCCCCACCCAAACTCCACCCCTGCTCTGCCCCAGGTCCCGCCCCCACCCACTGCTGACTTGCCACTCACCTCTTCACCACCACCCAGATCCCCCCCCTCTGCTCACCTTCTCCCCCGCCCGCCGCTCGCCCACCTGCTGCTCACCTCCTCACCCCCCTCGCCAGACCCTTTCCCCGCCCGCCACAGACCCCCACCATCACCTGCTGTGCAGCTGGCTCACTACTCGCCTCCTCATTCTGCTGCTGCCCCTCACCCCCCATGACACCATCTCCCCTTTTCACCGTAAAGCACTAATAACATTCCCCAATGGAACTGAACAGGCAACAGGCATAGCTCAATTGCCAGATAGATTCTCCTCTGTGTGGCAGGGCATTTGGTGTATGCTGTATACAGAGAGACAAAAAGCCAGGCTACCTGCGCCAACCTGAAGCCTAATCTCTCCTTTTGAAAAAGTGCTTGTCATTGACAACCTGCATTAAGGCAGTAGTTTAATCACAGAATTCCCTGCCAGACTCGTTTACTTAAACTGGGTTTGAATAAAATGATTAGATCAAGAAATAAACTCACTGGCTATGTCAGCTCCTCCTTAAGCCAAGCTAGCAGTTACTTCTTCTGGGTACAGAGAATAACTGACGGGTTGTCATCTGGAAACTGTTTTGACCCCAATAACACATTTTCCTACAATATAAAAGCCAGCTGAATGTGGTGAAAGGCTTCCTGGGCATTGGCAAATGGCTTCATTACCACTTTAATGGCTCTAACAGTTTCAGTGATCTCTGCTACTAGGTCTCTGGAAGGCTTTTTCACTGTGTAAAGTTACTCAGGGATCCCCTCTGCTCGCCTCTTCACTCCCCCTGTCTGCCACTGACTCCCCGCTCACATTCTCAAACACATCCCGCGCCTCGCTGGGGGGGGGGGGGTGCGAGGAGAGACATGGCCGGCAGCTGCAGGGACCTCAGAGGGGGGAAGGGGATGGGTGGAGGAGAGGAGAGGAGGTAGAGTCACCCCAGGCAGCAGCAGCAAGTCATGGGAGCCTCGGGGAAGAGTCAGAGCAGGGAGGGGAAGAGGCAGACGGGGGGCACCACGGCCCAGGTGTTGGGCAGCAGGGGCGGCTGTGCTAGGGGAGGCAACTTGCCTATTATACCCGCTGCCCATGACTGGCAGCCTGTGCTCAAGTGGGGCCAGGACATGAAATAGCAAAGGATGCTGCAAACCAGGATTCCCATGTGCTAGTACAGGTGTATGGAGACCCCAGGACTGGAATTGCAGGGTATACAGCATGTCAAGTTTGAAGTGCAATGGCAGAACTATGTGGGAGATGCATGCAGAACACTTACCTGGATCTAACTGGTATGATTACTTCCCTACTTTAGAAAAAGAAGTTAAAAACAACCTGACATTTTATCCTGGGCTCCTGAATTAGAGTGCATATAATATTTGTGACCGGATGTTTGGGTTGGCAGACAATACGTATATCATCCTGGGGTTAATATTTCATTACAGATCCTCACAGTTCATCCCACTTCCTGGAAAAATAAAATAAACTGGTATGTATTATAGGAGACAAATCTCTTAATACAAAATATTTAATATAGTGAAATTTCATTTCATGGATGCTTGCATTTCTGCTATGATAAGTCTTATCTTGAGACCAGTATATTACAAATACTGCCTAAGACAAAGCAATCGTTTGTCTTTATTGCAGTCAAGCATAACAAATAGCTGAGTAATATTTTGGCACCGATCTGTAATGTCTGATGCATTAGTCCCTTACATGAAAAATTTACAACTACAGGTCTGTCTCGCTGCCATTAACAAAGCAAAGGCTTCTTGCACTTGTTATGCTCTCACAGTGACACCTTGCATAAGAAGTCTTAACTATGCTTATCTATGCATTTCATTTAGACTTTACGGGATGATTCTTACGACATTAAGAACAAATTAATCTAAATAAACATATTTAACGGAGTTGGGCAGCGAGGAAACAGATGCCCTTTTATTGCACAGTTGTTACCTTAGCAGGAAAGGGCTTTAGAACCAGATTCTCTGTCCCACTCTGCTTCCTTTGCACTGCTGTGCAGGCATAAAGAGAGCAGAAACCTCTCCTGGTGTGGGGAAAAACCCAATGGGCAAATAGGAGCAGGTGTAACTAGCTCCTATTTGACCCTCCCCACAGCCACTGGAACTGGGTGTGAATCTGGGTGGAAAAGAGGCATAGCACTGCACAACTCTCCTCAGCTGGTGGACAGCCCCTTGGGGATTCATGTTGCCTGCATGCACAGGTTAGAGCAGCACTAGGAGCAGGCAGAGAATCAGGGAGCTGTAACCTACTCCTGTATGGTCTTCCTCCCATCACTGCTTCACTGCGCATAAACTGAGCAAAGCAGGGAATGTGGCCCATAGATTTTTCCTGATGTGCTGTCAGTGATATCAGACCCTTGTCAGTAGACATACAAGTGTAACTACTTTCCAGGCAGTGCATTTCTAGGGGATTACTGCATCTCATGCATTGTTAAAGTCACTCATCCTTTGGCCTTCTGCCTTACCATATGCCCTTATGGAAAACACTCTAGATAACAGTGATTCAAACTGTAGGGTTCTAGAATGTAAATATATTCACGTTCAATAGAAAACACTTTAAAAATCTATGGAAGTTAATAAAGAATGCTATCTTTCTGTAGGTTTTTTGAACCATCTAATAAAATTCTATAGCAGGACTATTATCTTCTATTCAGTTCTATAGAATGGTCCTGCCCCAAAAGGCTTAAAAGGGATATTACTGCTTTAAACAGCATGTGCTAACTAACTTTTTGAATCTAGGTGACACTGACGTTGCATAGTTTCAATGCAGTAACAACTGCTTACTAACAGCAACGTATAGGGACAGATCTTCAGCTGGTGTCCATTGTCATAGCTACTTGAAAGTCAATGAAGTGATGACAATTTCCACCTGCTGAGGATCTGCCCAGCTGGTTAAATCCTGCAGTCCTTTCTCAGGAACTTCCACTGACTTCAATGGGAGCTTGGTCTGGGTAGAACTGCAGAAGTTGGGACACAAAGAATCCTAAGGTCTGATTCTCATTTACATTAAGGCCAATTTGCACCACTCTGGCAGTGTCAAAGGGCTCACGGTAGGTGCAAATGTAATGTATTCCCACATTAAGGCCCCTTTACACTTTCAGAATGACGAACAAGAGCCTAAAGGCAAGTCTACCCTTAAAGCTGCGCAGCTGTAGCAGTTTAGTGAAGATGCTCTAAGGGCATGGCTACACTTGCAGATGTAGAGCGCTGTGAGTTAAACCCGCCTTCGGAGAGCGCAGTAGGGAAAGCGCTGCAGTCTGTCCACACTGACAGCTTCAAGCGCACTGGCGTGGCCACATTTGCGGCACTTGCAGTGGCATTGGAAGCGGTGCATTATGGGCAGCCATCCCAGCATGCAAGTGGCTGCAATGTTCTTTTCAAATGGGGGGGGTGGGGTGGAGTGTGACAGGGAGTGTGTTGTGTGTACCTGGGGGGAGAGAGAGTGGGGTTTTGGGGTTCTGAGAGTGTATCAGCATGCTGTCTTGTAAGTTCAGACCCCCTCTTCCCCCCGCCTCTCTCTCTCTCTCACTCACTCAAAGCGAACAGTAAATGTTTGCTTTTTCTCAGAGCTGATAAGCAGCTGGCTTCTCCGAAACGGAGCTTTGAAAGGGCATTTCCGCATTCCTGCAGCCGATTTCACAACAATGACAAGAGTGGCCACTTGATTTAAGGGGATCATTGGGCGTTTCTGGAGGCTGATCACAGCGCAGTAATGCAACACCTCGTTCACACTGGCGCCGCGGCGCTCCAGCGGGGGCGCAGCAAACGTTATTCCACTCACCGAGGTGGAGTACCAGCAGCACTGTAGCTGCGGAGTCAGAGCGCTCTACATGCCTTGCCAGTGTGGACGGGGAGTGAGCTGGGGCGCCCGGGGCTGCTTTATTGCGCTGTAACTCGCAAGTGTAGCCAAGGCCTTAGCCACCAGGAGTGAGCTCTCCTGTCGGCATAGTTAATCCACCTCCCCAAGAGGCAGTAGCGATGTCGATGGGAGAAGCTCTCCCACCAACGTGACACTGTCTACACAGGGGCTTAGGTCAGTCTAACTAGTCACTCAGGGATGTGGATTTTTCACACCCCTGAGCAACATAGTTATACCGATATTGGGTCTGTAGTGTAGACCAGCCCTTAGTGTAAATGACAATCAGGCTCTTCATATTTAACAGACGTAAAATATTAGCCATATATTATATATCCACTGCATTATTTTAATCCTCTACACACATAGTAACATAAATATGTATAAATTAATTATAGTCAAATACTATTCACTGAATAACTTATTCAGTATATTTTGTGATTTAAAAAAATATTCAACAAGTACATTTGTCCACCTAGCGCTCGAATAAATATATATCTATGATATGGCTGTTTAACCTCAAAATACATTTTCTATGATCCTCATTTCAGTACACACATTAAGAGAGCCAAATTCATCTTTGAAGAAGGAAAGAAGGAAAGAAAGAAAGACTATGATGAATATACTAAGCCAACATTATAAAGTGCAGATAAAAGCACTTACTTGGACCAATACTGCATGAGTACCTTAAATTCTAAAAATGAGCAATTGTTATCTCTTTAAATATTGATTGCCTGGATGAAACTATTATGAAAGCACTAGATAAAGTACTTAGAGCTAACACAAAAGATTCAATACACAAAAGAATAGGGAGGATGCAGTAATCATAACAAGATTGTATGGCATAGATTCCAGTATCACACAAACTATATATAGTGACAACTCCAGGACCAGCTCTTACACATCTAGGTTTTTTATTTCTCTTGTCTTCCTCCTGCATTTATCTCCTCTCCTGGCACATGTCCAAGGAAGGAGAGTGGAAACAGAAATGGGGAAAACAGATCCACATAAACCAGTAATTGGGATTTGGGCTCCAAACATTTTTCAGTTTCGGAAGGATATGTCTCTGTGTGTGTGTGTGTTAAAGAGGCCATCTGGCAGTTCAAATCTCCATGACATTCAGTTACATGAAGCAGGTCACTGAACAGTCAGACTCACTGAACTTCGGAGTGTTTATAGCATTTTTCACATGGATTAATTGTTCTGAAATATATTAGGCACCAACAAGCTTCTTTTCAGCAGACAGCGTGAAGCTTCCTGGCCCACTTACTTGATCCTCAGCAAGCACGTTTACTTTGAGTTTACTATGCGACATAGCCAGATAGATAACAGAAGTGATTTGCAAATATTTTCATGGATAAATGTTAACAGAAGCCTGACCCTAGGTTTGTGCATGCTAGCCTCTCTTTGGCTACAATGCTTTACAGCTGCCTACCCCAACTGCGGACCATGCAGGGGAGAAAAACCTGACACAGCGACCCCTGCTTCCCCTATCCAACTTTACAGTCACGTTGCGTGGTCAGAAAAGGTGTCAAGAACAAAGCGAGCAGGCATCCAAACACAAAGGCAGATGTCAATTACATGCATCCTGTACTGTTAGTACTGCCAACGTGGATTCATCTTTTGAAAGCCTGGGTCTCAGTCCTGATATTTTTTATCTATGTAGGATCGTGTTTGGAGGCCTTCACAGCCCATGGGCAACTTTTAAACAAAACCAGGCTGCGTGACTATTGAATTAAAAGTAGTGTAATTGTAGCTGTGTCGGTCCCAGGATATCAGTGAGAGAAGGTAAGTGAGGCTGGAGAGAGAGACAAGCTTTCCAGCCACACACAGAGATGAAGAAGAGCTTGTCTCTCTCACCAACAGAAGTTGGTCCAACAAAAGATATTACCTCACCACCTTGTCTCTCTATTGAATTAAAAGCCATTCAGGCTGTTGGTTTAGCTGAATCCCTTTCTTCACAGTAAACCAGAGCCTGCAGGATTATGCACTCTTTTCTCCAGGTCTTGCTCCTTCATTCACCCCTCCTCTGTCCACTGCAGGAGGACACTGTCATTGCAATGGCTTTCATTTCACTGAGCTGAAAGATATGTAAATGATCTCAGTGCCTCTCCTTTCATCAACCAGCAGGCATGCAAAAGAAGCAAAATCACGGACTCCTTTTGCCAATGGGTGAACATGGCCCATTAGGGACACATTTAGCCTCCCTCTGTCTGAGGCCTGAAATCCTTTCTCGGTCCCTAACCAGGGCTCTCTTGGCTGGCAGTCACAGAAAGTGCTACAAAGCATGAGATGTGTAAGTCTGAAAGATGCACTGTACAGTTAGTTTGCTTTTAAACCAAATGAAAACAAGCTTGAAATGCCATTCCCTAATTCCCACAGTGTTGAAAGGCTCCTAGCAGTATTTATTTCCTTTATTTTTATGTCTTCCATATGAGCCTGTTGGGGGTATTGAGATTTACACCGCTCCGTGTCATGCTTTAATGAGTGAATTTTGTCTCCAACTGCAGCTCAATATCTCTTAAGAGAACATTTTAATACTGTACGTAATTATGTGGAATTTGATTCTCTGGGGATGTGAGGAGGCAGGCAGAGAAAGCAGGGTTTTGGGGGGGTATGATGGATTGAAGAGAGGGTTGAGAAGAGGAAGTGAGTTGGCAGGAATGGGTAGCAGGTCAGGGAAGGCAGAGATCTGGGGTGGAGTTGGGGTTGTAAGCTGTACGGGGTGCCTGGTGTGGGAGGGGGAACTCAGTGTCTCTTCAATGAGACTTTGGAGTGTGAAGTGCTCCCCCGGTACTGCTATTGACTCACCGTGCCAAAGCAGCAGCACCAAGGGCAGCCCTGTAAGTGACATTAGCTACCCTCACAAGACTTCTACCAACACTGACTGTAGCCATGGGAGAACAGCTATCCTGGTGAGCTTTCAACCACATCCAAACCAGAATTGGAGACGAGGTCCCTTTTGATTTAGGATAAAGCCTGGAATAAAAACTGTAGAGAAGGATTCCAATTCAGCAATATCAGTCTGGACCCTTTTGAAATTTAACCACATTCAGATTTCAGCTGCCTGTGTTGGCCCATCTCTTCTAGCAGTTACTGAGAATTGATTAACCCTTTAATGGGTATTACATGCACTTCACATAGGGCCTTTCAGGTCCACAGAGAGGACCCCTCCACACACACACAGCGAAGGGCAGGGACTTCTGTATAAATTGGATTTAAACAGTAAAGTAGAGAAATAAGTTTGTAGGCTGTGAAAGCTCCCTAGCTACCTCACATCATTTCCATTACAGCTATGAAACTGACATGCTTTAAGAAAATATAAACTTAATTTTAAAACATTTGGGAAATTCCATTAAGTGATTTATCGTGCATCTGAAGAAAACGTAATTTAACATCGAAGCTCTAAACAGTATTAAAGCAAGCCCCAGGTGTTCAAATTAACAGTAAAATATTTGACACAGAAAATTATTGAAACAGCAAATAGTGTTGCTCTCTAATTATCCTAATGCAATAGATCACCATTTGGGCAAGCATCCCAGCAGGCATTCGCTTGGATGCATATGTTCAGGGTATTTTATTTTGCTATTAAATGCTTGTTGCAGTGTGCTGTGTGCACAAAACAGTGCTCAGGTGAGTTAAATCTGCCTTGTCTTAACCCTTTACCATGTTATCCACTGACTTCACTCAGAGCTGGCATCCTGATTCCTGTGAATACAGCAAAACATCACCTTGCAGACAGCAGCCTAATCACTTTCCATATCTCATCTCTTTAACATTACATGTACCATAAGGTATTACAGGAATTAAACTGGCTAAAAAATATCCTCTTGCATCAAACGATCTGTGCCATTGCTTCAGCCTAGAGCACTCTGAGGTTATTTTAACTTCACACAGGAAATAGGGGGCAGGAAGAGAAAGTATTGCTCAGCCGGAGTATGCTTAATTAGTTTACAACTGTCTCTCTCAATAACTTGTGAATAAGATCCCTATTGATCTAATTAGCAGCAATGGGAGAAAATTCCGCTTTCCAGGGCTGTAGGCACCTTCTAGATTCTAGATAAACAGATTGGCTATGAATGGGCAGCAGGGGCAGTTGCCTTAGACACAAAGCATTTGGGAGCCCTATAAACCCGAGGATTTTTGGAGATTCCGAATTTAAATGCTTCACTGAATGGAAACCGTGTGATTTGAATGAATAATTGTCTATTGGCATTCTGTACTATTACTAAAGAGCCTGTACTATGACAATTCTGAGCCAGGTTTATGGGCCCCTACCAGCTCCCCTTACAATGGAAATTGGCTTGTGTAAAGACATTGGCCCTTTTCTGGAGCTGCTGCTGAGCTGAACTCAGCACAGCCCAAGGGCAAGACAGAGGTGTCTGTGCATCACCTTTGTGCTTCCCAGACTCAAGAGCAGGGGTCGGCAATGTTTGGCACGCGGCTCGCCAGGGTAAGCACCCTAGCGGGCCGGGCCAGTTTATTTACCTGCTGACGCGGCAGGTTCGGCCGATCATGGCCCCCACTCGCCGCGGTTCGCCGTCCCGGGCCAATGGGGGCGGCGGGAAGCGGCGCGGGCGAGAGATGTGCTGGCCACGGCTTCCCGCCGCCCCCATTGACCCGGGACAGCGAACTGTGGCCAGTGGGGGCTGCGATCGGTCGAACCTGCCGCGTCAGCAGGTAAATAAACTGGCCCGGCCCGCTAGGGTGCTTACCCTGGCGAGCCGCGTGCCAAACGTTGCCGACCCCTGCTCTAGAGGCAATGCTCAGACAGCCCCAGCAGTTGCTCTAATTTATGCTGCCTGCAACGACCCTGAGGAGCCAACCAGCAGCTCAGAACAGTCAGAGTGTCGTGTGTTTCTGCCATGCCTCCTCCCACAAATGGCTCCCAGCTAGGCCCTTAGTGCTTGACTACACTTAAAATTTAGGTCAACATAGCTCCGTCGCTCAGGGACATGACAAAATCCACATCCTGAACAACATTGCTATGGTAACGCACAGTGTAGACGCATTGCTCAGGGAGGTGGTGTTCCCACACTGACAGAAAAAGCCCTTCTATCAGTGTAGACTGTGTCTACACTATACGGTTATGCCAGCATTGCTACAATGCCATCACTATGTGCCTATATAGTGCCCAGATTGTAGACATAGCCTTAGTGTGTCCCTGTGCTAGGAGTTGTGAAGCAAGCTGTTATGTCCACGCACTAGCCTTATACCAGGGCCCCAGTGGCCTAATGGATAAGGCAATGGCTTTCTAAGTCAGAGATTGTGGGTTCAAGTCCCATCTGGGGTGAAAAACTACTAGCTTTACACCACCACAGAACTCCCTTTACTTTTCAGGGAGAACCACCAGCTTTGCAGCCTCTATAAGCTGGCACAGGTGCCCCAGTACTGCCAATTACCCACTGGGCCTGATTCTCTGCTGCCTTGTGTAATACTTTACACCTGTGCAAAGGGAGTTTCCCAGGCATAGACATTCTGCAATTTTCAGCCTTTAGAAAAAGAAGGAAGTGAGAAGGGTGGAAAAACATGCAGGTGATTTTTTTTTTATTATTATTAAAAGAAAAGAAAACTTTACAGAGTTGAACAGCCCATTTAAGTGTTTGCTGGAATGACAGGTGTTGGGATGCTGCCAAATTATTATTAGGAATTACTGTGATTGATATGAATGTAGCAAGGCTTGGTACGTCTGAATTTGCTAAAGGATTCTGGGAACAGAGATCTCTTAGAATCAGATAGTATGCTGAATTGCATTTGAATGCTGATATAATTATGGATTATGAATGGTTAACCAGAGGCTCTATGTGTGTGTGTATTTCAGCTTGGAATTTTGGTCATGGTCAGTCGATGGCCCGTTCACTAAGTAAATATGCAGGAAATATGTAAATAGTGAGCTTGGTACTAACTGACCTGGGTCAAAATGACCCCTTTAGGGTGGCACCACACTAAGAGCTTAAGTCAGTGGTGGGCAATCTGCGGCCCGTCAGGGTAATCCACTGGCGGGCCCCGAGACAGTGTTTACATTGACCGTCCGCAGGCACAGCCCCCCCACAGCTCCCAATGACCGCGGTTCGCCGTTCCCGGCCAATGGGAGCTGCGGGAAGCGGCGGCCAGCACGTCCCTGCGGCCCACGCCACTTCCCGCAGCTCCCATTGGCTGGGAATGGCAAACTGCAGCCTCTGGGAGCTGTGGGTGGCCATGCTTGCGGATGGTCAATGTAAACACTGTCTCGTGGCCTGCCAGTGGATCACCCTGATGGACCGCAAGTTGCCCACCGCTGGCTTAAATGAATGATTGATGAGAGAGTAAAGATCAAATGGCCTTTGGTCTGTCCTTTTTTGTCCCCTTCCAAAATATTAATTAGAAAAACAAGTAATGAAATGCCCACAGGGCATATTTCGGGGGCATGTGACTCCTTTGAGAGCGAGGGGTATAAATACTAAGAATATCGTACGTGCACTGGCAGCTCCCCAATTAATATCTGAAGAGGTCCATGACACTGTTAAGACAGAGGGTTTCAGGGTAGCCAACACCCTGCTACGAGGGACTTTTGTGGGACTTTTGGACCAGAGGGCCTCAGGTTAGCCAAAACACTGCTTCAGAGGACATTTGACAGACCAAGTACTTGAGAAGAGAAGAGAAGAGAAGAGAAGACTCCATCTAGGACTGGTAGCTATACCTGCTTTGTTTGCCAATCAGGATACTCTGTAGGGCCAACATAGTTACTTAGGGTTTATGCTTGGGGAATTGAGGTTTAATAAGAAGACATATTGTATAACCTTTTACTGCTTGTGTGATTCTTTCTCAAATAAATTGCTGTGCTTTGAGAACATTGTATCTGAATTTTCACAGGTACTGGTAACAATCTGCCCAGCTGTAAGCCATTAAAGATCCATTTCAGCAACAGCTTTTGCTACTTGCCCAACTAATATTCTTACAGTTATAACCTGAAGTGAAATTAGTATGTGTTAACTGAGAGACAGGGAGAGCATCAGAGAATACAGGAAAGGAT
Organism: Emys orbicularis; assembly: GCF_028017835.1. NCBI lineage: Eukaryota > Metazoa > Chordata > Testudines > Emydidae > Emys > Emys orbicularis. The sequence goes on from NC_088690.1 coordinate 96,794,217, forward strand.
CCACTATCCTCCATCAAAACCAACAGCATCTACAAGGCTGGGTCATCCAATTCATTTCATTGCTCCATCTAGTTTCTTGGAGGAGATAGTTCCTCTGAAAGAATAGTGTGTTCTCCAAGTTCCCCCTGGTGTTGCCTCTGGTTAATATCAATTGCTCCATTGCACAAGCCAGGAAGTCAAAAAAACCCAAACAGACTGGATGATTCCAAGCAGTCCTGACATGTACTGCAATGGGGTTTCAGTTGAAGATAGCTTACCCTATCAAATTAAAGATTCATCTGTTTATCTCCAGTTGTTTTCATTGAAACAATTTCTCTGTCAAAATAATAATAAAGCAATGACTTGTTGGTTTTCATTTTATTGGTTACTACTTTTACTCAAAGCATGCCAATTACGATCTAATTACAGTGCATGGTTCTGTGAGCACGCCAGACTGTTCTTACACACGATAAATCACAGTCAGTTACTCCAATTATTTAATCGGTAGAGCATAAATCTGTAATGACTATGTAATTACACATTAATAAATGCCATGATAGTTATTTAAGCCTCAAAAGATAAAGTACACTTCCCTGCATTTTAATCCTGTCGCCTTCTAGGGTCACAATAAGTGTTTGATATATATCCCTGAGTGAGCAAAAAGAATTGTAGTCTGGTCTTGTGCGCAGTGTGCTGAACAACAATTTTCAGTCTAATCTCAGAGTCTTTTGATTAGTCCAGAGAGGAAATAGCCTGAATCAGTTAAGGTAAAATCTGCTGCAGCCAGTGCACCTGGCAAGCATTTTTTATTTTAGCAAAGCAGTAGCTATGGCTCAGGTTCAAGACTTGCAGGTGTACACATAGTAGCTCAAATCTTCCTACTATTACTAAACCTCTATGCAATTATAGTATAAAAATTATTAGACTCGGAAACAAGGGAAGGATAAGAAAGGATTCTTATTTTTCCATTTAGGGGGAGATTTTCAAATGCACAAAAGACAGTTAGGTGCCCAACTCTCACTGAAAGTCCCATTGAAACTTGAGTGCCTTTGTGCCCCTAAACATCTCTCTTTCAGTGACTAATTTATTGTTTCCTTGGCTCTTTTCTTAATTTAACAAGAACCATAATGGGAAAATATGCATCTTATTAGTTCCTAAAGTTGCATCTCCAGTTGTGACAGGTTCGGTCACAGAGATCCCCTTGGGACTGTCACCTGATGTGCTGAATTTACCTCTGAGCCTGTTGTCTCTGCCTGCTTGGAACTCCAGAAGCCTGTCTTGTTGAACCAGATATGCTAGCCTGCTGCAACACAGATCCAAGGTCTGAACCACATCCCCAAAACTGCAGACTTAACTGAAAACAGTTCAGCAAGTACTCCTGTCTCCAGCTACGCAGACACCCAGCTCCCAATGAGATCCAAACCCCAAATAAATCCGTTTTACTCTATATAAAGCTTATACAGGGTGAACTCAGAAATTGTCCTCCCGCTATACACTGATAGAGAGATATGCACAGCTGTTTGCTCCCCCAGGTATTAATCACTTACTATGGGTTAATTAATAAACAAGTGATTTTATTTAGTATAAAAAGTAGGATTTAAGTGGTTCCATGTAATAACATACAGAACAAAGTAAGTTACCAAGATAAAATAAAACATGCAAGTCTAAGCCTAATACATTAAGAAACTGAATACAGGTAAATTTCACCCTTAGAGATGTTCCAATAAGCTTCTTTCACAGACTAGACTTCTTCCTAGTCTGGGCCCAATCCTTTCCCCTGGTACAATCCTTGGTAGTTCCAGCTCAGGTGATAACTCGGGGATTTCTCATGACTGGCAGTCCTTTTGTTCTGTCCCACCCCCTTTTATATCTTTGGCACAAGGTGGGAATCCTTTGTCTCTCTCTGGGTTCCCACCCCTCCTTCTATATGGAAAAGCACCAGGTTAAAGATGGATTCTAGTATCATGTGACATGTCCTTCGAGACTTCATTACTCACTCGCTGGCACACAGGTATACAGGAAGGCTTACAAGTAAACAGAGCCATCTACAACCAATTGTCCTAGTTAATCGGAGCCATCAAGATTCTAAACAACCATCAATGGCCCACACTTTGCATAATTACAATAGGACCTCAGAATTATGCTACATATTCCTAGTTTCAGATACAAGAATGATACATTCATACAAATAGGATGAAAACACTCAGTAGATTATAAGCTTTGTAATGATATCTTACAAGAGACCTTTTGCATAAAGCATATTCCAGTTACATCATATTTACACTCATAAACATATTTACATAAAACATTATGGAGTGCAACATCACACCAGTATTTCCTACTTTTGTGTTATTAGTGTTTTATTTTATTGGTTTTTATTTATTTATTTCAGGGTCATTTTGGATTATAATCTAAATTTCTGGTAATGAAGTTGCACTCAGACAGCAGCGCAAAACCCTTCACACTAGAGCTAGTCAAAAACCAGAAACATTTTTTGTGGGGAGAAAAAATTGTATCTTTTCCCCTAAACAGAAAAATTCTGAATTGCAAAAATTTTCAATTAGCTCCACAGCTGGTGAACAAACGGGATGTATTTTTCATGAGCATGTTTGCAAAAAATAAAAAAACCCTTGTTCCTCTTTTAAATTGTAATATTTCTGCATTCAGTTTTTTTCAACCATCTCTACATTGCCCCAGACTATACAAGGACAGCTAGTCTGTAGAAAAAGAGTAACTCCACTGGCAAGCACACTGCAAATGTGACAAGCACTCATGTGTACATAAACAGGAAAGTGTACCTTGAGCCCTTTTCCTCCTGCATGCACTTGGGTAGCAGTTAGTCACAATCTGGCCCATAGTCAAAATTCTGGTGTTCCCTGGCTCTCATTACCCTGCACTAATCAAGAACTGCTTTGCTAGTGCTGTAGGTGACCCTATGCTATCATGTAAAGCCAAGAAGGCAGCATCAGCTGTGCCTCTCTGCCCCACCCCTGGTGTTGGCGCAGACCTTAGGAGTAGCAATAGCCAGCACAGTGCTCATGACCTCATTTCTTCTGAAGGACAAACTTTGGGATGTCGTCATCACACCACTCATTGTCATCACCTCCACCCATCCCATTTGTTTACGGCCAATTTTAGAACCAGAATTATATATAGGCCCTTGCAAACTGGGCAAATGACTTGGTCCTAAGTGTATCGATTTAAAAGCAGCATTAGGTCAAAGATAAACTCTTATCCACTGTTTTCATTAAGAGCTGACATTATTTTCTTGATGTTATTCAACATCTTGCTCACCCATCCGAACAGATTCCCAGTGCCCACGGCAGTTCAGACCTGCCTTTTGCTCAGTGTTTAGTCTCTGAGTATAGAGCACATAAATACAAATGACTCTTTTCTTCCTCTCTTTTAACTGATTGTTTTCCTCTCATCTGTTCTGCTTTCTTTTCCTCCCTCCTCCTCTTGTGATGGTTTACCTATTGGCTGGGCACGCAAGTGAGGTGAAGCCTGGGAAGCTACTGCTTTGTGGAGGCAAGACTAGTTAAAGCTTCCGTTCCAAAGGGATGGCACTGTGGGGTGGCAGGTGGGTTTATAGAATTGTATCTGGGCACCCAGGGCAAGATTCTCCATTCTGATCCACACAGTGCAGCTCTCATCTACACTGCGTCTTTCTACTGCTTATTCCTTGCTTGTTCAATACACTGATGGACACTGGGAGTTACGCGTAGGGAACAATGCTACAAAGTGCATCAGACATGCAGTGTGGATCAGAAAGAGGAATTCTGCCCATGATCTGAGACAAAGTTCTGGACTGGTGTTCCCTTGAGGAAGGGAAGAGGGTCATGCATGCAGGAACAGGGCAGAATAGGGACCAATTGTGTCCTTGAGGATTAGACAGGCTGTACAACTAACAAGCCTGGTGGTGCTCTGTGGTCCCCAAAGGCATAGTTAAAACAAAGCCCTGATCCTTGCAGGCATGCTGCCACTGGCAGCAGGGCTGGGGCACTCATGATGCTCATTTTTGGAGCTGTGTTAAGGAGCACCGCAGTGAGTTGCATCACATACTCACAGAATCATCCTGGTCAGTACAGGCAGTATGACTCAAAAACCTTCTGCTTGGCCATTCCCCAGAGCTTCTCACAGTTTTAAGGGTAGGATCTGGCAGAAACATATACCTGCAATCTACACTGGTGCATTTACAGATGCATTCATTTGAAAGAGAGCTGTAGGGTGGAATTTTCAAGTATCTAAAGGAGTTAAGTTTCCAACTCCTTTGCAGTGTAATGATCTGATAATTGACATGGGAACAAGGAATCCTGACATTGTATTTCTGACTTGGACACAGTCTTCTCCTTTTTGGCCATTGGAGAAGCAACACTTCATATGCAAGGTGTGCAAAATAGCCATAATAAAATAACAAAATGCAACACCATTCTAAAAGCATCTTCATTTTGTTTGTTTGTTTTGTTGTTGTTGGGATTTTCCTAAATTTTGTTACAATTAAAATTGAGTTCATTTCAAGCAAATATGGGTTTTTTTGTCAAAAAGTTGCAAAAAAGAAGGGATGAAAATACATGCCACAATGAAAGGGAAAAGTATATATTAAAACTCATGAAAGAAAAAAAAAGCAATTTTTGCCTAGGTTTTAACTAATGCCTCTTCTGTTTAACTATCTAGTTCTCTCTCCATTCATCCATCTACCCGTCATCCACTATCATTCACTAGGCATCTTTCATGTCTATTTTCTACAATTCTATGAGAAATATTTACATACATTTAGCTGCCAGTACTTACACAAAAGTTTAACAATTTTAATTACCCAGTTTCTTTAAGAAACATCTATCTTCAAATCAAAGGTTTAATTCATTCTCACACTGCCACAGGAGGCAAGCAGTAGACATGATCAAAAACGGAGCGGGGGAGGATATTCATGATTTTTTTTTTCAAAAACATTTTCCTGGTTAGTTGGGGGAAGGGGGGTTAATTCAAAAGTAAACTGAAATTTCAAAATTTGAAAAGTTTTGACTGGTTTTGTATTTGGTTGAAAAATACAGGAACGTTTTTTGGTAAAAACATCCTCAACATTTCCCCCCATTTCTTAAATTTTGAATTTTAAATTTTTGAAAACTGTGCCCAACCCTACTAGTATATATAACCTGTTCCCTTCCCCTAATCATTTTTGTTGCCTGTCTCTGCACTTTTTTCAATTCTAATATGTCTTTTTTGAGATGGAGTGATCAGAACTGCACGCTGTTGTGACATTGCACTCTATATGATTTTATGAAAATATACTAACGATATATATATACATTACTCCCCTTTCTATCTCCCTGTGTTTCATGCATTCTTTTTTTCAGATAGAGTGGAAATTACAGACAGGACCAGCTACAAAATTCAGATTGAAAGCAGACTTTGAGCACTCTGAAGGTCTGGAGTATTCAGATCTTTTTCGCCTTCCTCCGCAGCATAGGGCAGGGGTCGCAGGCTGGAAGATTCTGTTGTGGGTGGGTCAGCTTTTGTGGCCTGCATCATGCGGGAGGTCAGACTAGATGACCATATTGGTCCCTTCTGGCCTTAAAGTCTATGAGTCTATGAGTCTATCTGGGGTTCTCACTCAGCCTCTAAGGTAGGTTGGAAAATGTGGGTCTGGAGCTTGGTTTGTATTTCAAACACCCCCAAAGTTCAAAAGTATTGAGACACAAGGTTTTGGCTAAGGCCCTTTCACCAGAATGGCTGCAATAAGCAGAACAGCAACCTAAAGTGAGAGATGTTTTCTATAAGATCACCTATTTAGCCTTCAGTACTGAAGGCATTTTGTGCACTAAAATATAGAAGAGCTTCATATCACTGTTTCAGAAATCACTTCTACTGCTATGGAAAGGGCCCAGCTTCAATCTACCCAAGGGTTTGTAAAACTGATTCAGTTCCCATTCCTGGGTCTTCCAGGTGGCAGTAATTTCATACAAGCGCTGTTATTATGCCAACAAGCCAAGCTCACACTGAACACTTCCTAGGAGAAGGAGGAGTTCCCTGAGGTGACAGCTACTTCCCAGTGACATCATTATAAATACTGTATGCCAGTGCAAGTACACAGCCACTCAAACCATAGTCAAAACGCCAAGAGCAATTACTTAATCTCTTTGATCTGTGCGCTTACAAGAGGCATGGAGCATAATTATATTCTTGCTTTAAAAAGGGCTATGGAAAAAAAGGCTTTATTTTGATGTTTTACTGTTTGCTTCTCATCAATATGTGCTCGAAGGGAACTACAGTAATTTATCCTTCCAATGCCTGTTTCCACACTAAAAAAAGAGAGAGAGAGAGAGGAATAGCTGCTGTACATTTGCAACGCAATTTTAGCTCAAACAACATGACAAGGATTCAACAAAATGAATCACTACAGTGTGCAAAGAAACCAGCTGAAGTAAATAAAAACCCCAGGGATGCTGACAAAAAATGCATTAAGAATCAGGATCTGTTCTGCAGTGGTGCAGTAAATCCAGCACTGAAGGCCTGATCCAAAGTTCATAGAAGTTTTCCCGTTGACTTCAGTAGGCTTTGGATCACAAAACTTGATGGCAAAGTCATGATGATCTTTATTCCCGCTACACTTCCACTGAGATCAAGGGTCCCAGTGAGAATCTGATTCTCCTCTGCCTGGCACCTTGAGTAGCCATTTATATCAGCACAAAGTGAGTACAAAGCAAGTGTAAACTGCTACCACAGAATGGTGTAAATGACAATATCTACAATGTTAATCTATATTTTGGTATCCCGTGATGAACTTCCCTGAAAGCAGATGGTAGGAGAGTGTCTGTAGTAATGAGGTTAATGGGAATTTTGCAACTAATGATGGAGAACCTACCTGTTATGGGAGCCATAATGTTTCATTCAAAGGAGCTGCTCCCTTCAGGAACATAATGGCTGCACTGAACATGCTGGCTAGGGCTTGATCCAAAGCCCCCTGAAGTCAATGGGAGTCTTTCCATTAATTTCATGATCAAGCCATAGGTGAATTCAGCATCAGAGCTATTGCAGAAAAGGTACCTCCTAGAGCAGAACCACAGCACTTTCAGTTGGAACAGCTATTATGTATATGGGTATAATTTTGGAGGTACCTGTAGGTGGCACAAGCAGCTAGTGGATATTTTAGTTACAGCTCAGTCATCTCTAATTTAAAGACCAGTGTCAGAGCTGAACCTATTCACAATACAAAGACTTATGAAGCTTAAATATATTACATTTTAAAGGTTGAAAGCAATGAGCAAAGCCTAATTCAATGTGAAGTTTAGGCTGGTACGCTATTCACAAACAGACAGATACAGGACTGTATGTCCACATTCGCACATCACAACAGACGTTCTGCATGCGCATGATAACTAAAAAATGGATGAATAAAAGATGAACAGAGCAAACCCACTATAGTTGCTTGATAATGTATTCCCATATGCAACATCATCTTTTATGTCCTTTGTTCTAAAATTGTCTTGAACCATCTTCCAAATTCTTCTCCTCTTTTTTTTTTTTTTTTGAATGCTGCTGAGTAGAGAACATTTAAAGGGACTTCACTCCTTCAAGAAGAGCAAGGCCAAATTTAAATCAGTTGCAATATGCAAGTTTGTTTTTGAACCCAGTTATACTTTTGGCCTTCACAACATCCCATGGCAACAAGTTCCACAGTTTGTGGAAGAAGTACTTCCCTTTGTTTGCTTTAAACCTGCACCTATTAATTTCATTGGCTGATCCCTAGATTTTGTGTTCTGTAAATGGGTAAATAACATTTCCCTATTCACTTTCTTCAGGCCATTCATGATTTTATAGACTGCTAGCTTATGCCCCCTTAGTTGTCTCTTTTCTAAGATGAACAGTCCCTGTTTTCTTTAAAAAATCTCTCCTCATATAGAACCTGTTCCCTTCCCCTAATCATTTTTGTTGCCTGTCTCTGCACTTTTTTCAATTCTAATATGTCTTTTTTGAGATGGAGTGATCAGAACTGCACACTGTTGTGACGTTGCACCCTATATGATTTTATGAAAATATGCTAATGAGTATGAATATAATGTAACTGGAATATGCTTCCTGCAAAAGATCTCTTGTAAGGTATCATTACAAAGCTTATAATCTACTGAGTGTGGTCATCCTATTTGTATAAATGTATCACTCTTGTATCTGAAACGAGAAATATAAAATATAACTCTGAGGGCCTATTGTAATTATGAAAAGTGGGGGCCATTAATGGTGGTTTGGAATCTTGATGGCTCCCATTAACTAGGACAATTGACTGTGGATGGTGCTGTTTGCAGGCAGGCCTTCCTGTGAGTCAGGCTGGGAGGAATGAAGGCTTGGGGTCTTACAGTGACATCTGATCATGTCACCTGAACTGGAATCCATCTTTAACCTGATGTTTTTCCATTGAGAAGGAGGCATGGAAACCCAGAGGGACAAAGGATTCTCACCTTATGCAAAAGATATATAAGTGGGTGGAACAGAACAAAGGGGACAGCCATCATGAGAAATCCCCTAGCTACCACCTGAGCTGGAACAAGGGCTGTACCAGGGGAAAGGACTGTGCCCAGACTAGGAAGGTGTCCAGTCTGTGAAAGAAACTTATTGAAACATCTCTGAGGGTGAGATTTTATCTGTATTCAATTTTATTACTGTATTAGGCTTCGATTTGCGTGTTTTATTTTATTTTACTTGGTAATTCACTTTGTTCTGTCTGTTACTACTTAGAACCACTTAAAACCTACTTTCTGTGTTTAATAAAATCACGTTTTACTTATTAATTAACCCAGAGTATGTATTAATACCTGGGGAGGGGGGCAAACAGCTGCATATCTCTCTAACAGTGTTATAGAGGGCAAACAATTTATGAGTTTCCCCTGTATAAGCTTTATACAGGGTAAAACAGATTTATTTGGGGTTTGGACCCTATTGGGAGTTGGGCAACTGACTGTTAAAGACAGGAACACTTCTTAAGACACTTTCAGTTAAGTCTGCAGCTTTGGGGCACGTAGTTCAGACCCTGGGTCTGTGTTGGAGTGGACTGGTGTGTCTGGCTCAACAAGACAGGGGGCTGGAGTCCCAGGATGGCAGGGAAAGCAGGGGCAGTAGTAGTCTTGGCACATCTGTTGGCAATTCCCAAGGGGGTTTCTGTGAGCCAACCCATCACAGCTGTATTCAAGATATGGGCGTACCATGGATTTATATAGGGGCATTATGATATTTTCTATTTTATTATCCATCCCTTTCCTAATGGTTCCTTACATGCTGTTAGCTTTTTTGACTGCCACTGCACATTGAGCGGATGTTTTCAGAGAACTATCCACAATGACTCCAAGATCTCTTTCTTGAGTGGTAAAAGCTAATTTAGAACTCATCATTTTCTATGTATAGTTGGGATTATTTTTCCAATGTGCATTACTGTGCATTTATCAATATAGAATTTTATCTGCAATTTTGCAACAGAGAGTCCTGTGGCACCTTTACTTTTTACAGATCCAGACTAACACGGCTACCCCTCTGATATCTGCAATTTTGTTGCCCAGTCACCCAGTTTTGTAAGATCCCTTTGTAACTCTTCTCAATCAGCTTTAACTATCTTGAGTAATTTTGTATCATCTTCAAATGTTGCCACCTCACTGTTCACCGCCTTTTCCAGATTATTTATGAATATGTTGAACAGAACAGGCCCCAGTACAGATCCTTGGGGGACCCAGCTATTTACCTCTCCCCATTGTGAAAACTGACCATTCACTCCTACCCTTTGTTTCCTATTTTTAAGCAGTTGCTAATCCATGAAAGAGGACCTTCCTTCATATCCCATGACTGCTTACTTTGCTTACGAGCCTTTGGTGAGGGACCTGGTCAAAGACTTTCTGAAAGTCCAATTACACTATATCGATTGGGTCAACCTTGTCCACATGCTTGTTGACTCCCACAAAGAATTCTAATAGATTGATGAGGCGTGATTTCCCTTTACAAGAGCCGTGTTGACTATTTCCCAACATGTTGTGTTTATCTCTGTGTCTGATAATTCAGTTCTTCACGATAGTTTCAGCCAATTTGCCTGATACTGAAGTTAGGCTTCCTGATTGTAACTGTTGGGATCGCCTGAGGAGTCTTTTCTTAAAATAGGTGTTACATTAGCTACCCTCCAGTCACCTCATACAGAGGCTGATTTAAGCGATAAGTTACATACCACAGTTAGTAGTTCTGCAATTTCATATTTGAGAATGAAAAAAAATCCTGGCCCCTTTGAAGCCAGTGGGTGTTTTGCCATTGACTTCAATGAGGCTAGAATTACAAAAGGGCTATTGCCTTTATTACATCTTTACTCAGGGCCAGATCCTCTGCAGGTGTAAACTTTCATAGCTCCATTGACTTCAACTGAGCTGCAACAATTTACACAAGTTGGGGACCTGGCCCTCTGTGTTAAACCTGCAATTATCTGAAGGTCATGTGGGCTCCAAGGGTGGGCTTTCAGAAGCATTTGACATTGGCCCAGCTCTACTCCTTGACTTCAATGGGAGCAGAGTTAGGCTAATGCTGAGCACTTTTGAAAATCCCACCCAGGGTCCACACTATTTTAATATACTGTGTTGAACTTATAGGGACACTAACGGCAAGGGGGAGAGAAACGTAATTGTGGAAGCTGAGTATATCAGTTTATTTAGTAAGACAGAACTTAGGCAGAATTCTTCCATCTTTTGATCCAACAAAAAAGAGGAGATGGAAGAGAGAAATGCTTTAACAAAGGTGCCCATTGCCCTAGGCTTGCTTTCACTAGTTATAGTTCCCTGTTGTTATTCAGTTCCTTTTGGTTCGGAGAACTGGGTCACTTTTAATGGTTCACTTATTTTATATGAGAGAGTGGGACGGAAAAAAATTGCTGCATAATAATGTGAAGCTTGGTTTGACTAGTGTCACACAGCTGATGCCTCGCAATGCCACTCTTTTTTTTATATACCAAGGATGTCCAAAATGCAATCCCAGGGACAAATATAGCTCATTAGGCCATATGTTGCGGCCTACGATGACCGTGTCCCTGTAACTACAGGTTGAGGATAAAAAGTGATCAGATGCAGGTTTTTATTGCAAAATACAACTGCAGTGGATGCCATTAAAATATCACCATTTACTGCTCCACGTATCTGCAGCACATGTGCTATCTTTCCTTGAGCAGAAGTGTAATCAATAACACTGTCTAAGCAAATATTTATGGTTCCATACATTTATTTTTATTTAAAAGTTCTATATCTTTATATGCAAATTAGGTGCAGTTGTGAGACTCTGGCAATACTGATTTTATATATATGGATAAATGTGACAAGACAACTTCCTGTGCTGTCCTTTGTAGACTTGCACCAAATCTTTGTTATAAAGCTCCAGACTTGAAGAACTTGTCTGATTTCAGGACGAAGAAGAAACATAATATTCAGTTCAGATTTTGGCAAGACAGTCTCTAAGCTCCATAGGCCTTTGGAGCTAACCAAGGACAACTTCTGGCAGTACATTAACACCATCCAACGTTTACTTTTTCATATGGTTTCATTATGAAACCAGTTTCCATGTGGTTTGAAATTTAGTTCTACTCAAAACTCATTGCTGCAAGAGAACCAAGACAAACCACTGATTTTCACAAAATGCTAGGTCTGAGTAGAAAGCTAATGTAAGCTGCAGAAGGCTAGTGTAGTTCAAAAAAAGCTCTTGTCTGATTTGCTTGCTATGCTCTGTGTATCATTCATGGTAGTTTAGGAATCCACACAAATCATTGTCCTTTTCTCACCCATAAAAAAAGCACTCAGCTTTGCTAGCAAAAAAAAGTTCACAAAGTAAAAAATCAGCTTTTCCTTCGACCATCCTAGGCTTATCCCTCCGGAGCAGAATGAGGCCACTGGCACAGAATACTCCAAATAATGCATTTCAGAGTCCCTTGATGGTCAGTTCAACTGGAGCACAAGGAGAAAGAGGCTTTAGCCGTACACTATCCACAATGACGTTATTCACAATGACATGTCTGAAGACTACTTTGGAGCATAGAGGTTGGATTGGTGCTGGATACCCATGGATTCCATCTAAAGATCGATTGCTTTCCAATTTACTCAATGCAAATGTGGATGCTATTCTTGGCTGTTCGCCAAATTCTTGTACAGCATGTTCAGTTTTAAAGTAACAACATTTAATACAGTTGCAGTAAAAAGAAAAACAATGCTCTGCATCCCACACCACCTGTATTTGCTTAATTTTGTTATTGCTGTTTATGATGCTATAAAGCTCCTAACCTCAAGGTGTTGGAAATCAACCCATAAAATGTCTTAGCAAATGAGCTGGAGACTAATGAACAGAGAGCCCTGATTTTACAAATATTTCAGTACTGTCCAAGTCCCTTTTAAAATCCAGGCTGCACTGTGTTTATGCCCAACATCGTTTTGTTCAAAGATGTCACCTAATAAAAATGGTGTTGCTCCTGTGATTCCTTCTTGTAGTAACACAATGAAATAAGAAAACTGGAGGGCCAGCAAAACTAAAAGAAAAGCCCCAAGGGAAATGTTCCCCATACACATGCCCCGCTTTGTTCACCTCAAGGGAGTGCTAACTCTCTAGCTTAGCAATGCTGAGGATCAAAATGCCAATGACACTAACCATCATAAGAGAGGTCAGATCTGAGTACAGGTTTATGAGTTCATATCCCAGCTCCCTGGGCTTAACTAAGTCACTTGATTTCTCCCCCCATCATCTCCATAATGAGGGTAATAATACCTCACCAGTGTGTGCTGGTATTAATTTTATGGCAAGTGCTTGGAAAATTAAAAGTGCTTTATGTCCTCATCTAAAGCCCCATGAAGTTCAATGGAAAAATTCTCATTAACATCAATGGGTTTTGGCTCAGAGTCAATAAAACATCGTTATCATTATCAATATGTTCAGCCCACTCTCTGTGATTCAATTTTGATTTATGCTACTATTACCTTACATGGAACTTCACTACAACCACCTTGAAATGAATATGTCAAAGACCTTTGCTGTAGAGTGAGAGAAAGGAGCCAAGAAACATTATATTTATAGAATCCAGGGACACTTAGTGGGCAAAAGGCACTGCTCATTCTATTTTTAAATCTGAATCTTCTAAGAATCCATGGTATCTTTACTAGAGCGCGTCAGGACATTTTGACAAAAATTTCAATGAAAAAAGAAAACAAAATGGTTTTTTTCCCAGTTTTCTGAGCAGCTGTAATATTTACTCATGGGGGAGAACAGCCTAAGGGGCCAGAGCAGCAGTAAGGGGAGGTTCAACATCCTCCCATCAGATGAAGAGGAAAGGGCAACATGATGTTTTTTCAGAACATTTTCCCGATTAGTTTCAACAGAATTCACTCATGTATTGCAACGTGATCCAATGGAGGCTCTAATCACTTGGAAAATAGGGCCAATGAATTCTTGCTAACAATTCCAGGTTTGCACCCTCGGCAGTCTGCAGGGGTTCGGGGGGGAAGCTGCTTTTGTTTGTTTGTTTTCTCCTTAAGTGGATCTAGCCAGGGGGCAACATCCCAGTCTCAGAGCATTGGATGGGGTTAATCCAGTTCTGCTAAGGAAAGTGCTAGGCATGCTCCATTACTTTGCAAATAATGTAAATGCATCATGCTTTACATGTAAGGGTCACCTTAATTAAGCTGCAAGTAACATTTCCCCCTCAATACAGTAAACATACAGTAACCATGGGCTTTAACCAATGGATCCCATCAATGGAAACTTCCTCTGCAAAAAGATTTGAAACAGCAGAGATTATTGAGATACTATTACCTCAGATAAATTATATTTTATCAAAGAAGCACTGAAGTACATAATATAATTATTCTAAGAGCAATTTACTGATGCCAGAAGATAGACTATTTTACATATGCCATTGAGTTTATGGTTTAAGAACAATATTTCCAAGTACTATCAATGAGCAATGTTCTAATAGTGTTCCTTTCTTTTTCTCTCCCCTCCGCCCACCCTGGTTCCTTTGGTCATGAAATCACAAACGAGTATATTACTGGAATTAATGAGAGTATAGACAGAGCTTAGCAAGATACCAGATAAATGTCAGAGCAGCATCCAGCATGGCAGAGAGAACTATACTGTCTCAAGTAAAATCAGTTGGTTGTCCCTCAATATAAACAAGAGAATGTCCCTGACAGGGCATTCTTTGTGAGGGCCTCTCAGCTTTGGACAGCTCATTCCCCAAATATGTGTTCAAAGCATGATGCAAAATCCCACCTTTTTAAGGGACTTTTGTCTAAGGGGGCAATATTCAGACAGGGTTCTTTTTCATTGATTTGATCTAAGGGTTAGTTAGTTACTGCCATATAGAGTGAAAGCTGCTGCTGAGTCTAACTTCGTGTTTTGAATTATATTTTAAAGAACTGATAAAAATGCCTAGACCCTGACACATATACTTTTTTGTGTTCTATTTTTATATATCTAAATAATTAAAGATTTTCAGTTACTGGAGATGATAGCAAAGCCATGAATTAGTCAGAGAGTTACACCAGGGATAATTATTACCCATTTTTTCTGTTATGCCAAAAAAGATTAAGTATGTTAACTGTTGGAGGGGGAGGCTTGGGGGAGGGGCAGAGAGGAGGTCATTTTGTTCTGTTTGTGGGGGGCGATTTCTGGTTTTCTTTGATGCTGGAATCAATTAAACATTTTATTGGCATACATGATATTTCCCAACTTCCTAGATGCTGGCTTGCAAAGCTTACACAGCTCTAAACATGAACCATCATTTAGTGTTCTACTGCTGATTTACTTTTTATATTCCACACAGCCAGTTCATAACTATGGTTAGCACATTAATACTAACCTGAAGAAACAAAACTCTGGAGAACTTTTTTTTTTAGTCTCTGCTATTGGGCCCATAAATCCTGCCAGACTGCATAGCAAGGGCAGCCTTTAAATTATTATACCAAAACCGACCTCGGTGAGCGAGTCAGGCGAATACAAAGTAAGAGTTCAATGTCAGCAAGCAATCTGTGTGCGCCAATACACCTGGGCTGGTCTGGTCAGTGAGGACCAGCTGTGCAGACATTATCCAGAGGGGAAGGAATAAGTACTTTATTTACAAGAATCTATTTTTGCCCAGTGTTGGATTTGTTACATGAGAGAAGCACCCAAACAAGGTTCCAAATGAATGAACACTGTTGGAGCAATGTCTTGGAGAAATTAAGTATTCAGTACTTGAGCTCGAATGATTTAATATTGATGGGTGACATGCTTATATGTCATACACTAGTAAGGCCTAGCCTGGATAAAAATCACCCTGGTATTCAGTGAGTATCTAAGTCATATGCTGTTAATAGGGCTGGCTCCAGGTTTTCTGCCGCGCCAAGAGGCAAAAAAAAAAAAAAGCTCAATCGCGCCGCACCATTCTTTGGCGGAAGTTCAGCGGTGGGTCCTTCACTCCCTCTCATCCTCTTCGGCGGCACTTCGGCGGCAGCTCAAAAAGGAATAGAGGGACTGAGGGATCCACCGCCAAATTCCCGCCAGACGTGCCGCCCCTTTGTATTGGCCACCCCAAGCACCTGCTTCCTTAGCTGGTACCTGGAGCTGGAGCTGGCTGTTAACACAACACAATGAATTTGAGAACCTGTCCTTTCCAAAAATATTATGAGTCAAATTCACTGGTTCTGATTTTCATTGGCACCGAGTTTGTGACCTCTTCACCCTGGCAGAATGGTGCAAAGGGGCCAATAAGAATCAGGACCACTGTCCTAAAATAACTTCCTTGGAGTTACACCTGGCCTTATAATTTGGCTTTTTGAGCCTTGGGTATAGCAAAGTCAGCACCTGGCTAATAGAGGGCATGATCCAGAGCCTACTGAAGTCAAAGGAAGCTTTCCATTATCTTCGATGGAAAGATCAGGCTGAAGTAATACTCAGCAGAAGACTGAGAATTTAAGGCTTGATTCACATACACAGAAAGGGCTTTGGAAGTCTAGA
This sequence comes from Emys orbicularis, assembly GCF_028017835.1. Taxonomy (NCBI): domain Eukaryota; kingdom Metazoa; phylum Chordata; order Testudines; family Emydidae; genus Emys; species Emys orbicularis. The sequence goes on from NC_088690.1 coordinate 96,810,180, forward strand.
GGTTAGATCTGTTTCTCTCCTTCTAAAAGTGAACTCAGTAGTGATAAAAGGTACCAGATTAGCCGCACTGGAAAACAGTCCTGCATTCATTTACAGAACAGGCTCAGCACAAACAATGCTAGATTCCTCCCTCCTCCCTCGTGCCCCATTCTCTAACCTAAAGGAACCACTGCTATGGATTAGAAGGTAGTGCAGTCTCCAGGCTCTCTTTGTAGACATCTGTCAACTAAACTGTACTGAGATCACCAAATAGTTTCATGCAGACCACTGAATTGCTACAACTTTCAGTCAATACAACCTGCCCAGTGACCTAGAAGTGGAAGATTTCTTATCCCATTATTGGATCTAAGAGAAAATGACTATCAACTTTTCACTATATTTGCACAATTTTATTCTGAGCTACTTCGCACAGAATTTTTATTTTTTTTTGAGACATTTCAGCAAAGTGGCCATTTTACATCAGTGTTTTCAATGGATCATTTAAAAAGTGCCAAGTTTGAAAGTTTTTGATTTTCATTTGGTATTTTTCATGCCTTCGCCCAGTAATTAACTCTGACAATCTGTCTTCTTAAGCTGTACCTATGCAGGTGTTTTTAATTCACAAAGATCTACAAAAGTCTCATATCAGATATTGTTCAAATGTTATAACTGCTATATATTCGACATCTTCTAATAATGTAGCATATTTGGAAAGTGCACAATATTACTGAAATTCCCCCCATCACATCTATATTTACTGTACCTCAACCTGGCAGCATTCAAAACAAGCCTCCAAATTTTTGGGTATTAATCAAGCAAACGGAACTGACCCTTTGAATCATTCAAGAAAATTTATCATTCATAATGAATACCATGGAAATTGAATTCATTCCAAATGAAAACATTTACATGGTTTAATGGACTGACCAGATACTGGTAGCCCTGTGCTCCCAGATTCTAATCTAAGCACTAGCTGTGTGGTCCTGGACAACTAATTTAACCTCTTGCTATAAAGACTAATAAGTTAACATTTGCAAAGGGCTCTATAAACACCAAGTTTCATTACTGATAAAAAGATCCATCCAACAAAAAATCCACAAAATCCTATGGACCAGATCCTCAGCAGATGTAAATCAGTGTAGTTCCAGAGACGACACAGGAGTTAATCTGATTTATGCCAGCTGAGGCATCTGCCCAAATTCCTAAAATCAATATTTTATCAAGTATTAGAAATACCAAATGCAGGAAAATAGTCTATTTTTTTCATTTCTCAAACAAACCCAGTTAAGAGACAAAAGTTATTCATGGCCAAAAAGTCCAAAAGTGCCATCATGGCAACTGGGCTTTGGCATGTGTATCAAGTAATGAACTTTGCTTCCACAAATAAATGTAGAGAAGATGGTTTAATTCTCTGCCCGCATATAGGGCCAATCATTTCACTAGAGTTACACCAGGAATGAATTTGGCTTTTGGCCTCTTTTATTCGGTCTTCCTTGTTTCTCAGAAGTTCCCACAACATTTTGGAAATTAACCAAATCCTGATAAATTTAAAGAAACTTGATTACTTCCTAGTGCACTGGATGCAATATTTCACATCACACTAATGAGTGGAGGAAGGAAATGAAAGCTGCATTTCCCTGAACACAATATGCCTGTTTTCCACAGATTCAGTGTGATATGTTATTGACTGGTGCCGAGGGCCTTTTTTATTTTCTCCTTAGGAAATCTTTCATAGTAAAATATGGAGACTCATTTTTTTTCTCCAACTCTCTCTTTTTCTGAATTATTTGCACACTCAAACATGGGAAATCAACAAAGCCAGCTCTCTTGGCAAAGAGAATCACTTCCCTGAGGTCCCTACTGCATTAGTGAACATGGGGAGATGAAGAATATTTACAACTGGACTTCTCCAAGGAAATAGTTTGATGAAGACCATTTTATGCTGTTGATCAAATCTATTATATCTCCCATATTTTATGGCCCTGTTAGGTCTATGACACAAATATTTCCAGTTTATTTTACTAGTCTGAGCTACAAACACCGACAATGAAATTTAATAGGGCAGATGCTAAACACTACATTACCCATGACGAGATAGTACACACCATGACGGAAGGCATAAATCAGAGAAAAATAGCAATGCATAGACAGAGATGTTTGCTATTGTATGTGTCTTTTGTTGCTTGACTTCTATGGTGTGCTTATTTTGTATGGCCTGTGCTTCTTTGATTTAATTGTGGCAGCAATCAAAGCCCATGAATTCATGAAAAGCACTGACTATAATGGAATTTAACACTTCCTGCTGCCAACTTCATGTATGGTGAAACTGGCTATTGTAGCCCTTAAATGCCTTAGTGGCACTGTACATAGGGAGGCCATGTTAGGGCAGTATCTCTGCACTCCCTAAAAACCCCCAAAGGCTGCAGCCATTGGTCTTCCAAGGGATTGGAGGTATGAATTCTATCCCCCCATTGCCGCTTGGTACCTGCTACAGTGTGCCACTTTTACATGCTTTCAGAGGAAGTGTGAGATTAGCCAGGAGACAGAGGTTGCCAGTCTCTTCACTCCTGTCCTCCCACCAGTAGGCTCTTGCTCCTCACTGCCTCCTTTCCATCCACATGAGCTGCATCTTCATGCAGCTCCCAGCGATTCTCCCTTCCTCCACCGTCTTCATTGCTGCTTCTCCCAACCACAGCTCTCTGGGTGCCAAAGGGGACATGGGCAAGAGGACACCTTGCACTGCCAGCCTAGTGCCATGCTGAAAATTGAGCATTTAATCCTCCTCTTTGCCTTCTGTCTCTTAGCCAGTTTCAGATGCATGAAAGTATTTTACTTGTTCTCCTGTGAGCAAACAATTTCCTCAGTAGCCTCTTTTGATGGACTTTGTTAGAGGTTTTTTAAAAGGCCAAATAAATGTCAGCTGGGTCTTCTTCATCCATTATGTTGCTGACACATTCAAAGAATTCTCGTAGAGTGGAGAGGCACAATTTTCCGTAACAGAAGCCAGACCGGTTATCTCCCTCTCATTTCATGTCAGTCTAGGTTCTCTAAGGATAAATTTGTCTAATATTTTTATTTTGGGTCTTTCCAACAGATGCTACTCCTGAAAAGAGATATCTCTTGAGGCTGATGCTAATGGGAATTAAGCAACACCCCCAATCCAGTGGTGGATACTCATGAAAATATTCCCATACAAAGACTGCCAATACCTCTGTTGTTCCAGAACTGAAAGTGTACAAATATGAAGGGTAAGAGTTACTCTGTGGCACGCAAAAAGTAAGGAAAAGCATGCAGTACTACAACAAACACCAGACACCATATTAACCTACTTCTTTGTATCCTAAAAACATATTTGCTTCCCATTTTCAATATTTTATAGAAATGCAATATATACTGTAGTGCATAACGATTTAATTATAAGCAGTTAATGAAAACCCTGCAGTTAATAAAAATCCCAAAGTAGCATGCACGGATAGAATACGGAACAATTTTGCATATAAATGAAAAATGAAGACAGTGTATACTCTAGGCCTACTTAGCTAAATTCATGCAGGTTAATTAACTTCTACTCAAACAATTATTAACATTTCTCTGTTGTTTCTCTTCCTGTTTGTTAGCTCAGGCACTGCAGAGCAAGTTCATTCCGTGCCATATTTTCAGTAGTGATGCATACATTTCAGTAAATGCTGCCTTATGCAAAGGGTTTGCCCTCTTTTATGCCATTTTGCGTTAGCCTTTTAAAAAGCCCTGCAGTGTACAAGAAAGGTGAAATAACAGGTATCTTCAGATATGTGTCTTTCAGAAGCTGCCTCTGATGCATTTAATTTATTTTTCAAGGGACAAAAGACAAGCAATATAGGCTCAAAATTTAGGATCTATAAAATAATGACTTTTTCATGTAATACATATTTAGCTTGTGGAGTTCACTGCCACAAGAGATCACTGAAGCCAAGTGCTTAATAGGAATCAGCAGATAGTATTGGACATTTATATGGATAATGGGAATATCATAATTACAACAGCAAGTCTTAAAATAAATAATCCAAGAGTACAAACCTTCATGCTTCAGGGCATAAACCTACCTCAGATTAATGGGGATTAGGAAGAAACTTTCTCTGTGGGTAAGTAATTTCACAAAAGCCTGTTGCATGTTTCTTGTCTCCTCCTCTATAGCATCTGGTATTGGCCACTGTCCAAGACATTAGCTAGATTATAAACCCTACTGACCTGATTTAGTAGGGAAATTTCTCTATCCCACTTTAAATGATTAAAATCATTTCCTTCCTTCAAAAAACAAAAATAGAAACACCTTACAGTGAAAAATAATGTCTGTTTTTAAATGTAAACCTTTCTGTGCTGTTCTTGAAATTCAAACACAACAACATCCACAGCATTCTGCTAGTTCAGAAGAACCAGAAGTGAAAGTTTTTTTTAAAAGAGTGCAAATGGTGCAAAGTACATTAGATTGCTAAAGGGGGTGTGGTTGGGAAGGTTGTTGTTTTTTTAAAATAATCTGAGGAGTTATTAACATAAGTAAGGAGATGTTCGATAGGATTTTTGTTGTGGCAGTGTCCCTATGATATTTATTGGGACAAGTTCAACTCTCCCTCACATCTGTGTCAATGTGGAGCATGTCCCTGGAAACCACTGGAGTTACTCTGGAAAGTCACAAGTGTAAATTGGTACTCACTGACACAGGTCCAAGGCTCACTGAAGTCAGTCAAAAATGCTCATTGTCTTCGTGGAATTTGGATCAGGCCCATTGTTCTTATTTTATATTTCTGTATGAAATTTTATTTTATTATTTTTTTAAAACTTTGATAGGGACGAATTCTGGGATCCTTACTAAGTTCTACCTGAGTAACTGTTGAATAAAAAGTAAGTAAGGACTCCAGGATTTGTCTCTACACATGTCAATGAAGTCTTTGGGTTCAGTGAGAATTTGCACTGACTAAAAAGTGAAGGGAAGAGAAGAACTTGGCACATCTTTCCCACCCCTTGCTCCCCTTTACAGGCTACCCAGCTGTAGGTAGCTACATGGGAAGGAAAGCAGTCTTCACAGAGCAACTACGTCCCCTCCATGCATGTGGGTGGGAATGGGCAGGAAAGGAAGGATAATGGGCAAAGTCTTGGCTTCATTTCCGCCCCCCACCTCCATGGTTTATAGATTCATAGACTCCAAGGCCAGAAGGGCCCGTTGTGATCATCTAGTCTAAGCTCCTGTATAAAACACAGAACAGAGAATGTCTACAAAATAACTTGAGCTTATCTTTTAAAAAAACATCTACTCTTGATTTTAAAATTGCCAGTGATTGAAAATCCACTACAATCCTTGATAAATTGCTCCAATGGTTAATTACCTTCATTGTTAAAAATTTACGCCTTATTTCCAGTCTGAATTTATCTAGCTTCAACTTCCAACCACTGGATCTTTGTCTGCTAGACTGAAGAGCCCATTATCAAATATTTGTTCCACATGTAGGTACTTACAGACTGTGACCAAGTCACCTGATTACCTTCTTTTTGTTAAGCAAAATAGATTGAGCTTGTGACGGGTTGGATCACAGAAACCCCCTTGGGAGCTGCCACCTGATGTGCCAAGACTACCCCTGCTCCTGTTTTCCCTGCCAGCTCAGGACTCCAGCACCCTGTCTTGCTGAATTAGACACTCCAGTCCACTTCAAAACAGACCCAGGGTCTGAATCACTTGTCCCAAAGCTGCAAGTTTACCTGAAAACAGCTCATAGAAGTGTGCTTGTCTTTAGCACTCAGATGCCCAACTCCCAATGGGGTCTAAACCCAGATAAATCCGTTTTACCCTGCATAAAGCTTATGCAGGGCAAACTCATAAATTGTTCGCCCTCTATAACACTGATAGAGAGATATGCACAGTTGTTTGCTCCCCCAGGTATTAATACATACTCTGAGTAAATTATTAAATAAAAAGTGATTTTATTAAATATAGACAGTAGGATTTAAGTGGTTCAAAGTAGTAACAGACAGCACAAAGTAAGTCACCAAGTAAAATAAAATAAAATGCGCAAATCTATGTTTAATCAAACTAGATACAGATAAGTTCCTCACCAGTTCCAGAATGCTCCCTTTTACAGGCTAATCTCCTTTTAGCCTGGGTCCAGCAATCTCTCACAACCCCTGTAGTTACTGTCCTTTGTTTCAGTTTCCTCCAAGTATCCTGGGGGGGGTGGAGAGGCTCCTTCTTTAGCCAGCTGAAGACCAAATGGAGGGGTCTCCCACAGGTTTAAATAGACTCTCTCTTGTGGGTGGAGACCTCCCTCCTATGCAAAGTCCAGCTCCAAGATGGAGTTTTGGAGTCACCTGGGCAAGTCACATGCCCCTGCATGACTCAGTCTTTACAGGCCGATGCCATTGTCCACATGGTATCTTGCATGTCTCCAGGAAGACTTCTCATGTGGATTGGAGCATTCCAAGATGCATTGTTCCCCAAGTGTTTCCTGATCAGGTACTTAACCTGGCGAATTCCTTCCTAAAGAAGCTGACCAAATGCCTCACAAAGCTTACTTAGAAATCAAGCAAGCATACAGCCCATATTCTTAACCTCAAGTAGAAAATGATATATATATGTACAAATAGGATGAATAGATATAGTAGACCATAACCTTTACGGAGATATGTTACATGGCACAGGCAGCACAAAACATATTTCAGTTATGTCATACATACATTTATAAACACACACCCCCATAAAGCCTTATGGGGTACGCTGTCACAGAGCTCTGTGAGTCTTTCACTTTAATCATTCTCGAAGCTCTTCTCTGAACCCTCACCAATTTATCAGCATCCTTGTTGAACTGCAGTATTCCAGCAGCTGTAGCATCAAGTGCCAGACACAATAGCTGCATCAGTGTAAGTACACAGTGCCAGGTATAGTCCTGGGGCAGGCTACCTGCCCCCAGAGCAAGGGGAGAATTAAAGGCAGATTATGACTCAGAGTCTGCTCCTGCCGGAGCACAACAATGCAGGACTTGTGTCAATGGCATGATTTAGCACCAAGGAGGGACTTCAGGATCTGGCCCATTATGTTTATCTTGTATATGGTTTTAATTTTTATGAGCGGTTCATTAATGTATTTTAGAAATATTAACAGCATAAAATTGGATTTTTTTTATCACAAATTAACAAAGTTCAGAATGGGTCAGATTGTGGGGAAAATAATTAGACATTTGTTGTGAAATCTAAAGAGGGTTGGAGATGAGAATGTTATCGCTTTTATCACACCCATTATATTATCTCTACACAGCAAAGGGAGCCTTAAAATGAGTTTAAATCTCTTCTGCAGTTTACAGTACAAATTAATAATGGCTCAGAAGATGAGGTCTTACATATTATTCATGATCTTGAAACTATTATCGTAATATGGAGCAATTATCAACACACACAGCAACCAGAGTAATTAAAACATTTTAACTAATAAAATAAGGTCATCAAATCAAAATACAAGATAATTACATTACAGAACTGCACAACCGAAGGAAAAAATAATATGGAAAATGAATTAAAAATAAGCGAATCCGTGAGATCATTAAGCTTGATTGGAACTATGTTGATGTCACTGTGGCAAAACAAGGCAAATTTTACTGTTTTTCTCCTGAGGTGGCATGAAAGTTGCCATTCATAATTGGCATATGCATTAAAAACACAATAGTCTATGATCCCCATTACCTTCTCTATGGTCTGACCCTCTTGTCTCTGAACCCATCACAGAGAGGATGCATAAAAGTAACAAATCGATGAGGAAATTAACAATTATCAGCTTTTAAGAAAATTCCCTGAACATACAGTTCTTTCACCCTGTAACACTTATGAGCCATCAAAGACAAGGTGGAGAATGAAGCAGCCAGTGGAAATTGAGTAATCAAAGAATTGCTTATAATTTAATTGGCACTCAGAAAATCCATACACGCAGGATTAGATAGAGAAGTGATATTTTCACTATGACAAAGACCAAATGGAATATTAGCATGGCTATGGAAAGATAAAACTATAGACAAATACTTATGCATACTACCATATATTCACTCCTTGACAAAAACTTATAACTACATCCCATTAGTTTTCCTCATTAGAGATCAGTGAAGCAGAATGAGACAGTGCTGGATTGATATTAGCTGTTTGCACTGCAATACAGGTCAGAAGAGAGAATTGCTACTATCTCAGGGTATGCTACACTACAGCTTTTTCAGAAAACGAGGGTGTATGGATCTCAAGTGCATGAACCAAGAATGATGGATGAGCAGAGCATCAAATATTTCTATCACTGAGCGCTGTTATAGACATCTGCAATCTACTCTCTGTGAAGCTAGGAGTTGGTCAGTGAGAGGTCTAAAAAAACATTCTTTACGTGGTAGGTATATAATGTGGCTGTACAAAAGTCAGCAGAGGATGTCATATGGTGCAATCATCTTTAGTGTTTGACACCTGCCTTAATGCCTACTTGCCATGTTATATCTAAAGATGAGACCATTCCACTGTCCCCAACAAGCACTCCCCAAATTTAGGAAACATTTGTATCTAGATCAGTTCTTTGTGACTGGCCCCTTTCCCTGTAATGAACCAAACCAATGCCCCATATCTGAACAACCATGCCCCAAATCTGAACATCCTTGGTGAAAGTTTATGTTGAGTTCCAAACTTGCAATTAGACCATTTGTGTGGTGACCCAAATATCACAAACTCTGGGAGATTTTGCAGGCCAAGCCATCTCTGATTATAGCATATATGGAAATCTATACAGGACCATAAACAGAGATGAAGAAAGAAAGACAGCAAGAAAGAGATTGTCACACTTATCTACAATCTTTCTTTCTTTCTTTCTGACCCTAGCTACTGCAGAGGACAGGAAACCAGGAAGCATTTCTGATGTAGCATTTGAAGAATCGTTTCCCTGAAAGGGCTCTTGAATCATAGAATATTCATCAATTTGACTTCAACCCATGACTACCTGGTAAGTACTCTTGATAAGTCAGTGGTGCTTTAGAGCTACATATGTCAGCAATTGTGATTTTGGGTATGGTCTTCTCACATGTGATGCATTACTATGAGATTTCACATAGTTACTCTATTTTACTCAGCAAAATTATTCAATGAAATGTAGTTATTATAAAATACTGAGGAAATTAACCAGTTACCAGTGAAGAAACAGCTCCCCCATAATGGACCTTCTTTGGCTCTGACACCAGCATAAATTAGGACCAACTCCATTCAGCTCAATGGCATTATAGTGGAGTTAAACCTGGTGTAACTGAGCTCAGACTGCAGCCCTGCATTCTTTTTTTCCTCTCTAGAAATTATTTTTCCTGGAGGAGGAAAGAACCTGCACTCATTGATATTGAAACCCTGAAGCGCTGATGGAAATGAAGAGATAAGCAACTGAGAACATAACTGAAACATCTTCAAATGCAGAAATGTAGAGCACCAGGTATATATAGGCTGCAAGTTAGATAAATCTTTTGGCTGAAAGATGGCCTGAGGGAAATGACTTTAATGGAGAAAAGGCAACCAGAAAAGATGGTAAGATCAGACTTCTGCCTTATGTGGACTTAATGAGTCTGTGAATAGCAGGAAAGTAAAGCAATTACCATTCTGTAACAAAGGATATTGACTATAGCAGCCCTAGAATCCCATTATGTGCACATACTTATATCTTCTTAGAATAAATTACACTTGACAAAATAAACTTATACATCTCTTCAGCCTCTTTCAGCCCTCAGACACACATCCTGTTGTTACATTAATCCACAATGTTTCCCACAGGCAACATATTCTATGTATCATTCATGCTTGTTAAGCTAAACTGATACATGCTGAAACACACATAGGAGTTTATGTATTCATAATATGTATTCATACCATTATTTTAGAATTACCCTTTCCATAGGAGTTAATATTATTGTTATTATTATGAGCATTTATTTGGCATCCATCTTCCTGGCATGTGAGTGCCCAGTAGAGGGAAGCTCTATATTAGCATACCAAGTCACAGACATCAACTCACATCACAAATAAAAATTCTGGTTGTTTTCTCATCCTGGTCCCACTTTGTCCCACATCATAAAATCACTTCTCTGTCTGTCCTGACGAGCAGCAGCTGCTCAAGAGAGGATCAGAACTGGAGTAGCAAGGGTATGCCAGTGTTTGCAGAGTTGTACAGAGGTAGTTTAAATAAATATCATTCACAATTTTCAAAATAATAAAGAATTACTGTTGCCATAAAGACTAGTTCAAACTTTAAAGATAATAGTGTGCATAGTAAGGACAAGAATACAACAACTGCATTTAAAAAACATTAATTTAATCTATTCTCATTTTAGGCCTAGATAGTTAATATTGCATGCAGAAATACTTTCTGCATGTAATTATGGCAATTACACACACAAACATAATACTCACTCATATAAATGAGTTCTTATACATCTAAGTAGTCATTTTCAACATAACTGTACAGTTACTCAGATTACACAGTCATTTTCAAGTACAGTTATTCAAATTACCCATGCAATTGCACATAAAAAAAGTGCATGCACACATCTTACTATGTACTGTTCTAAAAACCTGGGATCAGATTCTGCTCTCAGTTATCCTGGTGTAAATCTGGAGTAATTCTATCTAAAGTCAATGGATTAACTAATATCAGATTCTTGTCCCTGGCCCTTAAAATTTAACTTCTCTAGCTAGCATCAGTATAATGTTGGAGATTCGATCCTGGTCCCATTTAAATCTATGGGACATTTTCCCTTTATCTTCAGTCGATGAAGCTACAAGTCCTAGATTCAGTTCTGAACCGCTGCATATATTTTTTCTGTTGTGGTGTTAATATGAAGCAATTCTCTGAACCTTTATTATCCATTTCACTGTTTGTTCAGTTGTTTGATAGTATCCTACCTCTCTTCACTGACAAGTGTAATAAATTACTGAGAGTTACAGGACATGGTGAAGTTCTTTACTGCCAAGGCACTTTACTTTACATGCCACTACAGTCCCACTTCAGAAGATTACACTTTTCTTCCTTTCTTTATTATTTAAATTTCATTGCTGACCGCTATAAGGGAAACTGAGGACAAGAAGAGTAGTGCAGAAGATTTTTTTATTTTATTTTATCTAAAGTTATTTTGAATATTTTCAGTTGCTGAAAACTTAAACTGTTTCAGTGAAAATTGGTTATTTTTTCACAAAAGTTGTTTTGTCAAAAAGCTACGTTTCCTCAAAGAAAAAGAAAAGCTATTTCCTTAAAAAAAAAAGTATGGAAAATTTTCATTCAGCTCTAGAAAATAATCAGTGTTTAAAGCAACTACTGGGGGAAACAGAGTTTCCCATCTGCTACATGGGAGATTTATGCAGGGACATGACCTTCAATGATGTAACACACATTCTACTAGAGAGAACTCCAAAATACAAGTAGCAGCAGCAGCTGAAGAAGCAGGACACCGGCCCCTCCCCAATGCTTCAGTATGAGCAGCTAAGACATTATCCCCCCTGCAAAATGTATGACTTTGAGTTGATACTGAACATACCGCGCCATTGATGTTTTTAAACAAAACGCCCCTTGATTTCAGTGTCAGTCCTATGAAGGGATCCGTGGAAGGCTATGGCCCTAAATGAGTATTCTTTTTTCTCTGATGTTATGCTCCCCAGTGGATAAAGAGCAGTGGGCTTGGCTTGTGAGACTGAGGGAGGTGATGACGCTTATTCAGCAAAGTTGCAATCTGTTGCAAATAACTTGCTGAGCACTGCTGATGAAAGTGCTTAATCATCTCCTATTGGTGCACAACTGGCTAACAAACACAACACCTTCAAAATACCAATGCTGCACAAAGGCTGGAGCAGTGAGCACAGAAATATTAACACAAATAGCACATCGAGATTTTATATTGGAGAAGGTGTTAAGAGTCCATATTTAAAATACTGAATTAGATGGGTACAGAAAATAAACCAAAAGCTTTGAAGAGCAGTTACTCACATCTGCTGAGGCCTCAAAAATCACAGGCTGTACTATAATTTTTGTGGCCCTCTTGAAAAATAAGTTTACAGGCATTGGTTTGTGTCATATCTATTCACATAAAACTTTGGGCTGGTTGTATTTTTATAAATGCAAATAAATACACAAATAACAATTAAAAATTTTCCCTGGCTTTTAAAAGAGTATTTGCTTACCTTGGTTGTACTGCCTTGAACTTGCATGTCAATAATACTAGTAGTTAGCTGAGTATATTATCATTTGAAAGCAGGTATCGATATCCTAATGAGGTCTATTACATAATGTGAATACTAAATAATACAGGGGGGAAGAAAGGCTGGATAAATGATTCATAGAAATAAATTAGATTTCCTATACATTTTACTGATTTTCATACTTCACAAAATAATAAAACTCATTCTTTAGCCTTTTATTCTGTGTATCTCCAACAAAGGTAAGTAAAATCAGAACTAATGTTAAATCCATTTTTTTTTTTAAAGTGTCAGTGGTTTTGTTTGGGGATTTTTTGGTTGTTTTATTTCCCCTGACGCTAATGGATTATAATAAGAAAATCTTTCCTTCTATCTACTACAACGATGGTAGCATATATGATTTATTTCAATGAACGTCATACACATGGCAACGTTCTCCCTTCCCTGAAATGATTAAAACCGAATCCTTAGAGTGAATCAGTAGTAAATGGAAACAGTTAATTTATATCAAGCTTTCACAACCTTTTGATCCTACGTGGTGGAGATATCACTCATGAACATATGGGAGTAATCTTGACACTTGAGTAGGAATCATGATCTTGCATAAATTGCAAGATATGTAGCAGATAGTTTTCCTAGTGGATGAACTCTATATGTAGAGAAGTGTGGCCAGTGGGTAAAGCTATAGCATGTGAGTTAGGAATATAGGGGGTCTCTTCCCAGCTTTGCCACTGACTTGCTGTATGACTTTAAGGAAGACACATTACCACTTTGTACCTGGGTTTGTAAAATAGGTATAATACTGACCCATGGCTTGGAGGCTTAATGTCCATAAAGCACTATTTACCTCTTTATCTATATAGGTATTTATATAATCACAATAGTTCTTGAGTGCTGTGATGTCTTCAGATAAAAGGATCATTAAAGATTTATTATTAACCAGTGATATTTATATTTTGAAAAAGTTTGTCTAGCAGCATCAATTTCTTTACCACCATGAATGCATCCCTCAAGATGCTTTAAAAAGAGTAATGGATACTTAGAATGAGGCAGCACATATAAACAAGCATTATTAAAAACAACACACACAAAAGCAAAAATTCACTATTACTAGTAATTGGAAGCATGAGAATCTTCAACAAACAGTCTATGAAAAATCTTCTTACAGAAAATAAAGGGCAATATTAAAATTTTCTAGAACAATTCCTTACTTGCTATGTTCTGCAGCCAAAACTAAATTAGCATTGTATACTTCAGTGGTCATACAGTGGTATGGTTCCTGTCAGCACTCATTTTATGTAGCGACTTCTATACCTGGGTGATATTATACATTTGGATTTCTTGAGCCACCAGTTGGGTGCAGAAATATCAGTTACAGTGGCTGTGTCTGGATCATCAGTACAGTCTGTCCCCTCAAGGAGAACCCACAGATTCAAAGGGAGAGGTCGCCACTGAACCAGATAAGCAGTTATTGGTATTGACAGGGCCCTGCTTCAGAGAGCTCTGCCATGCCATCACATCCTGTTTTCACATGTTACTGTTAGCCTAAGAGTTTGTGTTAGCCTGAGCGTGCTGCATGAAAGAAAATGAAGGGAAGTTTAAAAAAATCAAAAACTTAGTTGCCAATCAAAAACAGACACATCAGGCTATTAGCAATGTTCCCTAGAATCTTTCATGTGCAGTTATTTTGCAGTTAGTGGAAATGATGCCTGTAACAAATTCTGCAGATTGGAAATTTCTTTGTACAGGATAAATCAGATCGGAATCACTTTCATAAATGTACAAAGAACCCTATCTGAAGGGGAAAAAATTAAAACCTGCTACTGCATGTATTATTATAGACTTGTAGCTGCAGCAACAGATGCATATTAGAGATATACTAATATTGTAATTGGAAAGTATTATGGCATTGTCAGCATATATTTTGCTGGTATCCATAGAAAGAAAGAAAGAAAGAAAATAGATGTTAAAAAAGTCATTATCTTTTTTTTGTTACTCTGTCATTATTTTTGCTTTAATGTTACAATAAACAAAACAATATAAAACTTAGTGATGTTGATCCACAAGAGAATGAAATTTCCATTCAAATTACTCCATGGCTTACATTACTTATTACTGCCTATTTAGCTTAACTAGAGAGTCTTCAACTAATGGAAAATAGCTATCAAGGAATCGCCTGCTCAAAGTTGAATTCAGTTCATGTTTAACTATATACAGTGTTTACAAAAATTTAAATATATATTTCACTTATTAAAATACAGTTGTGATTACCCTATTGTAACAGGTTTGAGGAAGGCTTTCTGTTAACAGCAAATATAGTATTTCTTTCCCCTTTCTGTACCTCAGTTGACCTTTCTGTTGTGGTACAGCCCAGATTATAGTCTTTTCAGGACTTTTTAATATCTATCTATCTATCTATCTACCTCCTTATATATTCATATTATGTCGCTGACAGGAGAGTGGCACAAACTCTCTGTAGGAAAATGTTCAATATATACGAATACATAATAGTTTACTTGCAACTCATTCAAAGACAACACTTTCAGGGCAGGGCTCCCCAATTTTTGTATTTGTTACTTTTACAAGTTCAAATGCAAAATATATTTATGCACATGCATATACATACCTTCCCATGGGCACTTCTCTGAGATGATTTATTTTTCTAAGTCTCTGTGGAATGGTGTCCCCTTGTATGGCATGTAAACACCTGAAAATCTGGGAAAGAAGTGATAATCCCAGTCTCTTCAAACTCCTTTGAGTCTCTGCAAGGGCAACCTAACATAATTCTAGTCCAGTTCTTCTTCTCCGGTGGGACGAGGAGGCCTGCAGTCTAAACCCAACAAACTTCCTAAATCCCTGGAATACAATCCTTATACCAGACCCTTCTGGTCCTTGCACAGCTCCACTATTAAGGGTTTTTTTCTTTGTTTTTTTTCAGTCAGGCTCCCCCTCCACTTGAGTTCCTATTGATTCTATGTTCAGAGAAGGACTCTGGGTGTGTCTTGCCAGGTTGCTTGCCCACAGTGGAAACCACCCAAGCAGCTTCGTAGCTAATGAGTACACCTAGTGTCTGCCACACCCAATTTCTCGTGATGCTGGCCCCAGACTGGCTACAGCAAGTTTGTAGGCACATAGAGTGTCCCAAAACAAAAACAAGAACTATGTATCCTCCCTACTGTTTCTTCCCTCACCACAGTAAATGTTGCAATGCATGCATGTCGGATACATTAGCATTTTAACAGCTATACAACCAACCGAGTTATGGACTCTTCAGTCCTAAGTGCAGAATCCCATGCACTGCTACAGACTAGGGACTGAATGGCTAGGAAGGAGTTTTGCAGAAAAGGACCTAGGGGTTACAGTGGACGAGAAGCTGGATATGAGTCGACAGTGTGCCCTTGTTGCCAAGAAGGCTAATGGAATTTTGGGCTGTATAAGTAGGGGCATTGCCAGCAGATCAAGGGACGTGATCATTCCCCTCTATTTGGCATTGGTGAGCCCTCATCTGGAGTACTGTGTCCAGTTTTGGGCCCCACACTACAAGAAGGATGTGGAAAAATTGGAAAGAGTCCAGCGGAGGGCAACAAAAATGATTAGGGGGCTGGAGCACATGACTTATGAGGAGAGGTTGAGGGAACTGGGATTGTTTAGTCTGCAGAAGAGAAGAATGAGGGGGGATTTGATAGCTGCTTTCAACTACCTGAAAGGGGGTTCCAAAGAGGATGGATCTAGTCTGTTCTCAGTGGTACCAGATGACAGAACAAGGAGTAATGGTCTCAAGTTGGAGTGGGGAGGTTTAGGTTGGATATTAGGGGGAAAAAATTCACTAGGAGGGTGGTGAAGCACTGGAATGGGTTACCTAGGGAGGTAGTGGAATCTTCTTCCTTAGAGGTTTTTAAGGTCAGGCTTGACAAAGCCCTGGCTGGGATGATTTAGTTGGGGATTGGTCCTGCTTTGAGCAAGGGGTTGGACTAGATGACCTCTTGAGGTCCCTTCCAACCCTGATATTCTATGATTCTATGATTCCAGAATGAAATTGCTTTTGCAAGTCTATTGAACTGTGCATCTGTGTATCTCTACTGGCCCCATTACCACAGCAAATAGGTTCCAAATACCGAAGTAAGAGGTGTAATATTTTTCCAAGAAATACAATTTAGTTTCTTTCATGTGTGGAATCATTTTATGATACTCAGGGCCGGCTCTGGCTTTTTTGCCACCCCAGGCAAAAAAGCCTCCGCCGCCCCCCCCCCCCCCCCGCAGGGGGGGGCGGAGTCGGGGGGGCGGCGAGCCCTGGCAGGGGCTCCGCTCTCCCGCCGGGGGGAGGGCGGCCGGAGCCCCGGGGCGAGGGTGGCGAGCCCCGGCGGGGGCTCCGCTCTCCCCCCGGCGGCCCGAGCGCCACGCCGCCCCCCTCCAGGTGCCGCCCCAAGCACCAGCTTGGTTGCCTGGTGCCTGGAGCCGGCCCTGATGATACTGTCCAGGAAGTTGATGAGAGGCTATCCTATCCAACATTATTGGGGGATGGCCTGCACAAAGAATAGGTTCTTATACTGACATCTAAAAGCAGCAACCTCATTTCTCGTGGATAGGAATTCCATAGCCTACACCCTTCCATGGAGAATACCCTGCCTCCAAACTTCAAGAGTTTTGCCCAGAGGACCCTCAGCTGCAGCATCTGATGACTGTAGCTGTTGCAGGAAGCAATGAAGGGAGAAGCAGCCCTTGAGACACCTCACTTTTGGCTCATTCAATGCTCTAAGTTGTGTGTATTTATCTTCATTTTTTCTTGACTACAAATAGAAGCAAAATTATGCTTCAGAATCTTCAGATAATCACTCAATCAGAGACCAGCATCTAAACCAGGGGACATTCATCACACACAGCACTGAAGATTGCCAAGGAGATTGTAAGGAGATCTGGGAGACCAAGCAGCAGTGGAGGGCTTAGGATGCACAGAAGAAAGCAGAAGGAGAGAAAACTGAGAACTGTGGAAAGGGTTCACAGAAGCAGCATAAATATGAAAAAAAATGCCATTAGGTTTCTGTTTGTTCTAAAAATTGGAAATTTCCTGTTTTAAAATGCTAATAATTTTGGGCCCATCCTGTAACCAGATCTGTGTGGGAGCCCGGATCCATCTGTGCTGAGCCAACTGCAGAACTGTAGTCTTAGGGTACGTCTATACTTACCTCCGGGTTCGGCGGTAAGCAATCGATCTTCTGGGATCGATTCATCGCGTCTTGTCTAGACGCGATAAATCGATCCCGGAAGTGCTCGCCGTCGACGCCGGTACTCCTGCTCCGCGAGAGGAGTACACGGAGTCAACGGGGGAGCCTGCCTGCCGCGTGTGGACCCGCGGTAAGTACCTTGTAGTTCGAACTAAGGTACTTCGACTTCAGCTACATTATTCACGTAGCTGAAGTTGCGTATCTTAGTTCGAAGTGGGGGGTTAGTGTGGACCAGCCCTTAAACTCTGCAATCCCCAACTCACAGGGGAAAACACTGCCGTAAGCAATTCAGCGAGGGTATCTATTGCCTGGCACCCTTGAACCCTTTCCCAAGACACGAAGATTTCAATACCTTGGGTTAAAGAAATAAAATAAACTACCAATGATGTGATATGGTGAAAATGAAGTTGCTTTTCTAACCCATTTCCCACTGACTGCTTCTCTATGCATTTCCCCCAGAGCACAGAAGGCAGCTTCACAGAAATATTATTAAGTACTGAATACTGTTCTAGGAACATTTGAGAAAATGCATTTGGCCATCATTACCTAGGGCACGTTGAGTGGGCTGGGTGATTTCTATTAAGAGAAATGCATCCTGTGCATTAATAAGGGAAATGTGTTGGGGTGGAGGGGTCTGTGGCTTTTTTAAAATTATTTTTATTTAAAGAAACATTAGGTGAATTCCAGTCACTGTATACTTCTGGTTGCTCAGTCAGCTCCAATGCAGAGAGTGGATTCCATAACACCATGGGGTTAGCCTGCCTTGTGCTATAGGCGAAAGCAAGAGCAAAGGAAATGAAGGGAGGAAAGAACTGTTTGCAGATACCAATTTGGAACCTGAAAAGCATATGTTCTCACAAGACAGGTGATTACCAGTCAAAGGAAGAAAGAATGATGAGAGGTAGATAATAAGCAGTCCCTATAGATGGATGTCTACACAGGCTTAGGCACTCAGGAAATTTTTATGGCACTGCATGCTCACTGCCTTGGACTTCAATTTTCCTAAAATCTTAGCAGAAAGGCATTAGAGATAGACCTGGAAAATATAATGCTGACTGAAATGGCTAGATCTGTGTTCTGCTTTCATACAGCAGGATGAATGGGGCTGTTTTATAGCTAGTGATTGTAAATTATTTCATTCCCCTCCAGGTAAAATGCAGTAGCAAGCAAAGTTCTGGGCACAGCCACAGCTCCCTGTAGAAAAAGACTGAGGTACTAATAAATAAATAGCAGGTTTCTTTCTTTTATACTAAGTCAGTCTAATAGGGGGGAATGATATCACACATGCTTAAGCAGCACTTAAAGAGGAAGTACATATGAGAAATGGAATTTTAAGCCAATAAAAATGGTCAGATGTTGGGTCTATGAAAGTTAGGAAGCTATTAGCAAGTAAAGCTACAATAATTAACCTCTCTTACTACGGATAGGTCAGACTGGTTGGCAGTAGCTCAGTTACCTCCATAAATTAGTGTGCTTCCTTACCCACAAAGTGAGTTTTCACTGCCTGAGACCACCCATAGGAAATGGGTCATATAAGTCAGATGATCTGCAGCTGTGGACTTTTCCTTAATTAATTTAGAGCTGCTTTTGCTCCAAAAGAAAGTTGCCCTTTATGAACCGAGCTCCCTATGAATTCCCAGCACTGCCAGAAATGGTTTCATCTGGCAATGAGACAGAAAACACTGATGCTGGAGAGGAGCACACCCAAAGAACCAAACTGATAAACAATTAGCTCAGATCTTCATTAAAATCAACATTGTACTTTAAATATCTATAAAGTATATGAAGGTGAGTTGTGGGGGGTTTGTTTTTGTTTTAATTGCTATCTTTCTTTTAGACAAGAAAGGACAACCCCAGAAATAAAGCCCAGCCATAAATAGCTCATTTGTGCTTGTTATCCACATTTGTAAATCTTACTGGATCAAAAACAATGTATTTTTCTAATACAACCTGTATTATATGAATCACATAGAGTGGTATGTTCAGGAGTCATTGAGATTTTTATATTTCTTGGCTTTTGTGTGTTTAAGTTACACTTCTTAAGACGGGTTATAACTAAGGGATGTCTCACAAGACTCACTGTCCTGATACTACCTTTCCAGAGTTGACTACCAAGAATAAATATAGGTTCTTGCTGTTTGATACAATTTGAAGGATGAGATTCTCAACATTTTGGCTTTAAAATAATTGATTTTTTACATAATATAATCTCTTTCAGCTTTAGAACCTCAGAGGGTCTGTTCTTGTTAATAAACACATCTGAAGCTCAGATCTCTCTCTCTCTCTCTTGTGGGGGAGTTGGGAAGATACAACACTACTCTGCTTAAAAACCTTCGAGTGGGTTTCATGGTAAAACAGAGAAATAAATCAAATGTAGAGAAATCCCTAGTCCTGTAAAGCATACACATAAATGCAACAAGGCTCCCCTCAGCCAGAGTCCAAGCTAACAGCATAAAGAGGGAGGTTTGTTCCAGCCACACACAAAACAGAGGTCTGAAATGTGATTCCTTTCAGCTCTGCTCAAGAGAGAAAGAGGAACTCAATCCACCCAGCTCAATTCCTCAACCTACAGATCATACCCCCTTGCCAGACATCCTACTTATACAATGCTTGAGGGAATTAATTGACTTTTCACAGCTGGTCCAGCTCTCCCTCCTTCCTCTAGCTAGAGGGAGAGAGTTAACCCATTCTCCGCCAATATCTGGATGTATTCTATACACCCCCTCACTGGAGAGCGGAACAATCCTGCTCCCACTGAAAGTCAGTGGCAGAATTCTAGCTGACTTTAAGGAGATCAGGATCAGGGGCAGTATGTCCATAGCACAGTCTGGGAAACATTTCCTTAGACAACAGTGCTGGACAAACTCAGGCATGGAGTAAAATACTGTGGCTTATGCTGGGGTAAGTGAGAGCAACTCCATGGAGAACTCTGTACCAAATTCTGAGATGATGTAAATGGTGTGTAAATTACACATAACGCCAGAGTAAAATCAATGGACTTAACTTCTGATTTACATTGGTGTAAAGTGAAAGCAGAATCTAACATTGATTGTTCCATTGATTTTTAAAGCTGAACTCTATTCTAAGTTCGATGGGAGCTCTGCTTCAAAGTCCATAATACAAGATGGCCCAGACTAGAGAAACTTGCACATCTGCAGCCGTCCTTCTATGTAGAAGAAGCTAAATTCATCTCATTTCGTCCATTTACACTGTTGCAATACCATGTAAATCAATGGAGTTGCACTTGCAATGGTGTATTCAGAATGGAATTTGGCCCAAGAAGTTAAGAACACTTTAGCCATTTCTCCTCCAGGAGAGCTACTTCCTCCCTAAATTTCACACCTACCCACCCCCAGCCATTTCAGATGTAAAAGCTGTTTTGAAAAGTATATATAAATTCAGAAATTAATTTCCCCCTCCATCTCTGTCAAACTTTCTAGTAAAATTGTCCATTGTGCAGACATCAGGCCTGTAAAATTTCATCCAGGTGACACTTTCAGAAAGTGAGCAAACCGGGGATTATACTGGAAGCAATTCAATAGGGTGACCAAATGTCTCATTTCGGCCAGGACTGTCCCTTTTTTTAAGCCCTGTTCCGGCCGACCCAACTTTTTTTGGCAAAAGTGGGCATTTGTCCCGTTGGTAAGAGCAAACAGGACAAATGCCAACATTTGTCAATAAAATGGGGTGCGGAGGAATGTGCGGAGGGGGCAAGCAGTGATGCCAGCCCCACGCAGGGCAGGAGGCAGGGCTCTGGCGGGGGGCATGCAGGACTCGAGTGAGCAGGGACGCCAGCCCCAGCCTCACGCGGGGGGGCAGGCAGGTTCAGGTGAGCAGCGACCCCAACCTCGTGTGGAAGGCAGGCAGGGCTCGGTTGAGTAGCGACCCTGGCCCCACACGGGGATGAGGGCAGGACTTGAGCAAGCAGTTTGGGCCAGCCCTGCGCGGGGTGGGCTCAGATGAGTGGCTCGGGCCAGCCCCACGCAGGTGGGGGCTCAGGCTAGCCCCATGCGGTGTCTCATTTTCCCCTTGGGAAATATGGTCACCCTACAATTCAACAACCCTAATATTCTGTCACTGGGGCTCCATCTCTCATGAATATAAAATTGTTTCTGTGATGTTTTCCTCCTTTGTTTGATGGCAGTGGTTCTGATCGCTGGGGAGAGGATACTTAGTCCTGTGGCTCCTGACTGTCATTTTTCATGTGTTTCATATGATGCTGGATATCTGATTCATGAAGCTTTTTGGTTTAGGTTTTTAACCTAGCTGATAGGATTATCTGATGGATTCAAGTATTTTGGCCGTACACCAGCAGTGCATGTATTTTCAAAGCACACTGCTAACTGTCACCAACGATTCCTCAGATATGCTCTCATACTACTAATGCATCAGCTATGATAGGCAGTGAATCAATCTTCTGTGAAGCAATTTAGACTCCATGCTATCTCACCTGCATGCCTCTACTAAATGCTGAATTGTGGTAATGTACATGAAGTGTTTCTCTGAGATACATTTCAAACTGCCCACTAGGAATTTAGCTGAAACACCCCTGATGTCAGTGGAATTATTCCAGCTTTTACACCAGAATGAGTGAAAACAGAATTTGACCCTCAATTCCTTTGATATCAGACTATATTAAAAAAAATTGAGCATGTTTGTCTACCTTATGTCAGCACTGACACCACCTGTGCACAGTGAGTGTGAAAAGGGCACAGAATGCTACTTTTCTGATTTGTCAGCATTTTACTACCATTTTGCACCATTGGAAATGACAAAGTGCAAGGCAGTGGGCAACTGGGTCCTTGGAGGCCTGGGGGCAGGGCCCTCCCTAGGCATACACAGAATACGCAGGTGCATAGAGCACCATGACATTTGGGGCACCAAATTGCCCCAAATGTCATGGTGCCCTAGGCAGCTACGTGCTGCATACACAGCAGCACCAGCTCCAGGGGCCAGCCCTATCCCCCAGCCGGCCCCCGTGCGGGCTGTGCCCACTGCAAGGGGCAGGGCCATCCCCAGGGGTGTGTGGGGCCCGGGACAACTCCCGCCGCCCCACATCTAAGTCTTCCCCCCTGCTTTGCCCCCGACCTACCCACAGTCCACCTCTTCCCCCAGCAGTGGACGCAGCCTGGAGGATTAGAAGGGGGCCTGCACTGGCAGCAGGGGTCGGACCCTGGCAGCGGCGGGAAGCGGGGTGAGTGCGGGGGGGGTCCTTTCCCCAACCCCACCCCCACGACTCAGCTGGGGCTGGGTCGCTCTGCTGCCATGCCAGGCTCCCCACTAATCCCCTGGGCCCCATGTGGGGCCCCCCATAGTGGCCCCCCAAGCTCCTGCCTCTGCAGCCCAGCAGGCCTTGAGCACAGCCCAGACCCTCCGGGAGGGGGGGAAGGCGGGGCTCGGGCTGCGTAGGGCACCACAATTGGTAGGGACGGCCCTGCCTGGGGGCCAAATTCTCCTCTCATTTAGACCTCTGTAAATCCAGAGTAACTCCACTCTGACTCCAGTGAGTGGAATTACTCTGAATTTACACAGGTGAAACTCAAAGGAGAATTTGTCTCTGGACACTTTCCTAAGGCTCCCATCCACTTAGCACCTTTTTCTGTCATTTACAATATTTTGCCTGCTTTGCTTTTCCTAACACAAAAGCATTTGGTATAAAAGGAGGGGGAAAGACAAATGACACTTGGCTACATATGTCCAAGAAAAGAACTGAAATTTGTCCTGTTCTTTATATTCTTTTAAAATACTGAAATATAGCAGGCAGCAATTACTGGCAGCTTACAGTACAGTTTGTCTGTACAATATCATTCAATATTATTTGGGAGTAATACTTATTTTTCACGTAAGCACAAAAACAGTGCATGGGGGAAAATGACTAGATTCATTTTGTCCCTGGGATTCAATTTTGTTTACAAAAATATCTGTACAATACCATTTCTCTGTGGGGGTTTTTTTATTCCATCTTTGAAAATGTGAAAAAAGCATTTTTTTTCTTTAAAAAAATCTACGAATGATATATGGTGAGCAGTAAAATAGTTCAGTTCTGCTCATCCTCATCAAGGAGCATTTGAGTGGCAAACGGTTGAGATAAAAAGGCCCTGATTAGCACATGAAATATCATAACCATCGACATATAAGCAAAATCTCAGGTTTGTGAAGTGCAAATATCTTTGATAAAGCCCTTAGTGTTTATAAAGCTTGTTTGTGGGACATTAGACACCCATGGGAGAAGAATCTGGCTTTTTTTTTTCCTTAGGGAGGAATCTAAGTTGTTAGATACACATCAACCATTAATAAAAACTGATGTGTCAAATCAACGTCACAGTGTGAGACTACGGAGCCACCTGTCATTTGCTCCTTGTTGACTAGAGCTGTTGGAATAATGAAACAGATTTGCTAATATTTGTAAATAAACAACTCCCATTTGAGTCACTTCAATTCCTGGGAACATATTAATCATTGTATGGGCTCACACAATCATTTGTGAATATTTGAACAATTGATGTTCATGAAAATATTTGTGAAACTTTAATGTTTAACTAATTTATTCCAGAAGTATGTTAAACCTAATTTTTCCTGTTAAAGCATTAAGCCATCCAACGGGAGAACAGAAATACCACCATATGATAAATCACAGCCCACTAGTCGTAAATAACAAATAGTGAACAGCTGCAGCAAATAGCTTGTGAAACACGTGTAGTGTGGAAATTATTAATTCAAACAGTTCAGTGAATATTAATAGTGTAGAAAGTTGACGAAATCAACAATGGTTTGCCTATGATTAACAAACAAAGGCTAAATACATCTCATTTGGGGTTTGTCAAATTCTACTCAACCAGTTCTAACATAAATAACATATTTCTTCCTACAAATCACATCACTTGATTATTTTAATCCTTTAATTATGCTCTTAGGTATGTCATATTGTTGAATTGCACTGAGGGCAGAAAGCATATAATCTAATCAGTTTAGGAAAGGGCTCCTATTATCAGTCAAGGAATATACACGTTTTGAATCCTAACTTATTCTTCCATATCCTGCATCAGGGTCCTATGGGTGAATAATTCAGCAACATGCATAAGCAAGTGGTGCTCTGTTTGGCTTTTTTAGGTGATTTTAGCAAAGGAGGGTTGGTGGGGTAATGGCATAATGGGAAATTTCCTGCATAAAATAGGCTTGGTCCTGAGAAATGCTGAGCACGTGTAGCTCCCATTGACTTCATTGATACTCAGCAGGTGCTCCACATCTCTTAGGATCGTCCCTCACTTTGTAAATGTTTCACTCTGACCCCTTTTGTTTTTGCTACCCCTTTCACTGCCAAATGGGGCTGCGGTATATGTACTGCAATAGCAACAGCATTTGGTGGCATTGTTTTAAGTGCCAGCATTCAGACTCTAATTCGTAGGAACACAGGAACTACAATATTGGATCATATCCGGAGTCCATCTGCTCTAGTATCCTGTGTTCAATATGCTTCCGTTCCTTGCTAAGTCAAGGCCTTAGTGAGGACTCTCCCAGCTCTTGAGGTACATTTTCTCCAAAGTACCAGGTATATCTATGTAGAGGTAATTCGGTTAAAGGGATACTGTCCACTTGAAAATCACATTTCCAACTGAAAACTCTAAACCAACTATTATTACACATAATCCCTAAGAACAGAAATAGGTTAGCAAAAAATATTTTTCTCAGTTTCTTCCATTTGCTTACATAGTTCATTGGACAGCATTTTGTGGGGTTGGTTCATTGTATCTGGAGCTGGTCGGGAATTATTCAACAAACTTTTTTGGCCCAAATATGCCTGTTTGTCACAACTGAAACTTTTGGCAGTTTCAACTAAGCTCCCAACTTGAAACAAAAATTGGGGGGAAAAGTTTTGAAATTGTTGATCCAGAAAGTTTTGGGATTTGAGTCAAAATGACTTTGTTTAGAAAGTTTAGGACATTTAGACTAATGAAAGGTTAAAAAAGAAGAGGGGGAAATGGTCAAATTCAAAGTGAAATGTTCCTGAATCAAATTTTTGGGTTTGTCGGTTTGTGAAAATTATTGAGTTTTTTACTTTTCATCCCAATTCAGGATGGGGGGAAAAAGATCAAAATCTCAAAACTTCTTGAGGGACAAGAAATCCATTTCCCACCCAGCCTTCACTGCATCCTTCTCATGCACTGTTCTGGGGGAACTCATGTGCACACTCTTCCCCCAACTCTGCAAGAGGGTGTTTACTAGTAACAGCAGCAGCTAAGCTGAAACTGAGGAGGAAGCAGGTAGTTGTGGGCACAGGGAGGAAAGGAGTACTGGGGAAAGCATGTTTGTATTGTTGTTCTTGGGCCTTCCCAAAAGAACCTAATAAGCACAGGAGGGGAACAGAAAAACTTGTATACGTTTTTAGAAGGGATTTTTAAAAACTCAAACTATACATTTTAAGGGGTGCTCTATCAGAAAAAAAATGATTTAAAATTAGTTAATTTTGTTTTTAAAATGACCAGGTTGACTGTGTCCCCTTATTACTGTTGCTATCAGGACTGGACTCCAAACATAGGGTGAAATCCTGGCCCCTTTGAACTCAGTGGAAGTTCTGTCACTGACTCTAATGGGGCCAGGATTACACCCATAGCCTCACAGGTGCTTTGGGGGAATCTTTAAAAATCCAAACATGGTCTGGGCTTCTTTCCCACAAAATTGTTAGTAATCACTTCTGTTCTCTCACATTTAAAACTGCCACTGGCCCCACTTGTGCTTCCTGTGTGTTTTTAAGTCTTTGAGATCATGCAAGCAGAATTGTGGGCCCCCATATTCTTATCCCTGCACATATGTTGATGACATCTCTGTCCCCAAACTGGACAAGAAGAGGACCTAATCCTAGTAGAATATTTACTTTAAGATGAAATCTTAACATCTGCATTCCATCAGAGAAAATCCCTATTAATTCTCCGATCTCAAAGCCCCATGAGGCGTGGAAATTGAGTCCCACTCAGGACAGCAGAAGCTTTAAAGAACCGCTTTATTAGGTTATGCCACCCTCAGAAACATCAAGTTCAGCTACAGGTTCCTAGCCACAAGGTTCAGCAAACCAGAATCCAGTCAACATTACAATGTGAGGCCATGTACATTCCAGAGAAATGTTATGACATAAAAACAATCACGTCCAGCACATTCCAATAATGAAGCTCAAGAGCAGGACAGCCATGTGGGGAAGTGGCCAGTGTATTCCTTCTCTCTCTGGGAAGGGCCAACCGAAGGGATGTTCTGAACGGACACTGAGAAACAACAACACTGAAATGGAAAACGAATAACCTCCCAACATCAAGACTGCAGAACTCGAACCTGTGACATCTGTTGGCTCCAGGCCAGCCAATTTGCAAAGGCTGGTCTTTCATTAACTGTTCACCCAGCTCTGCTTATGACTCAGTGTCTAGAAGGCCAAACAGACCTTGTGCTGAGCCTCCTCATATATACTTTTAAAACTGCACTGATTTTACCGAGATGTATAAAGCTTTTCCATTTTAATTTCAGCATGTGGATCAAATAATTATTTGGTTTTTAATATTGAGTCTACGTTTCAGCGATTTGCATTTAAATGTGTTGTCAGAGAAATTCCAGAAATCTTTAATAAGAAGCCCGATTTGCATTTTAATGTGCACTTAAAGAATTTCAAGAAATCTTTTTATGTGAATACTGTGTTATCTGAGCAATGTTCACATTTTGAGGGGAACGAGAACTGTCGATTTACTGAGAAGTACAGTTCAAACAAAACTGGCTTTCAGAGATACTATAGCTTTATTGGACTTTGTTTTAAAAAAAAAAGATGGGCTTACTGAAGATGTGATTCGGAAGGGAAGTCAAGGGTGACCGAAATGCACTGTATAGAGAACAGGAGTATTGCAAAGGACTCAAAAGAGCCAGGCAAGCACTGCACATGCATTTCAAGATGTCAGCCTGTTTAGTGCTCTCTCCACACTGGGACCAAACATACTTCTGGTGAGCTGAGAACAGCTGGCACATTGCAAGAGGCTATCTGCACCAGGCAGGATCAGGTCCTAAGTGATTAATTTCCTATGATGTATGCACATTACGCTCATTAATACATGGGGTGTTATGCATGCATATTTACAAGAGAATGTGGGCCTGATTCTGGTCTCACCCATGGATAAGAATCAGAAGAACTTCAACTGCACCTGGGTAAAAACCAAAGTGAAGTCAAAACCAGTCTCCTTGTGTGTCTTCAATATAACTCTTCCTTATGTCCTGGAAACACCAGGCATTAACAGGCCTGCTTGTAATTTTGGAATTAAGTTTCTGTTCTCAATACAAGTCTTGACTGAGGTGTAGTTCCAGGAGACATAGTGCAAGCTTTCCACCAGACTCCAAGCTACGCACAGCATTCCTGACATGCAGGCTTGAGGCAAAATCTTGGTGTAGAGATTTCATTTTAAATATTCCTTTGCTTTGCTTTCAGCAGCATGGGCTTGGGAGCAGACTGAATTTCCTCATGGACCAAATTTGGGAAGGAATTTTCAGGGCTCATGCTTCTGCGCAATTGAGATGAATGGGAGCATTTGGGTGAAGACGAAGCCTACCCGACAAAAATAAACAGATGGATTGTGAGCTTTAAAGGGTTTGTTTGCCAGAGTTTGCAGTTTGCGGTAGCTTTATAAATAATTCAGTTAGGTAATGTCTCACCATGAACTGCACTGTAATTTAAAGAGCCAGAAGCTCATTTTTTAAAGTCAGACGTGGAAATAGACGAAAGGCTAATTTCTCTATTGTTAGCTTCAATCAAATGCATATTGTAACCTCCTTTTGAGTCCCTCTCGCTCTTCATCTTTCTCAAACTTCTTATAATATTTGAACAGTACTGGTACACTTATGCCTTGGAGTTATAAGGTGACTCTTCTGTGTTCCAATCAATCTAGCAACATTTATATCAAACAGATACCAACATCAGGCAAGTTATTAGGAAAAGAAAGCTCAGAGACTTGGCAAAGAATTCCTGAGTACAAAAAAAACGAAATAAATCCTAATGAAAGCTTGTAATAAGACTAGGTAAAAATACCTGCTTTAACCAGCAACGATTTCGACTGAACACGCTTTCCATTTATAACATTAGTGGTCTCAGTCCCCTCTTCCTCCTCTCTCCCCACAGCCTATCTCTGTAACAGCTACATTATGAAGGAAGAAAGAGACAGCATTCAGAGTATGCACTGTCATCTTCAAAGGAAAGGAAAGAAGACTTCAGGTGCTGTACTAATGACGTACAGCTGACCAACATGTGCGGAGGACCAACTGTCTGTTAACAACAGCAGTGCAGATGTCTGAAATGCCTTATTTGCATTCTTTTTCCTTCAAAGCAGCAGAATATTAAGACATCTCACTGTTATTATGTTAATCACAGGCAAGCCGAATGGCTTTAAAAAGAAAAACAATAATCTGTTCTTCTGATGATCAGTTTGACTGGTCTATCCAAGTCTGTGTACAATACACTTGTTAAGGAAGCACATTATGAAGCAGCAGTGACTTAGCAACTCTTTGGAGCAGAAGAGAGGATTCACTTTCACATCAGCTTGGAATTTGGTGCAGTTCAGCATCAAGTAAGAGATCAAACAGAATAGTCATGTCTAAGACTGTCCAGATTCTTTTATCCTCACTTTTCAAAAACGGAAGTCATCTTATCGTCTCACCTAAGCCATGAATATGCTCTGCAGTTTATGCAGAACTGCTGCCATCATTTAGCTAATTGTACAATTCACTCAGACACTGGAACCAAATAAAGGCTCATCAAGTCAATTTTACCCTATATGTACCGAAAGCCGGGAGCTGGAACATCAGTCAATCCCCACTGAAATTCATAATTTAGATTTACAGTAGAACCTCACAGTTATGAACACCAGAGTGACGAACTGACCAGTCAACCACACACCTCATTTGGAACCAGAAGTATGCAATCAGGCAGCAGCAGAGACCCCCCCCAAAAAAGGCAAATACAGTACAGTATTGTGTTAAACATAAACTACTAAAAAGAAAGGGGAAAGCAGCATTTGTCTTCTGCATAGTAAAGTTTCAAAGTTGTATTAAGTCAATGTTCAGTTGTAAACTTCAATGTTTTGTTCAGAGTTACGAACATTTCAGAGTTAAAACAAGCTCCATTCCCGAGGTGTTTGTACCTCTGAGATTCTATTGTATCTCTAAAATTGATCAAAACACAATTCCAAGCTTTGGGAAAGTTTGGATTCAGATCAGATGGTGGACCTTAATGTCACATCTAATCCCCTTCCCCATACATATAACCCAAGGATCGGCAACCTTTGGCATGCGGCTCACCAGGGTAAGCCCCCTGGCGGGCTGGGCCGGTTTGTTTACCTGCCGCGTCCGCAGGTTCGGCCGATCGTGGCTCCCACTGGCCGTGGTTCACTGCTCCAAGACAATGGGGGCTGCGGGAAGCGGCACGGGCCCAGGGATGTGCTGGCTGCCACTTCCTGCCACCCCCATTGACCTAGAGCAGCGAACCGCGGCCAGTGGGAGCCGCGATCGGCCGAACCTGCGGACGTGGCAGGTAAACAAACCGGCTCGGCCTGCCAGGGGGCTTACCCCGGCGAGCCGCATGCCAAAGGTTGCCAATCCCTGGTATAACCGATTATCTTCACTCCATGCTGTTTAACTAAAGCTAACTCCACCAGGGATGAATGTGCTATGGTTTTTGCATTAAAAGCTGTATCAAATACATAAGGATGGGTCATAGATGGTGTGGGTTGTAACAAAGGGATGGAGAAAGAGAGAGATCGAGAGATTCACCCATGGAGCCAGAGAGAGGGTGGGGAGGGGATTTCAAAGGCATGGGCAACAACTATTCTTACCCACGAAAGCTTATACTTCTGCCACAGGACCCTCTGTTGCTTTTTACAGATTCAGACTAACACGGCTACCCCTCTGATACTTAACTATTAATGATGTGATCCATTCTTACAGATTTCAAAAGTTACTTGAGAGACAATGCCAATCGGGCTAAGAACATTGTCACAGGATGGTGATCTCCTGTTACTAGAAAAATGAGAGGCCAAACTGAATAATTTATCAAAATATACGATGATTGGAAACCAAGATGTTTATTTTTAGAAGATAAATCATTCTCTGACGACATTCCATTCAATTCACATAACTTCACTTATAGCAAGTGATTCATTTTGTTTTAATTACTTCTTCTGATGGATGTTAGCACACTACAGTGACAGCTACTCACTGCATGTAAAATTTACTGTCCTGTTGCACTGTGACTGGATTGAATACAGACCTGTTTGGGGCTGAAAGAGAAACTAGGAAAGCTCAAATGTGTAGCCCAAAATTCAAGGTTTACCAAAATAAGCATTTACTAACCCTAAAAGCAATAGAAATGTTTCCAAGAATTTTGAAAAATGTATATCTAAAGTTACTTTTCAACAAATACACACTACTCTGCAGCGTTTGCAACCCAAACATCACAGCACCAGGAACCTGCAGCTATTTCACACTGTAAACAAAAGTGAAATTTTCATCACTGATTGCTATTGCCCAAGCCGAGAGATATGCAAAAAAGAAAACACAATAAACAGCAAAAAGTCAAACTGGAGTCTTTTCTGTTTAAATAATCTAAGGTGTAATTAGTAAGACAAGTAAACATATTTTACTTGGGGCCTGCTGCTCCCATTATGTTCAGTGACAAAACTCCCATTGATTTTAATTGGAATAGGCCCATAATTTTTAAGCTAACAATTTTCCAATCAGAGACCAGTCTGTTGGTTGGTGGAGGGAAGGGGAGAAGGTTATGTTTCTTAATTGAGGTGAGTATAAAAAGAATCACATAGATTACTGCTGCATGGTTGCCAACTTTTGTGATTCTACTACAAGGC
Organism: Emys orbicularis; assembly: GCF_028017835.1. Taxonomy (NCBI): domain Eukaryota; kingdom Metazoa; phylum Chordata; order Testudines; family Emydidae; genus Emys; species Emys orbicularis. Next base: position 96,841,462 of record NC_088690.1, read on the forward strand.
TCATGATATCTGGTGTTTTTATTAAAGCTCCAGCTGCTGGAGCCAGGAAGTTACATGCAAATTTCAGCTTTCATTTAAAAAAAAAAAAATGAGTTTTTAGAATTCATGGTTGCAGAGAAAAACATTAAAAGTGAACCCTCAATGCTCAATGACACATGATTTTTTAATCATTGGGGCTGGCGATACCGCTAGGGTTGTCAACTTTCTAATTGCACAAAACCAAACACTCCTGCCCCGCCCTTTCTCCGAGGCCCCGCCTCCACGCGCTCCATCCCTCTTCCCTCCGTTGCTCGCTCTCCCCCACCCTCACTCACTTTCACCAGGCTGGGGGCAGGGGTTGGGATGTGGGAGGGGGTGAGGGCTCTGGCTGGGGGTGCGGGCTCTGGGGTGGGGCTGGGATGAGGGTTTTGGGGTGCGGGAGAGGGTTCCGGGTTGGGGTGCGGGGGTGAGGATTCCGGCTGGGGGTGCAGGCTCTGGGGTGGGGCCAAGATGAGGGGTTTGGAGTGCAGGAGGAGGCTCCGGGCTGGGGCTGAGGGGTTCGGAGTGCGGGAGGGGGTGTGGGCTCAGGCTGGGGGTGTGGGCTTTGGGGTGGGGCCGGGGATGAGGGGTTTGGGATGCAGGAAGGGGCTCAGGGCTGGGGTAGGAGGTTGGGGTGTTGGGGGGGTGCGGGATGCGGGCTCCAGGAAGGAGTTTGGATGCGGGAGGGGACTCTGGGCTGGGGCAGGGGGTTGGGATGCGGGAGAGGGTTTGGAGTCCTGGCAGCACTTACCACGGCTCCCTGGAAGCAGCGGCCAGGTCCCTGCAGCCCCTAGGTGCATGGGCGGCCAAGGAGGCTTCGGGCGCTGCCCTTGCGCCTGCAGGCGCCGCCCCCACAGCTCCCATTGGTTGCAGTTCCTGGCCAATGGGAGCTGCGGAGCCAGCATTAGCGGTGGGGGAAGCACATGGAGCCTCCCTGGCCACCCATGCGCCTAGGTCCTCAAGGACCTGAAGCCGCGCAGAGCTAGGGCAGACAGGGAGCCTGCCTTAGCCCCAGGCCTCCACTGCGCCGCCATCCGGACTTTTAACGGCCTGGTTGGCAGTGCCAACCGGAGCCACCAAGGTCCCTTTTCAACCGGGCGTTCCAGTCGAAAACCAAACACTGGCAATCCTAGATACTGCTGCCATACAAGTAGTAAGATACTAGCAGGCCTTCAATCATACAAACACATGTCCAGTCTTGCAAACTGATCCACAGGTGGGCCCCATGTCTCATAGAGTGCCCATAAAAGGATATACCAAAGCGAGTCAACTTGGAGGATAGAGCTGCCAGGCCCAATAACAGGCCATATGCTCACTGCTGAGAATAACCCATCCAGTAGTAAATGTTTGCACTCACAGAGAGCACACTGAGAAGAATAGCCTATTTATACCATCCTTTATCTCATCAAGGATTACATATTTTAAGAATATTCTTGCTTCCGTTTCTCATTCTATAAACCAGTTCTATACTGGTGGTAATCTTCTGAAGTCCATTCATGTATTATTGTGATCTTTTCAGATTTCCAATAGAGTGGGATACTTAAAGTTGCACCCAAATTGAAATCGGAAAAAAATATATTTAGAAGAAGTTGAATAATATCTCTGGAGATATTTAAGAGTAGGTTAGATAAATGTCTATCAGGGATAGTCTAGACAGTATTTGGTCCTGCCATGTGGGCAGGGGACTGGACTCAATGACCTCTCGAGGTCCCTTCCAGTCCTAGAATCTATGAATAATCTCCAGGTGGCATACCCAAGAGGTTCATGCTAACCATACTTGGATCTAATGGAGAATTTTCACTGATTTTTGATTGGTTGGTTATGCCATTTTAACTTTTAAAAGCCAATTATCGACAACAATTCAGGAATATGACCGGGAGTCACAAATTCCATTAGAATGCCTGGTGTGCAATATATAACAAACAAAACATGTGCATGTACCTTCTGAGAATATTTTAAACGAATCATTGAAATGGGACTATTTAGCAAGACTAGTGTAATGAGTCCAAGCCCCAGAAGAGTCATGAAAAGATTTAAGAATTTTCACCGAGGGCCTTTTGATTAGTATATACAAGCTCTACGCTTTGATAATCAAGAGATGATCAGACGAGTTCAACTTTTTTCCTTTCCTATAAAAGAAGGTAGCTGTATATGAGGTGGTATTTTCAGGCAGATGCATTAGATCCAGTTTGTATTCAGATGGACATGTACTTAGTAGTTCAGTAAAAACTTGGATACCATATATTCAAACAGCTTTTGGCAGACTATGTCCCTTTCAATTTCTCAAGCTTGATGTATCTTTGGGATGATGCTGTGTCACTATAGGTTAAATAGGTGCTTTGCATTGCTGAGTGTATGATGACAGGCTAACATACAAAGGATTTCGCAAAAAGTGTTTGAGTTTTTGTTTTTGTCTGTACTTTTAAATGTGTATAACAGAAAGTGCTTTGGGTCCAGAGTTTTTAACTTAGTTAAAGTCTATAGGCTAAATCCTTAGTGGCACCGCACTGGAACAAAGTTTAGCGCAACTGAGTTAGAGAGACAAAGGCAAAGCTACCTTTCCAAGCACTCCCTTCCCCCAATCCTGGTGCTGACCATATGCCATTATACCAGCAAGGATCATCAGAGTGCAGTGCACTCAGGGGTGAAAGTAACATTCCACACTTACTGGTACGGGGGCCGGCTCCGTCCCCCAGAAGGGGCGGGGCCTCGGGCAGAAGGGGCGGGGCTTGGGGTCAGCGACTCCCAGCCAGCCCATCCACATTGCCTGGCCCATGCCACCGGGGGCTCCAGAGGCGATTTAAAGGGCCCGGGGCTCTGGCTGAGCATGGGCTGCTAACGGCGTCCATTTTTTACCAGTACGCTGTACCGGCCCGTACCGGCTTACTTTCATCCCTGAGTGCACTCCAGCCTCCCCTCCTCCTACCCTTGAAATAGCAGCAGCTCTCTCGGGTTCATCCCCTATAATGAGGATGGGGCAAGGGAAGGAGTGGAAGGGCATGGCATACATCTGGTTACTTTAGCTTTATACCAAAGAAAGATACTTTCATACCAGGGGAATCTTCAGCTACCCATTTAGAACATGTTTTGGGGGCTTTGCACCTCTCTAGTGTTCCTATTGTTTACCAGGAGACAGCTTTACAATCTTCCGCAAGGCTGATTAAATATCACGGACTATAGGTCATACAGATTCCTGAGCCAGGATTTGGCCCTAAGGTGTCGCAGAAACCAGAGAAGTACACTGCTAAGTAAGCCCTGGTGCCATATACATGAACCGTCATTTAGATAAATAGAAATATAAACAATCAAATACCTAATAATCCTTTTCAAAGCAAGTCAAAGCCCTTCATAGAGCATATACTTCTCCCTAAGAAGCACAAAACATACTTTAAGGTTTCATTAACATCTAACTTAATCTGTTCTCTTCAGTCACTTCATTTTTTGGGAACAAGCACATTAAATGTGGATCCAATCAGGATCTCTACAAGCAAGAATAGGCATTATATTTCAATTATCAGTGCAAACTGATTTAAAACTGCTTTCAGTATTTAAGTACGAGCTATAGCATGATTGCAAATATAATCTTCGATCACTTTTTCAGACAATATTTTGACCTCTGCTATAGCCACAGCTTTGTAAACAACTGCATCTACAAACAAAAATAATATGGTATTTAATTAGAGTTGTCATTAAAGCTGAACAAATAAATTTGAACTAACAATGTATTTATCAAATTTCACTTTCTCCCCCCAACTCCCTTTCTATTTGAGAAATGTTCAGAAACAGATTAAGAAATTCCCAAGTATCTTCCTCCACAATTTTTCCTAAATTTCTCCATGAAATGGTTTACTGGGTGAATAGCTCACAAACACTTCTTTGTGAGCATGGATACTGGAATTTTGCAATTTATGCTGGATTGGCTACTTACATAAGTTACATGGAACTGTTTCTGTTCCTTGGGTGGATGATTTCTGTAACACAGTGGGAATTTGCAATATCGCATTTGAGTAAGTACTTCATTTACTTTAGTAAAGCTATTGACATACTCTCGCATGACATACTCACAAGCAATACAGGGAAATGTGCTCTAGATGAAATTACTATAAAGTGGGTGCACAAATGGTTGAAAAATCGAACTCAAAGAGTAGATATCAACAATTTGCTGTCAATCTAGTGTCTAGTGGATTCTGCAGGGGTCTGTCCTGGGTCTGGCGCTATTCAATATTTTCATTAATTACTTGGATAATGGAGTGGAGGGTATGCTTATAAAATTTGCGGATGACACGAAGATGGGAGGGATTGCAGGCACTTGGAGGACAGGATTAGAATTCAAAAAGACCGTGACAACTTGGAGAATTCAACAAAGATGAAATTCAATAAAGAAAGTGCAAAGTACTTAGGAAGGAAAAAAATCAAACGTACAAAACTGGCTAGGTGGTAGCACTTCTGAATAGAATCTGGGGGTTGCAGTGGATCACAAACTGAATCTGAATCAATAACGTGATGCAGTTGCAAAATAGGCTAATACCAGTGTTGGAACTAAAGGTAATTGTTCCTCTCTAGTTGATGCTGGTGAGGCCTTAGCTCAATATTGTGTCCAGTGTGGGGCACCACACTTCAAAGAAAGATGTGGACAAATTGGAGAGATTCCAGAGGAAAGCAAGAAAAATGATACCAGGTTTAGAAAACTTGCCCTATGAAGAAAGGTTAAAAACACTGGGCATGTTTAGTCTTCAGAAAAGAAGACTGAGTGGGGACTTTATTATAATCTTCAAATATGTGAAGGGCTGTTATAAAGAGGATGGTGATCAGTTGTTCTTCATGTCCACTGAAGGTAGGACAAGAAGTAATCGGCTTAATCTGCAGCAAGGGAGATTTAGATTAGATATTAGAAAGTTTTTCCTAACTATAAGAATAATTAAGTACTGTAACACTGGTCTACAATTTTTGAGAAGTCGTCTGCTTCAGAGATAAAATGTGCTATTTATTATGTATTTTGATGTGCTGAATTCAGATATGACAATTAAAACAACTGATTGGCTACTGTTTCTAAGATATTTAAGTTTTTACATTTTATGTCTATGTATATTGTGTAGATAGTAGAGTTTTAATCATAAATTGTAAACCTAGGTCTTTTCATGTGTTTATGGTTGCTTTACATGATAATATTTCACCTGTTCTGTTTATGTAACACTTTAAAAATCAGCAAAAGGGTTATATAAATAAAATTTATTATGAAACAAAAGGCAAAAAACTATTATGTACATAGTTTAGTCCTATTCAGTGTCTACTTGGCGCTTCTTGGCTTGTCTCTTGTATTCATTAAATGGAGCATCTCTTGTCACTGTCCAGCAATAGTCCGCAAGCATTGATGGGCTCCATTTGCCCTGATAGCGTTTCTCCATTGTTGCAATGTCCTGGTGAAATCGCTCGCCGTGCTCGTCGCTCACTGCTCCGCAGTTCGGTGGAAAAAAAATCTAGATGAGAGTGCAAAAAATGTATCTTTAGTGACATGTTGCAACCAAGGCTTTTGTATGCCTTGAGGAGGTTTTCCACCAACAACCTGTAGTTGTCTGCCTTGTTGTTTCCGAGAAAATTTATTGCCACTAACTGGAAGGCTTTCCATGCCGTCTTTTCCTTGCCAAGCAGTGCATAGTCAAATGCATAATCTCGAAGAAGTTCACGAATCTGAGGACCAACAAAGACACCTTCCTTTATCTTAGCTTCACTTAACCTTGGAAATTTTCCACGGAGGTACTTGAAAGCTGCTTGTGTTTTGTCAATGGCCTTGACAAAGTTCTTCATCAGACCCAGCTTGATGTGTAAGGGTGATAACAAAATCTTCCTTGATTCAACAAGTGGTGGATGCCGAACACTTTTTTCCTCCCAGGCTCTAATGACTGTCGGAGTGGCCAATCTTTCTTGATGTAGTGGGAATCTCTTGCACGACTATCCCATTCGCAGAGAAAACAGCAGTACTTTGTGTATCCAGTCTGCAGACCAAGCAAGAGAGCAACAACCTTCAAATCGCCACAAAGCTGCCACTGATGTTGGTCATAGTTTATGCACCTCAAAAGTTGTTTCATGTTGTCATAGGTTTCCTTCATATGGACTGCATGACCAACTGGAATTGATGGCAAAACATTGCCATTATGCAGTAAAACAGCTTTAAGACTCGTCTTCGATGAATCAATGAACAGTCTCCACTCATCTGGATCGTGAACGATGTTGAGGGCTGCCATCACACCATTGATGTTGTTGCAGGCTACAAGATCACCTTCCATGAAGAAGAATGGGACAAGATCCTTTTGACAGTCACGGAACATGGAAACCCTAACATCACCTGCCAGGAGATTCCACTGCTGTAGTCTGGAGCCCAACAGCTCTGCCTTACTCTTGGGTAGTTCCAAATCCCTGACAAGGTCATTCAGTTCACCTTGTGTTATGAGGTGTGGTTCAGAGGAGGAGGATGGGAGAAAATGTGGGTCCTGTGACATTGATGGTTCAGGACCAGAAGTTTCATCCTCTTCCTCTTCCTCGTCTGACTCAAGTGAGAATGATTCTGGTGCATCAGGAACCAGCAGTCCTTCTCCGTGGGGTACTGGGCATATAGCTGATGGAATGTTTGGATAATGCACAGTCCACTTTTTCTTCTTTGACACACCTTTCCCAACTGGAGGCACCATGCAGAAGTAACAATTGCTGGTATGATCTGTTGGCTCTCTCCAAATCATTGGCACAGCAAAAGGCATAGATTTCCTTTTCCTGTTCAACCACTGGCGAAGATTTGTTGCACAAGTGTTGCAGCATATGTGTGGGGCCCACCTCTTGTCCTGATCTCCAATTTTGCAGCCAAAATAAAGGTGATAGGCTTTCTTAACCATAGTGGTTATACTGCGCTTTTGTGATGCAAAAGTCACTTCACCACAAACATAGCAGAAGTTATCTGCACTGTTCACACAAGTACGAGGCATCTCTGCTCACTTTGGCTAAACAGAAATGTGTCCCTTTGCAAAATCAAACACTGACAAATAAGAGAGCACGACACTGTATGATTTCTAGAGCTGATATAGGGCAATTTGTTCAGCAGAGTGATGTAAGCTTCGTTATGATTGCATCATCCATGACTTCTAGGAATAACATGACGCAACTCATATCATGTATGACGCAATACCAGCTTCAGATTGCATCATTCATTGTTTTGCCTAAAAAGCAAGTACTGTCCAAACCCAGTCATAGATTTATTCATAGATCCAGTCAAAGATGTATTTTAGTCATTTCTGGTTTAAATTGAGATCCCTTCCCTTTATAACTCACTTATCCTCCGCCATTCCCAAGTCAAGGGTCGTATATACTGACCCAATAGCATATCTTGAAAACTAGAGCCAATCAACAATTTTAAGCATCATTTTCGTTCTCAGTGACCCAGAATTAGTAAAGTTTGACTACATTTATTTCAGAAGCATTTTGGCTGTAGAGCAGTGTAATAAGTTACCAAGGGAGGTTATGGAATCCTCATGGCTGAAGGTTTTTAAGAACAGATTAGACAGTCAGGGATAGTCTAGGTATACTTGGTCCTGCCTCAGCACAGGGGCTAGATGACCTCTTGAGCTCCCTTTCAGCCCTACACTTCTATGATTCTATGATCATTTGAAATTTACTTTGGGGGTAAGAGTCACTCCTGTGCACAGGACCTACATAAGGCCTTTGCATCACTTAAATTTCACATTAGCTCTATTTTGAAGACTTAAATGGGACTTAAGGGCCAAATTGAGACCAGGTGCAAGCAGATGTATGTCCACTGACTTCAGAGGTACGTCCATTGATGTGTGACCCACTTCATTTTTTAAGTTCAGGTCATCATGCAGCAGCATACGGTGATGTAAAATGTGAGGCTGAGGCCTGAAAAGACCTGCATGGGATTACAAACTGGTGAAAACAGGTATAACTGGAGTTAAATGGGGAGGAGGAGTGGTGTGTGAGTGCTAACTATAAAAGGGGGAAAGGTTGTATCACATGGGATGGAGTGCAGTGCAACCCAGTAGATGGCTTACTAAGGCCTTGTCTATACTACAGAGTTTTGTTGACAAAAGTTATGCCGCTTTAATAAAAGAAGCGCTTTAATTAAACTGCTGTTGCATGTCCACACTATGCGCCTTGTGTCGGCAGAATGTATCCACGCCAGCTCTTGCATCGATGCAGAGCAGTGCACTGTGGGTAGCTACCCCACAGTGCAACTGGCCGCAAGGTGCTTTGGGAAGGATTTGCAATGCCTCATGGGGCAGGTACAGCATCACATGATGCAGGTTTCTCAATCCCATCATTCCACGGGCATCCTATTAGCTTGCTAGCTGCTTTTCAAATAAAGCGTGAAAAGCAGCTGACATTTAACTCCACCTGCCTTTTGCCAACAAAACTGTGTAGTGTAGACAAGGCCTAATAGCATAAAGTACAACTGTCCTAGGCTGGTTATAACTCTCTGAGGTGGTGCATTAAATCAAACCAAGCACCCATCATTGTAAAGCTATGACTATGTCATGCACAGGGTCATAGGCAAATGATAATGCTTAAGATCCTCAGAGAGAAAATAAGCAAGTGGAGTAATAGGAGTTGTATAAAACATGTAACACCCTCATTCCAGTGAGGAACAGCTGTACCGTGTAAGGTGGAGTCTAAGGCCCAGTCCACCTGTTCCTCTTCAGTATTTTCACAGCCAACTGAGAAATGGCTTTATGACTAATACAGGAGTCACAGTGAGATACCTGAACGTTGATGTGACCACAGCAATAATAGCTGGGCAGCTGCAATCACAAAAGAAGGGCTAAAAGCTTGTGTGTGCATTCCCATTCTGCTGTCCAAACACACAACAGTCACTGTGGCAAACTCCCATAGGCTAAACTCCCAAACCCACACAACTCACTGCATGGCTACACTTGGCATATGCACAATGACAAATGACAATGTTAGATATCGAAACCTGTAGCCAGAAAGACAATTATTTTGATAAAAAGGCAGAAAACGCATGATTATCAACATAGCCCCCTAAAGGCGGTGTATGGTAACCTCAAACATGAATACAGCTATTCAGCAAAACATATCCTGTATACTGGCCTTACTGTACAAACAGTGAAAGGGAAGGGATGCAACTGATTAGTGTCAGAATCAAACGCTTAGTGCAAGAAGCATCATGTGAATGTGTGATAACCATTTTATACTTGTAGATAGTTTTGTTAAATGTTTATTACATGCAGGCTCTGTCTACACTAGTACGTGAAACAGTATTAGCAAAATTCACATTTAAACAACTCGCTAACACAGCTTCAGCACCAATATACAAAGGACCATAGACTTCACATATCTTGGGAAGTTTTCAGCTTTTCTTTGTAACACCCAAGATGGATGTGTAGGCCTGAGACCTGATCAACCCGGCCACCCCCGTATTAAACCAGCCTTGGGTGAAACTCAGGGAGTTCACCACTAAAACTGGAAAAAAAGAATGTTCCAATGCTGATAATGCACCACCTCAGAGAGTTATAACCACCAAGGTTGTAAAGTAGAGGCACACAGGTGCTGGGAAATTAGAGAGGATACAGAAAGAGACTCAGCAAATGGTAAGATAAGCTCTAACCAGCATTTTTATGCTGATCATCTGCATAAACAGAGAAGGTCACAACTAAGTTACAATTGAGGAATGAAAGATAAAATGTAAAAACGTGGGCAGGAAGGAGGACACATAGGTGCCAGTGTGTAATTGGTTACATTTTTTGTTATTTAGAAGTGTGGGATAATGTGATAGGTTTAATAAATTTGAAGGAGGTACCTAGTTTTAACTGTATAATGTAAATGAAAAACAATGTTCTTTGGGAACCATTTCCGGACAGCCATTCAACACCAAGCTGCTGGAACTCTGACCCCTCTGCACACAACTGTGACGTGCAGAGGCATCGCCAGGAATCCCCAGATGAGTAGATCCTGACTGGCCATTGGGTGAAATGTGTCTGTATATTGGGAGTGGTGAGCATAAGAGATTTGCGTAGCATATGTATTCTCTGTGTGTTGCTAATAAACAGATGTTTAGAGCACAGCTGTTTAAGGCTCTTTCACTGGGAAAAGGTTCCACAGACCCGTAGAACCCTGAGGGAAAGGGTGGGTACTTAAATTGAGCAGGTTTCTTCCTGAGCCTCATGGGTGAGGATAGGTGCCTTAAGCCCTGAGCCCTTGGAAGGGAAAGGGTGGGGGTGCCTAAATTGATTGGGTCATGCCTTGAGACGTCGGTTGGGTATAGGTGGGGTGCCCTAAATTGACCAGGTCATGCCTTGAGCCCTCGGTAGGGTATAGGCAGGGTGCCCTAGATTTTTGCGGGTAACAGATTCTTAGATCCTTCTAGGAGGGGCATTTCCAAATTCCCACCAAAAAGGACACTTTATCGATTGTATTAAATGCAGCAGCCTAAACTGCTTGCCACATATCTGAAATGCAGATTGTTCTCATGTTGCATCTCCTGCATGTGAAGAATACATCACTTTATGCCACAAGCCTTTTTTTGTTAATGTTATACTGCTGGCCACATTTTCAGTGTCGTGGTTTGAGGAGGTTTTGCACCATCGCCTAGCAACTCAACACCCACCAATGAAACAGACAAGTATACATAGGGTTCTCCTACAGACAGAAGGAACTTTTCTAGATAAACAAAAGGTTTCATGTTTAAAAAGAAAATAGGGGAAGTCTTCTCCTGCTTATAAAACCAATACTAAATTGAAACTGTGCTGAAATCCCTGAAAACGTTTATGGTGCCTATACTGCTGCTTTCACAAATAGTGCTGCTTTTTCAGCAACAGAGTGGAGGACAGAAGGCGCCTCAACCCCTCCCAATGTTAAACAACGAGCTTATTTTCATAAACTGTATGTGGTTTTCACAGAAGGAGTGCTGCTCACTGCTCCTCTTCTGCTCCTTTCTCCTTCTGGTGGAGGAGTAAAGTTATTCACCCCTTTTTGTGGAGTAGCTTCCTGCCCACTGTGCACCTGGCCAGCAAACAGAGATGGGGGCAGAGCCAAAACTATTCCCACTCCTTGCCCACTTCCTCATGGTGGAGAGTGGTGGACATGAAGCCCAGCAAGGTCAAAATCTGAGCAGGGGAGCAAGGGAGACAACCCATGTGACTGAGTAAGGGGTGTGAAAATCTCACACTCAATGAGGGTGGAATTTGGCCCATCTGATCTTCACTGACCTGCAGGAATCAGAGAGTCACTTTAATTGGTGGCTTTTTCTAAAGTTTGTCTTACTTCCTCCTCAGCTTAAAGGATTCTCTGGGGTCGTGAGCTCAAACATGCCTACCTTACAAGGAATGCTGTGCTATGTAGGAGAGAGACAGAGAAATATTTTTGATGGCTGGGCCACATGGTCACGACAGAATGAGGCTTTCAGCCAGAGCAGCTGTCTCCCCGCCAAGCTGCTGCTCCTTCTCTTTCCTACTGGCATGTTACAGTACTTCATGCTGCTACCTCTTTGCTCACCTGTCCCCTGGGAGCTCGCCTGCTTTACTGCACAATCTTTTTCAGTGTGAAATGTGATTTTATTTCTGCTTCACAGTCACCTCCTTTCTCTCTTCCTATTAACTGATGGGATCAAACAGAAGTCGGAGATTAATGTACCCTTCAGCTCTTAGAGCATGATGCAGCTGCTGTGTAGCAGGCGGCACACGTGAAAAACGTCTCTTTCATTGCGGAGGACTACAGTATACCAAGCCTATGGGCCTCACTTTGGGCATCCCCAGTGTACTTCGGGGGTTGCACACTGTGGTCTGCGGATAAATAGTGGTCTAGTGAGCACTTTAAATGGATTCCCAGAATACCTTCTCGTATAACCATGAAGAATTTGTCGGCCATAGAAGGCCGCTGGGAGGCATCTGCAAGGGAGAACATTCCAGAGATGAGGCCAATAACTGCCCTTATCCTGGGGGGGACATCCCCTACCTAATCTCAATTATATTGACAAGATACTGGTGAAATACAGTCCACAAATATGCTAGTCCTGAATTATTAGGACCTCTCTCCCCATCATCATTTATCCCAATAATATTTAATGCTATTGAAGCCAGTATGATTAGCCTGTATGAGTGAGGGAAGCTGCTTTTATAATACAGTGCTTCAGTATTAGCTTTCAAGACCAATTTTATACAGATGGTGCACACTGTTGTGAGAGCTGGTGACAAGTTTTCTATTGCAGAGGCCATTGCATGATGAAAGGAAAATGCCCACTAGGCCAGGCACTTTCTTATTTATGTAGCAGCAACATAAAAGAGAGAGACGGGTAAAAATACTCGCTTTAAACTTCCAGCATGCATACTGAAGTGCTGGTTGTGTGATCCCTGACAGGGCACAGACAGAGCAATGACTACATGGCTCCGTACAAGCTGGGAGATCATGCAAGTCTGAGGAAAGGGAACTCTGCTTTGGTTCGTCTTTGAAGTCAGCTATTATCTGACAGAGGAACCATGAGGGGTTTTTGCAGTTTGTGGTCTCTGAGAGGCCAATGTCTGCTGTATCATTTTGACTGCAAAGCGTTAAATGAAGAAAAATTAGCAAGAGAAAGGGAGGGGAAGACAGTTTTCACGTTTCACAGAGCACAGTGTTTTTGTTTTTGAAGGTAATGTTTCAACCGTAGCATAAAGCGCAGAAGTTAATATTTCATAGCTACTCAATCCATTCATCTAGAAATAGCAATGCAAACTTTCAAATATTTATGCTTCAGAGGCAAAACATGGCAGATTGAATTAGGGCATTGTACTTTTTCCTCTGCCACTGACTCATGATTCACTCCACCTCAGGTAAGCAAAAAGACAAAAATATCGTCTTCAGTAAGGAAGTGGCAGTGATGATGTGATGACATAAGTTGCTTTTGTATACAGCATTTTAACTGATAATCATGCACATGTTCCCATCACCCACCTAGACCACAAAAGCCATTACATACAAAATACAGGTTGAACTGTGTCCTTAAATAACCTGTCAATACCTATAAATAGCATCTTGTAGGTTACACAAGTACCTGGCTCAGTCTTCTGAGGTATTCTGGAAGAAAAGCCAATGGGCTACATTACCTAAGAACAATGGGTGGATTCACAATAAATTCCAGCCTTAACCAGGACAAATCTGTGGCATAATAATAATTATAGATAATAAATGATATCTGATGTCCTATAGCACCTCAAATTCTGTAGGAATCACTCGACCTGCCACCAACATGCAGTCACCTCTTGAATAGTGTGCAAAGGACACAACCAGCGTGGTGGCAAGGAATAACTTTAGCAAAACCTTCCTCTTACGAAAAGTGCCCTGGGATCCTTAATGCCCATGTCCCGCAGATGAGCTCTGATTTTATTACGTTTTTATTAGAGAGACCCTAACCATACATTACATGGAATTCTGCTTATCTGGCTTGGAAAAATAATTAGCTGAATCAGCCATGCAGCCATTTGAACCTGCAGTTCCAAGTAAACCAAGCGTTTCAAACCTGCAGTGTAAACCACTAACCATCCCCTGTGGTGCCAATATGACAGCTACTAATTACTGTAAAATAATTTGCATGCATTGGGATTTTGGAGACTGAGTTCTTGGCTTTATTTTACATGTTCTTTTTATTTAATCTCCTTTTACTTGTAACAATGATCTCATAAAAGGCCTCATTCCAGTCCCATTGGATGGCACAACACCCAATGACTTTGTAAGACTCCCAGCCTTCTCCCCGCAAAGGGATATCAGACAATCTGATTAATGGCAAAGGTGTCAATTCTTTTTTTTCCCCCTGCTGTGGCTGCTGTACCCTGCTCTGGTGACATCATAGCCCCTGCATAAAGGAGCTTCCTTTACGATGAAGGGCTGGCAGAGCAGCCCTAGGCCACCCTCTTACACACTTGGCACAGGATGTGGTACTGCAGGAAGAGGAAGCATGTTGGGGGTAGGAACAGGCATGGCCAGAGCATTGCACTCTGACTTGTCTGGCCCGGCAGTGTCCAAAGTTGGCTGCTCTAATAATAATAATACCCAGCTCTTATCCCTAGCTCTAAGCACTTACACCAACCAGGAAACTCAGCTACAAAGAGGTGAACTCACTTGTGTAAGATCATGCACCAAACCAGTGGCACAGCTCGGTGTAGATCACAGGTCTTCTACACACAGTACATGCTTTATCCACTGGGCAACACTGCCTCCTCAGTAGCACTTAAAAGAGACCCATTGCACTGGGGGGACAAACTCATAAACTGGAGGCACAAAAGCTCCCGTTGCTTCTTGGGCTATGCCTTCTTAAAGGCAGGGAACTGGGGCCAGAATCTTTCCCCTTCCTAAGGCCAGGTCTACACTAAAAAAATTAGGTTGACCCAGCTACGTCACGCACAGGTGTGAAAAAATCCATGCTCTGAACAACATGGTTAAGCTGACCTAAGCCGCAGGGTAGACAGTGACAGGTCAATGGAAAAATTCTTCCATCAACCTAGCTACCACCTCTCGGGGAGGTGGATTAACGACAGCAACGGGAGAACCCTCCCATCGCTGTGGTGAGTGGCTACACTGAAGCCCTACAGCAACATTTCAGTGAAGATATAGCCCAAGACGCTGTCTTTATTTAGGCCATCAGGAGAGAGGGGGAAACAGCATAAGAGACACCAAGGACATCTCTTCTTAGGTTCCCAGGGTGCATCATTCACAGTCATTGGCTACAGCAAGAAGAAACTGTCCAAAATACAGAGAACTCCACTCCACTGCTATTTGGAACTGCTCTTTCCTTTAGGCTTTGTGACTTCCCAGCCCATCTCACTGGTCACCAGGTTGTGACCTCCTGCTCAGTTAGCTGTCATGGTAACAAGGGCTACCTCTTTATCCGCAGCTAGTCCTGGATCTCTCCCTGCAGCAAATACAGGAGTAGCATGTTTTCTTCCAAGGAATCAGCTTGGGCTGTGATGCTTTCAGCACAGATGGTCTCTCTCCTGGAAGCCCAAAGGAGGAGAACATCCAACCACAGACTTGAGTGAGAAGAAGATGAAGCAAGGCCCTTATTTTTTTAGAAATGTGTATTCAGACCTACCCCCAACAAATACATCAGTCAAAACAGTCTGCTTCATCCTGGTCCCACGCCGTGTTTGTTTTTCTGGTCTCTCTTTTATTTTGGTGGTAGAGACTGCGCCTGCCCTCATTTCAGGAAAGCATTTAACACATCATGGGCTTTATCAGAAACAAATCATAATCATAACAATTAAGTCAATCAGAGTTTTGTCATTGATTTCCAAGAGTGGCCCCTTCAAAATACAAGCTAACCCCAATCCTGCCCTAATAATAACCCTGATTTATTACCGAATCAATTAAAATCAGGGCCAAACAAATAGGTCTTTTTTTTTTTTTTTTAAAGTATGTATGTTCTTGTACTGGCCTGACTCTGAACTCAGTTCCACACTCTGCATAACTGCTCCGCTGATTTAAGTGAACTCAGGAGCTGCCCTGAAGTATTTAAAATATGCATTATTTACCTAATTGACTATCATACGAATATAAACTTGGGGTCTTTTCATAAAAAAGATAATGAAAATATAACACTACGATTAGCATTTAAATAGATACTTAAGGGCTTTGTAAAAATGCTGTTTATTTACTCAATAAATCTTAATGGCTCATTAGGAGTGTAAATTCCAATCTTGGGACTCTGTAAAAAGGCTGATCTTTAACCTGACAGACCCTAATGACACCAAACAAGCTCACATGGTCCTATCCCGTCATTCAGAATTTAGGAACTTGTAAATTAGGCACCGGGAAGATCACATGGGATTGGCTGAAAATCCAACATAATATGCTCCTGGAAAATTGGGTTTCCTGAGTAAAACCTAAGATCCTGTGATTCCATCTGCTTCCCCTGGAGGAGTGGAGCCTGCACCCATGGATAATGCCAGCTGGGAGGACACGGCAGGGGATAAGTGTCACCCATTCTCAAAGCATGGTGCCCCATTACCCAACCCTTGGTATGCTAGCTGTGGTGGCTCTAGTGCTGTGGATTTATTAGGAGTGGAGAGCTGGTGAGCTGACAACAGGAGAAGCATGGGGGGTAGGGGGGAGCCAAATTCCTTTGGATTCTCTGATCCAACTTACAGAAAAGCAAAATACGGTCCCAATGCAACTCTCGGAGGGAATGGGATTCTGAATTAGGACTTCAGGACATAGGACTCCTTCAAGACTCCTTTGGTTCTCTATCCCCCCTCAATGGAAAATTGGGAGAACAGGATATAGCCCCTTTTCTGAACTGGTAAACAGAGCCCTTCCTAATATGCATAAGAATCATGAGGGCTACCACAGCATCTCTGTTTTAAAACATTGTAGACAGTGATATTGGGTAGGGAGACTTTTACATTTAAAGTGAGAGACATGGGTAATGGCAACAAGCATGGGTAAAGTATAAATGAGCCCATATTGCCAATGTCCCTGCAAGAGTATCACCTGTCCTTGTGCCTTATATTTGCATTTTCTTTCAAGGAAATGTTTTCCATGGCCTTTAATGCCAGGATGTAATAAATGTGTGACATACAGGAAGGCTGATAAGAGACTTAACTTTATTTTTTGCTGGTCCCAGTCATCTGTCCTAAGTCAGAGTTTCAGAGGTTAATTCCCTTGTCAAATGACAAGGGTCAATATCCACTGGCTCCAAAGGTTACTGTTCTACGGGGTCAAAATGCACCATTTTTAATGTAAGAAAATGTATGGATTTTTTTTTCTCATTATAGGAGTGGCATAAAGTGCCTGCAAATGGTAACTTTTCCTCCTGGTGCTTCCTTGATCTTAAAAACTGACGGGGATTTTAAAAATATATTTCCTTCAAACTGGATTTTAATTTTTTTTCCTGGAATGTGACTTTTTATGCTTCATCTCAGGGCACAGAAATTTTCCAAAATTAATTAACCGCTGGAAATTATTGGTTCTTCAAGGCTCAATCCAGAACAGTGCCGAGCACCCCCAACTCACTTTAAAATCAGTAGAAGCAGAGGGTGCTCAGTATCTTGCTGGACTGGACCCTTAATGAGAAACTGGCCTATGCTTTTGCAGTAGAATTATGGACACAACCAACTGCTATCATAAACCCTGAAGATGCAGATACTGTATTTTTTCTTACTATAAAAATGTTGCTTGTGTGAATCAGATGCGGTGGCTAAATGCTGTGTGGTGATCTGGCAGGGGACTGAAAATCAAGTGTTCTGGGTTCTACTCTATGCTTACTGAATGAGTTTGGCAGAGAAATGATTAAGGTTTTTAAAGCACCTGGATATCTCTACATAAAAGGTTGTAATACACAGTACATTCAGAAATTGGCTCCAATTGGGCTGGACCAATGTACACCAGCAGAGAACTTGGCCCGTTATTTTATTCTTCTCTATAAATGAATGCATAGTCTTACAAACTGTGAAACAAAATAAAAAGAATGAAGGACAGTTCTTTTTAAAGGTCTCCTCTTAACCTATTTCTCTTGTAATCCTGTTTCAAAACAATATTAGACACCAGGGCCCAGATTCTACTCCAATGTAAATCTGCAGTAACTTTGGATTTATCACAATGTAATTGGACTCAGAATCTTGCCCAAGACTCCTTGGTTACAACAGTCCATTTACCAAAATCTGGTTGCCCAAGCCCCCTCCTGGGAATCAGCCCCATGGAGAGATTTCAGCGTGTCTGGTTTTCAGTGAGCCTGGCATGGGATTTATTCTCCTTGGCGACAAAGAGGGCAATTTTCCCCAGGAGGGGAATAAGCTGAACACACAGCACTGACACCTCCTGAGAGCTACGCAACTGTAATTGTTCCAGTCAGGTCTTCTCTTGGAGTTATCCCTGCAAGGGTTTCAAGGACACCAGCAACAGGATTGAGGTGATATCAAAAGGGCCTTGGGGAAGGAGAGAGGGAATAAAGAGAGCAGGGGGGAATGAAATTTAGGCATAGGATGGGGATGTTTTAATCACAGAGTTATAAGGAAGAGACAAGTTATTAGAGCATTTGCAAAAAAAACCCCTAAAATGACAAGTACAGTGATAATAATAATCATAAAGTAATTTGTGCTTAACCTGCTCAATATAAAAATAACTAGCACACAAGTTCACAACTTGGGCCATCTGCATCTCATAAGCATAAGTTTAAATCCTGACACCATCTGTTCAATTGGAATTTTAATACTGTACCAATATGCCAAATCACAATTATGTTAGCAAGGACAGCAGTCTCCTCATTTACAAAATAACTTGCTCCCGTGCTTTAATGAGATGGGGAGCTAGAGGCAGCCAGCTTGGAGCAAAATGAATTGGGTTGCTTGCTGTTAGCCCTGATGTGGAATAAACAGACACATGCTGTCAGTGGAACTCAGGTAACCGCCCTCTCACAGTAAGATATGAAAAAGTCAATTTGTACAATATACAAGACAACCAGCAAGAAAACAAATAATTCTGCAGATTGTGGCACAGTACATTTATTCCCAACACCAACAGCCTCTTTGTCATTCTTTGGCTGCCCAAAGAATCTTTCCTTCACTGTTGAGATAGCATGTGAAGTCACTTTATGCAATGACTAAAATCACCCACTTATTGCATTATCAAGGTGATAGATAGCATAGTCCAATTGCTCCTGTCCACTTCTAAATGAAGTCAATTTAGTATCAATACACCTTCATCTTCTACATCTGTTTCAGAGATGGTCCAAAGAGCTGGTGTTCAAATCTGTATCTGCATCCAGATCCCAATTAGATTTAGATTAGGGTTTGGAGTACAACTTCATGGGTGACCCAGAACTTGAGATGGCACCAAAATCTTGCAAGCTGTTGCAGTGAGATATGGTCAGAATCTTATAAGATAATGGTCTCATAAGATTTCTATCATCCTGGGCTACATCCAAACCAGATCTGAAAAATTGGTTCTTACTGGTTTTGGAGCTGACCCGGAACCAAAACTACAGTGCGAATTGGGCTTGGGGATTCCAAACTAAACCCCCTGAAGTTCAAGGGGAACTGTGTTTGAAGTTCTGATTTAGGCCCATCATTAATCTGTCTGTTTAATTTAGTGTTTTGTGAACACCTCTGCATATGGCTCTGCAAAACCCACAGGCAAAGTTCAGGGCCAACAGGGTCATGCACGTTCACATAAATCTGCAAGGATTCACGCAGGGTTTGCTGGCCTCTGAAGCAAGAAGAGAGTGACGTATCAGGCGACTTGTTCCCTGTGAACTCATTCCTGATTCTCAGCTGAATATGAGTCCTCAAATTTGAATACAAAATTCACCAGCAAACAACAGATATCAAAAGTTTATTGCTATCCAGCTAGCCAGAAAAAAAATTGCAAAATGTGTCAATGGGCATAAAAAAATTATATTATGAAGATCAAACTCAAAGCAAAGCAGATTTTAAGTGCTCATAAGGTTTGAGTCAAACATGTTGCTGGGCTCTAATATATACAACTAGTGGATATGTGTCAGTAATTTTAATTTACATATTAAAATAAATTGTAAATTCTGGTGAGCAGGAATTTTATGGCACCTATCACCATGGGCCCCAGTCCTGATTATCACATTCAGGAGTTACCACCGTACAAACCATCATCATTAATATAATAAAATACGGCAGCTATTCATGTTTAAAAAATAGAGGGTAGCATGAAACAGACGACTAAGTTATATTTATAATTACATAATGCTAGTGAGACAGCTGAAAGCCTGCAAACAATTTCAACTGGTTCTAGTGGGAGAAGTTCACTGGAAAACAGAAATTAACATAAAATTCTGCAGAATCTGCTAACCATCACTGCAGAATAACTTTTGGGCTGTCTTTATTGTGTATGCAAAATCATATATGTATTTTAAAACAGAATCAGTTACTAAAAAACATCCATAGGACTTTGTTCTCTTGTTCTCTTCCCAAGGATACTACAGTGATGGGGATCATATAAGGGAATGAGAGAGCAAGAGAGAGAGAGGAGAGTTAGACGAGTACATCCTTAAACACATAACACAAGTATATTTTTCAGAACAATGGGAGTGGATAGGCATGTTCATGAAATATAATTTAGATTCTCTCCCTCAAAGAAGCTGGTGGATATATTTTCCTGCAATTATTTATTTACTGCCGGTCACGTAGCTTTTAGCTTTCATCCAAAGAAAGATCAGTTATTGCTGCATTTCAATGTTCATTAGCAGAGACAAGGTAAGAAAGACCTTTCAGAAGGGGTTTGCCTCAAGGCTTGGTGCCATATCTTGTTTTTCAACCTATATACTGATAGCCTTAATAAAAGAAAATCCATAGATTTATTTATACAGATTTCAGGTCTAACCCCAATTGCATTGATGCCACTAGCAAAACTCTCCTAAGTTCTGGATTTATGCAGGTTCATGATCCTTGGACTGTATTTATACAAGTGCTCAATCCATCTGAAAGCCTTCAAAATCTTTCTTTCACCCTGCTTCAGTATTTTCTAACTTCTGATGAACACTCATGGCTCCCATTGACTTCAATAGGAGCTGAGACTGCATGAGCCCCCAGCTAAAACCTCTCCAGCACATTATCAACGATCTACAACCTATCCTGGAAAACGATCCCTCACTCTCACAGACCTTGGGAGGCAGGCCAGTCCTCGCTTACAGACAGCCCGCCAACCTGAAGCAAATACTCACCAGTAACTACACACCACACCACAGAAACACTAACCCAGGAACCAATCCCTGTAGCAAACCTCGTTGCCTACTCTGTCCCCAATCTACTCTAGCGACACCATCAGAGGACCCAACCACATCAGCCCACACAATCAGAGGCTCATTCACCTGCAAGTCTACTAATATTATATATGCCATCACGTGCCAGCAATGCCCCTCTGCCATGTACATTGGCCAAACCGGACAGTCCCTACGTAAAAGAGTAAATAGATACAAATCCGACATCAGGAATGGTAACATACAAAAGCCAGTAGGAGAACACTTCAATCTTCCTGGACATTCTATAACAGATTTAAAAGTAGCTATACTTGAACAAAAAAACTTCCGAAACAGACTTCAAAGAGAACAGCAGAACTAAAATTCATTTGCAAATGTAACACCATTAATTTGGGCTTGAATAGGGACTGGGAGTGGCTGGCTTATTACAAAAGCAGCTTTGCCTCTCCTGGAATTGACACCTCCTCATCTATTATTGGGAGTGGACTACATCCACCCTGATCGAATTGGCCCTGTCAACCCTGGTTCTCCACTTGTGAGGTAACTCCCTTCTTTTCATGTGTCATTATATAATGCCTGCATCTATAATTTTCACTCCATGTATCTGAAGAAGTGGTTTTTTTACCCACGAAAGCTTATGCCCAAATAAATCTGTTAGTCTTTAACGTGCCACCGGAATCCTTGTTGTTTTCATAAAAAAGTAGTTATCCTTTAGCCAGATTCTGTCCTACAAGATGGGCAGAATTTGGCTCCAGCAGTAGTAAAAAGGGTGCCTTGACCTTTAATCTAAAAAGTTAGGCCCAACATGTTAATATCTACATAATTTAATGTACTGGGTGATACAGTCAGGGCCGGCTCTAACTTTTTTGCCGCCCCAAGCCAAAAAAAAAGAGCGCCGCCCCGCCATAACACCCCCCCCCCGAGCACCACGCCACCATGCCGAAACACCTCCCCCGAGCGCCGCCCCGCCGAAACACCCCCCCCAGCGCTGCGCCGCGCCGCCATAACACCCCCCCGAGTGCCGCGCCGCTGAAACACCCCCCAAGTGCCTCGCTGCGCTGCGCCACCGAAACACTAACCCCCCCCGAGCGCCGCGCCGCTGGGGAAAAAAAAAAAAAACGAGCGGCCCGCCTCCAAAACACCCCCCCCAGCACCGCGCCACCGAAACACCCCCCCAAGTGCTGCGCCGCCGCAAAAAAACCAACAACAAAACCGCAAGCGCCACGCCGCCAAAACACACACCCCCGAGCACCGCGCCATCGGGGGGGGGAGGAAACTCCGCCAAAACACCCCCCCGGAATGCCACGCTGCCAAAACACCCCCCCCCCAAGCGCCACGCCACGCCACCAAAACACAAACAACCCAGCCCCCTGAGCGCCGCCCGGCCGAAACCAAAACAATAACAACAACAAAACCTCGAGCGCCGCCCCACCGAAACAAAAACAAACAAAGAAAACCCCGAGCGCCACCGAAACACCCCCCCACCCCCCACCCAGTGCCGCGCCGCTGAAACACAAACAACCCCCCCCCCCGAGCGCCGCCTGGCCAAAATCAAAACAACAACAACAAAAACCCCGAGCACCCCCCGCCACACCAAGATTGGCCGCCCCTTACAAGGTGCCGCTCCAAGCACGTGCTTGGTCGGCTGGTGCCTGGAGCCGGCCCTGCATACAGTAGAACCTCAGAGTTACGAACACCTTGGGAATATAGGTTGTCCGTAACTCTGAAATGATCATAACTCTGAAGAAAACATTATGGTTGCTCTTTCAAAAGTTTACAACTGAACATTGACTTAATACAGCTTTGAAACTTTACGATGGTGAAGAAAAATGCTGCTTTCCCTTTATTGTTTTAGTAGTTTACGTTTAACATAGCACTGTACTGTACTTGCTCTCTCTTTTTTTTTTGGTGATCTCTGCTGCTGCCTGATTGCGTACTTCCGGTTCCAAATGAGGTGTGTGGTTGGCTGGTGTTCGTAACTCTGAGATTCTATTGTATCTTCATCGTCAGTGCAAACATGTTAGGCTGCTGCTAAGATTCATTGAGACACTCAAGGGAATAAATAGCATTTAAGAGCTTCCGCATTAGCACTAGTGTATTCAGCTGTGGAATATTTGCACCTCATTTTAAAGTCAAAGCCCCATTCAGTTACTGCTGCACTTGATGCTAGTTTGGATGAAGCTCTGTGCAACCAAATAAACTGAGAACCAGGCTGTTCTACTTAATACCAAAGTATTTCTCTCAGATTTTTTCTCACCAGTTTGTACTCTACAGATGCAATTTTCAAAAATGCCTGGGTAGTTTAGGAACACAATTCCCATTGACTTGTGATCCTAAATCACTTAGGCTCTTTTGAAAATTCTCCCTACATACCTGTGAGAGAATAAGTTCCTTCACACCTAAAAACTGGGCTTCCCTTCCCCTCTCAGATATGTTAGTTATTGTTGATACCAAACAAAATTTTATATCAGAATTATATTTATTTTTTAAAAGATGTTTAAACAAACAAAATTCATGGAGAATATTAACCTAATTATTATCCCAGTGGTGCATGCAGGACCTAACAGAAATTGAGGCCCCATTATGCTAGGCACTGTATAAACAGAGTACAAGACAGTTCCTACCCTAAAGAGGCTACAATCTAAACAAACAAGACAAAGTGAAGGAAGAGAAACGTGTGTGTACACAGAGTAAAAGAAGGTATCTTCCAAGCTGTCGCATGACCTACCAGACAATAAATCCATTAGGAAAATGTAATAGACCACTAACAGAGTTACAGATGGGCCTTGCACAATATTTTTTGCCTAGATAAACACTTTGGCTATCAGAGAAGAGGACAACCCGGCATTAGTGTTGGAGGTGTTGATTAGATAACCCAGGAGGTTCGTTTCAACCCTATTCTTCTTCTTCTATAAACAACATTTTGTGGGATTTTCATTATTTATACTTTAAGGCTGAGATTTTAAAAGCTGAATAAAAGATTTGGAAGCCCATATCCTCAAGGCAGCATTGGAATCACATATATATTTCCTGCATATTGAAATGGAGATGGGCCTGATCTGCAAACTCTGATCCAGCACCAAATTTTCTTAAAGGTGTTTAGATCCAGGATTTTGCTTTGGCCCATTATAGATGTATGGGCCAGCTGCAAAGCATGTCTCTAAATCTGTAATTCCCCAAAGCCCATTTTGAAAGTAGGGAATTCATATAGGAGGTATTGGCTCAGTTTATGATTCTGCATAAACCCATAGACTCATATGATGTTGGGATACCAGGCTGTACTATTGCATTGGCTCTGTTAGTTTCCTGTGAGACTAAATAGCAGATACATGCAGTATTGAATGGGACGAAATGTTCTTTGGGGGAAAAAATGCAGATTATGGACCAAATTCAGCTCTGGCATAAGCAGATGCAACTCCTACTGGTGTCAATCAGAGATTTGACTGCTTACATGGAGCCTGAATTTGGCCCTCACTCTGTTATTGTTGCACACTAAAATCTTTTATACAAATAAACAGTCTTAAAGCTCTCTGCTGCTGCAGCGGAGTTAATTTTAGAATGGCAAGCTGTGCAATTGTTGCAACACCTGGGCAAAAGAGAAGAAACCCTTCTCAGATGTATGGACTGGTGCTTTTCCAAATGAGAGGTCTGAACTGTTTATCTTGTCTTTAGAAATGAGAGATTAAAGACATGCCTGGGGGGTGGGGGAGGATCCATCATTTTCCAAGCATTAACATGACTTGGCTGCTAATGCACCACCTGTTAAGTATTAGTATAACTGAGAATGTGAGAGCTGCTGTTGAGGAAAAAATACAATTATTGGAGCTTAAAATGGATCATCTTCTATAGACTTTAAAGTTTATTTTCTACACTGGGTTAGTCTGTGTAAGTTTAGTCTGTTTTTTTTAATCTCAGACTTTTATTAAGTAAATACTGCCGTTTCCTAGGTACAAATCAAGAATTACAGAGATTAAAAAAGAGAATGAAAATTAGAGATTGATTTTCCTTCCTTCATGATCAGCAACCATCTCCACTGGGTCTGCCAGTATACAATGCACACAGATTGATCATGAGTTGATAAAAGTGGTCTGCAAAATTCCATACCTGGGCAATTCTGCTTTACCTTAGAACAGTAAAATGGGTTCTTATACTAATTATCCATCCCACAAACAAAATATCTAAACACATGTAAAACAAGAGAACAGACTAATATCCGTTTCCATTTTACATTCAAATTATTCAAATTCAGCCTTTCTGGGATGGAATTTATTTATTTTTATTTTTTTTTATCATAAAGGGAAGTCCTAGTGTGCCTAACAGAGAATAATACCCTTGCCACGAAACGCTCCGTCTTTATGATAACATGAGAAAATGTAAGCATGTTTAGAGGTTTGATTTCTAAAAGCAGAAGCACCTTTTTCAGGCCTGTGGTAAGCAGAGTAAGGCTCCCTGATTGTTAAGATCACTCAAACAGAGAAGCAGGTGCATTGATCCTAGCAAAAACCCATACATTGCAGATTTCACTGGGGGAACCTAATGAAGTATTGATGATGGGTCTGGCTCCTCCTACAAGATTCCATTGAAATGATGATAACCATTGACCTACAGTATGTTTTTCCACAGCTAGACCAAAAGTTAGCTTCTCAGTCCTTTTTGCAGTAAATAATATCCCTAGATTTTTGCCTTGACCTACAGGATCCTTCCTGGCAAATGATTTTCTCTCATAAAATCATTACTGAAAGAAATCTTTTACCAGAACTCGTATTTAAACATTATCTGACTATTTAAAGGTAAGCAGAATAGGTTTCTACTGACCAAGACCTGAGTTTGAGGGAAGAAAGAATAACCTTGCGACGCCCCCACAACTCCTTTTTGGGTCAGGACCCCTACAATTACAACACTGTGAAATTTCAGATTTAAATAGCTGAAATCATGAAATTTATTATTTTTAAAATCCTATGACCGTGAAATTGACCAGAATGGACCCTGAATTTGGTAGGGCACTAGATATTGTAGACAAGTGGATGCCAGCAGTGCCCCCTGGTGGCCACAGGGCAGCCCTGCACACAGCTCCTCACCTCAGTTTCCCTTCCTGGATCCCCAAATAAACTCCACCCAGGGTTTTTCCACTATCAGTCACCTCCTTAGGGTTGGATATACTAACAAAGTTCAAAACTAAACACAAAAGTTTTCCCTCCAACTGAGAACAGCCCAAACTCCCCTGCTCAGGTCAGAGTCCTTTCTACCATAGCAGGCTACTCCCAGTCCTTCGCGACTGGAGCAATTTCCTTGGTCTCAGGGTCTTCCCTGCAGAAGCATCTCTCACTCTCTACAGTCTCACTAAAACTCCTGAGCTTCCTCTTTACTGCAGCCACCTCCTGCTCTTTATAGGAAATTGCCTGATTCCCCTCAGATGGAGCTCATTCTGTAATCAGCGTTGGCTTGGCCTCAGGCTCCCCAGCCCAATGGCAAGCCATTCTGTTACAGATATCCATTCCATCAGACTGTCATGGACTTCTTGTGTGACCTTGTGCAAGCCACTTAACAGCTCAATATTTCAGTTCCATCACCTGATGATAAAACTTGCTTATCTTACAGTGGGTGGAAGAAGTAAGGGAGCATGAGTCTTTACTCATAAATATTTCTAAAGCACTTTAATATTTCTGGATGGAAGTTTCCATGGTCCCTGTGCTGGTAGTAGGGGAAAGAAATGGCAGGTTTATAACACCTGGATGAGCAAAATTGCAAGACCAAAATTGGGCCTCAGTTCAGCACAAACCAAGAGTGAATCAGGGAGAAGCAATGGCTATGCTTTTTGCACACAGTCTCAAATGTAGGAGGTTATCTACTACAAAATTGCATTTTAACCAAATCTGGTCGAAAAGGGGACCTGGCAGTGTCCGGTCCGATGTGTCGGACACCAGGCCAGGGGGATGAGTGGGGCATCAACCCGCGCCAGCCCCTGCTCAGTTGGGGCTGCTTCCTACCTGCATCTCATGGGCAGGTAGCAGGCTCCTTGTCAGGCTGCAGCTCCCATCCTAGCCCCAGAGCAGAGGGAGCCCAGCTGGGGGCAGGGAGGGAGGTGGAGAGGATTCAGCAAGGAGGAAGAGGAAGGGGGACATCAGTGAGCGACAGAGGGAGGGAAGAGGCGGAAAAGGGCTTCAGGGGGGAAGGGGCAGGGCAGGTGGTGGAGCAAGAGGGGAAGAGGCGGGGCAATGGGGGGGTCCAGTTTTCAGCAATTGGAAAGTGGACAACCCCACTTGTGGCACAGGGGATTCTAGCTGACTTCACTGTCTGTCTATGCAGGTAATGATTTTTCTGATTTGACTCAAAAGTTCAAGGCTTTCGTAGCACCCATGAGGTTGTTCCAGGTGACTTCTTGCTCCTCATACGTAGTTGGTCACACTCTGGATCCAGTGTTCAGAAGAGGGCTGGAAGTGATCAAATGACCATTCAAATATTAGAACTTTTTTATATGACTATTGATACAGTGCTTCCTAAACACCCTTTCCCTTGGATTTACTTTCCCATGTCACCACGGTTTATAGAGGATACATGACAGTTTACTTGAAAGGGAACACAGTTAGACAGCTGGTGGTGAAAGTCCCAGTCAAGGGTCCTGCTGATTGCAACACAAAGAATTTTTAAAGATTTATGCCATGGATGCCAGAGAGACAAAGAAAGGTTTCTTTGCATCTGCATAGTGTCTGCAAAGTCATACATAATAGAACTGTTCCATCTATTTGGTAGCTTGGTTTTTCTTGCTCTGAAGAATTTTCTGGTTGCTTTGTATATACATTTGTTTAGATTCAGATGTGGCTTACTGCATTTGCATGTTTAAGCAACCTCCTCAGAGGACAAACATGGACATTTCTCTGCTTGAGTTTCAATCAATGTTGCTCCTTGAAGTTCTAGAAGTGTTGGAGGACTTCATCCACCACCTGTACGTTGGCTGTTTAATTGCAGTGGTGAGTCAGATCATGAAGGGCTCCTTGTGTGAGAATTCAGGGTTATTCTATAAATTATCATTTTTATGGAACATCAAGCTAATTAACTTTTTTCAAACAGGTGAAGTTTATCACTATTATAACTCCACTGCCCATTAGTTTTACCGACCTATGCTGAATGATCAGAACATGATGTGTGTGTGACAAGGAAAAGATGATGAGCCTGGCCTGGGCCAAGATACTTCAGCATCTACTGGGCCTTTTCTGTTGTTTTGATTGAACTGCATTTCACCAAGCAACACTAAGGCATGAGTTCACAAAGAAATGGCTCAGATGCAGGTTACTGGGCAGAATGTGTATATTGTCGATACAGAGCAGACAACCTGCTTATTCATTCCTAATACACGGTGGAAACTTAAGTCCATATTTTTGAAGAGTTGCATGCCTATAATGCACATTTTAAAACACCTATGGGCATGCAAAACTCCCAGAGCATGCACACACATTGGGGTTATACATATTCAGATTGCATGCATCAAGGGTTTTTCACATCTAACTCACAGACAGGGAAATAAGCAGGCACACATGCTTAAGCATAGGTCCAAAATATGTACTTCACATATGTGGGCATTCCTGGACTAGTGTACAGAACTACTTAGAAAATTATCAATGTACTGGACATAAGCAAACATTGTTTAGATCATAGGCTCTTTGGAGCAAGGACCTTGTCTTCACATCTGTCTAAAGTGTCTTGCACCCTATGGGTATTATAAAATTAATATTATGTTAACAATAAATCCCTATATACCATTACAATGCACCAATTCAATACATAAATGAAGATCTAGTCTAATGGCTGCAGTAGCATGAACATAATGTAATTTGCTAAGAGATATTGCATAGCCCTATGGTTAGAAGACATGGTCTTGATGCACCATTGCTGCTCCAGAGGAAGTACAGGACAGTCTTGAAAAATATATGGAATATTCAACGGGTTAAAGACAAATAATGTCCAAGAGAGTGAAAGAGTCTAGTCAAGCAATGGGCACAATAACGCTCTGACAAACCTAACGGCCAAGTGTTCCAGGAGCTTGCTGAGAAGCCAGCTGCTGTTGCCACAGGACAATAAGAGCAATAAGTACGTACAGTAATAAAATACTTTAGAAATTCTCTTGGCCAGATCCTCAGCTGCTATATATTGGTGCAGCTCCACTGAAGTCAATGGAGCAATGCCAATTCAGACTAGTTGGAGATTAGCTCTCTACCACCAGAGGTATACTACTGGGACAGTGAGCCATTTGGTGGAAAGCTGAAGAACAGAGTTGGATGGGAAAGGGCAAGAAGAGATGTTAAATAAAAATACACCTCTACCCCGATATAACGCGACCCGATATAACACGAATTCGGATATAACGCGGTAAAGCAGTGCTCCGGAGGGGCGGGGCTGCGCACTCCAGTGGATCAAAGCAAGTTCGATATAACGCGGTTTCACCTATAACGCGGTAAGATTTTTTGGCTCCTGAGGACAGCGTTATAGCGAGGTAGAGGTGTACTACATGTATGGTATCTATTACAGTGAGATTTGGGCAAGTATACTGTATTGAGGGGGAAAATATTTTTATTGTTGCTATAAATATAATTTATTTCTGTCTTACTGTAATTATTTGATTTACTGAGTACCAAGGGTTTTTACATAAAATATGAATGATACCTATGAAGCCCAGAAAATCATACATACGACATCATTTGATGAACAACGCTATATAAATGCAAAGTATTATTATTATTGTGCCATTGATTCTGAAACAGAATTCCCCTTTGACTTCCTGGGAAATTACAAATTTCAAAGGGAGTTCTGCTGAAAAATCAGTGGCACACTATGCCCCAGTGCTATGTTGCAACATATGAAATTGAAGGAGATATAATAATTCAGCACTAGCCACCCATCCCACATGTTTCCAAAAGTACTTGTTTTTTTAAAGTTTGTTTGATTCATTTGGACAGTTGCTCCCCAACTTGAACTGAAGACTGCCTCAAAAACTAGAAAGTAAACTAAATAAAGCCAAAGTACTTGTGAATTAGCACAAACCTGTCAAATTCTTCCTTATGGGCTCAGTACAAATGTAGTAATTGTGCATGTCACAATTAATTTTTTTTGCATTTTTTGCAACTATTTTTCAGCATGTCTTTAAACCTTTTCAAGAATTACAATCTTATCTTTTTATTCACAGTCCAAGCCTCCTTTTTAATGCAGTTCCTAAAACAAAAAAATCTGTCTAACTTCAATAAGGAAAATAAGTTGCATGCATGTTAGATGTGGGCATTTTTACACATAGTTCAGTTGATTATCACTAATCATATTTTGAAAGGCGTATACAAAGTATACATCTGCAGAAAGCCAACTATGCTTTCAAATGCAGCTCTCATGACAACCTTTGGAAATCTGGCAGTAAATATCTGAACCTTCCTATATTATCAGTTAAACTCTGAGCTAAAAGGAACTCAATAGGTTCCCTTAAAAGGGGCACATGCAAAAACTTCTTCAGGTTCTATCCCAGCAAATCCCTCACTCATCAAATTTTGCTCTGAGATTTTGGCTTTGAACAAACTTAATACTCAGTGCAAAACTCGGTCAAACCACTGTTTCATTTATTCTATTTCAACTTGGTTTGGCTTTGATATAAAAATATAAACTGAAATGTGCTGGAAACTTAATCCATGTTCACTTGAAATGGGGCTAAGGTTCCCCCCAAAGGTTTGCAGAGACTGGGAATGCTCCTCTGAATAAGGTTTACAGGATCTGGATAGAGGCTTAGAAACCCAGAGAGTTTGGAACTCCATTCCCAAACTAACTGTGTTTAGATTTAGATCACGCTCATACTGCAAGATTACATTATCCCTGAAATGAAGCATGTGATCTCTATAACAATTACATCCCAAAATCTTCATGTCAAGCATGTAACCTCCATATCAAGCCCAGAGCTTTCATGTCAGAACCATGGCTGAGCAGGTTTACAGATTACAACATGGGTGAGGAAACAAGGGCTAGATTTTTGAGTGGGGAGGATTTGGAATGTGGAAAGCAGGCTTCAAACTATTCCTGAGGTTACAAAAAGTAGTTTCAATGGGAGGAGCAATATGTTAAGAGAACTTATAATAAAAAGAGAGCTGGTAAAGTGAATTGGTTGCAGTGTTTGGAAAGCGCAGTAAAGGAAATTAACAACAACCACTGTCTCGTCACTGAGCTGCCAAATTTACAAAAACAAAAACAAACCCTATTCAATAATTTTGCCTCCAGTTCAAAGGGGCATTCAGGAGCGCCGCCAGCTTTTCCACCGCCCTAGGCGGTGGAAGGTCCCGCCCCGAAATGCTGCCCCCCCCCCCCACAGAGGCAGCGGAAGGTCCCGCCGTGGAAATACCGCCGCGGTCGCCGCCCCCCAAATCGCAGTGCCCTAGGCAACCGCCTAGGTCGCCTAATGGGTTGTGCTGGCCCTGGGGGCATTTTAAACCTCTATAATAAACAGAGAGCACCAATGATATTTCCAAGAATGTTTGCAACTTATAAATAAAACAAAAGTTTAGGATGTTATAGGAATGGTGAGGAAATGAAAAACAGCAATTGTTTCTTAAGCCTCTTAGTATACTGAAGTAATTCACATATTGACTCTAGGGAAAACTTCATTTAATGGGGACTGAAGTAGTATGATGAATTCAGGGGGAGGGATAGTTCAGTGGCTTGAGCATTGGCCTGCTAAACCCAGGGTTGTGAGTTCAATCCTTGAAGAGGCCATTTAGAGATCGGGGGCAAAAAAATAGTTGGGGATTTATTATTGAGCAGCTGGTTGGACTAAATGACCTCCTGAGGTCTCTTCCAACCCTGATATTCTAAGGCTCTCCCCTGCCTTTCTGCTGAACACCACTAAGATGCCATTTGGTATTACTTCAGCAGAGCCTCCTGCTTTTAAAACTAACAGGTACATTACAGTATTTTCTTCCCAGGAGACACTACCAAGCAATGTAAAAATCATCTAGGCACTCAACACCTAGAGCAAAGTGCTGACCATGCTCACAGCACCAGTATTTCAGTAGTCTCAGGAGCCCAAAGGAAGCAAACAGAACACTC
Organism: Emys orbicularis; assembly: GCF_028017835.1. Classification (NCBI taxonomy): domain Eukaryota; kingdom Metazoa; phylum Chordata; order Testudines; family Emydidae; genus Emys; species Emys orbicularis. The sequence goes on from NC_088690.1 coordinate 96,873,263, forward strand.
CAGTAATCAGCTGAAGCACAGTGTTCAGCTGTTCATTAAATAAGGTCATTTTTATAAGGGGTTTTTAGGATGGATTAGAAACTAAGATGGCCAGGGTTTTCTTTATTATCATTAGTTTATAGAGTTTTTTTGACTGCCTTCAGCAGCTAATCAATGAGCCACTACAAATTGCTAATCACTTTGCCAGAAGATTCTGAAAAAGCACTAGAAAATTATTAATATTACCAATTTAAGAACCAGCTTCCTAAGCCTGTTTGTCTATTACAGCTGTAGAGTGTTCAACATCAACATTCGGCTTACACATGAAAAGGCACGTACGTGACTGATATTCAATAAAAAGTGGTCAGTGAGGTTACATTCTGTCTAACTGAACAGTTTATACGGGCATCTCAACAATGCCAATAACTAGGTATTAAAATGTAAAAGTTTATCACATCATCAGATTATTAGTTACCTTTTAAAATATTATTAGAAGGCTAATACAACAAGCTTACCTGTGGAAACCAAGAATAATAGCATGCATTGTGCTAATGCCAAGGACATAAGAACATAAGAGCTGCCATATTGGGTCAGAGCATGGTCCATCTTGCCTAGTATCCTGTCTCCTACAATGGTCCATCCCAGAGCTTCAGGGGGAATGCACAGAACAGGGCAATTATGCAGTGATCCAACTCTGTCTTCCACTTCTAGCTTTTGGCAGTCAGAGGTTTAGGGTCGCCCTGAGCAGAGGGTTGGGTCCCTGGCCCTCTGGGCTAATAGCTATTGATGGACTTATCTGCCATGAACTTATTCAGTTCTTTTTGAGTTACACTTTTGGGCATCACAACATGCCAAGGCAATGAGTTTCACAAATTAGTTGTGCACTGTGTGAAAAAGTACTTCCTCTTGTTTGTATTAAACCTGCTGCCTTTTAATTTCATTGGGTGATCCCATCTTTTTGTATTGTGTGAAAGGGTAAATAACACTACTCTATTCTCTTTTTCCACACCATTCATGATTTTATAGACCTCTATCGTATCACCCCTTACCTGTCTCCTTTCTAAGCTGAACAACCATAATCGTTTTAGCCTTTCCTTGTATAGAAGCTGTTCCATTACCCTTGATCATCTTTGTTGCCCTTCTCTGAACATTTTCCAGTTCCACTATACCTTTTTTCAGATGGGGTGATCTGAACTGGACACATATTCAAGTTGTGGGCACACCATGGATTTATATATTGGCATGATGATATTTTCTGTCACTTGTGGTGGGACAGCATTTCTGCCCAGCCTAAGAGCTGAAAATCACTAATAGCTGGGTGGAACCTCAAGAGACTGACCTGCAGAGGTCACAGCAGAGAGGCATGTGGCATAAGGTGACCGGTGAGTGGAACCATGGCTCACAGGGCGACCAGCGGAGAGGAACCATGGCTCGCAGGCGGCCAGCCAGAGTAAGTGCTCAGCAGAGCAAGCAAGGTGCCTTCTTCCCTGGTGGGAGATGAACTCACACAGATGCACCTCCTACCCTGGGTCCTCACTGACCAAAGACAATCACTGTGAGTGGGATATGGTGAGGGAGCAGAGGGGCACAGAAAAGGAACTTTTGGTTGTAGAACTCAAGAACATGAGGCAGAAGACACTGTCCCACATACTCTGGGGTGGGTGTCCTGCTCACAGTTTTATGATTATGAATCCTGCTTGTGGCATTTTCCCTAATTAATGTCAGGTGACTTCCCTCCTTTCATGAAAAGTTTATTTTCCACACTCAGACTCTGTGCTTGTGAGTGGGGAAGTATTGCCTCTCAGAGGCGCCTGGGGTGGTATGTAATTTTCCCAGGTTAATGGGTAAGGGCTCGAGCTGGTTCTGTGTTGTATTGTTGAAAAGGAACCCCTGGATATTAAACCTGGCCCTCGTTGCTGCCGGCTCCACATGGCAGAATGGTTACATATAGTCAGGATTATTTTCCCAATATGCCTTACCAACACTGAATTTCATATGTTATTTTGTTGCCCAATCACACAGTTTTGTGGGCTCCCTCTCTATAACTCCTTACAATCTGGTTTGGATTTATCTATCTTGAATCATTTTGTATCATCTGCAAACATTGTCACTTCACTGTTCACCCCATTTTCCAAATCATTAATGAATAAGTTGAACTGCACAGGTCCCACTACGGATCCAGAGGGCACCCCACTGTTCATCTCTCTCCATTGTGAAAACTGACTATTTATTCCGAAACTTTTCCCCCCTATATTTCAACCAGAGATGATTCATGAGAGGACCTTCCCTCTTATCCCATGGCTATTTAGTTTCCTTAAGAACCTTTGGTGAGGGACCTTGTCAAAAGCTCTCTGATAGTCCAAGTACACTATATGGACTGGATCACCCTTATCCACAATCCTATTGACTCCCTCAAAGAATTCTAATAAATTCTGAGGCATAACTTCCGTTTACAAAATCCATGCTGACGCTTTCCCAACAAATTGTGTTTATCTATGTGTCTGATAATTCTGTTCTTTACTACAGTTTCTACCAATTTGTCGGGTACTGAAGTTAGACTAACCTGCAATTGCCAGGATCACCTCTTCCAGTCATCTAGTACTGAGGCTAATTTCAGTGACAGGTTACATACCACAGTTAGTAATTCTGCAATTTCATATCTGAGTTCCTTCAGAGCCCTTAGTTGAATACCATCTGGTCCTGGTCACTTATTGCTGTTTAGTTTGTCAATTTGTTCAAAACCTCCTCTACTAATACATCAATCTGGGACAGTACTTCAGATCTGTCACCCAAAAAGAATAGTTCTGATGTGGGTATTTCCCCCACATCCTCTGCAGTGACGACCGATGCAAAGAATTTATTTGGCATCTCTGTAATAGCCTTGTCTTCCTTGAGTGCTCCTTTAACACCTTTGTCATCTAGTGGCCCCACTGCCTCTTTGGCAGACTTCCTGCTTCTGATGTACTTAAAAAACTGTTTATTATTAGTTTTTTGCATCTTTAGCAAGCAGCACCTCAAATTCTTTCTTGGCCTTCCTTATTATACTTTTACATTTTACTTGACAGAGTTTGTGTTCTGATTTCGTTGGGAACTAGAAGGGGCTCGGCAACTCTAAAAATCAGGCAAACAGTGGGCCATATTGAGACATCAATTTTTAAGTAGGACTATTTTTAATGAGTCATAATAGCACAATATGGCTCACTACATGTGTAATACACTGACTTAATGCATATGATTTTAACAGGAAAATTTGCTTAAAATAGATAGCGTGATATGGCTTCGTATTTGTCTTCAATTTTGTTTATTTTTATCCCTATATTAACTTGTTCACATCCTCTGAAAGCGATAAGGCAAAAATCACTCATGTAATGTTCTTCAGCATGGCATACTCACTCCCCACTTCATTTTAGAGACAATTTAAATCATTCCACCAACTCTAACCCACTCAATAACTATTTTCCTTCTTTACCAAGAAGGATACGTTTTACAGTAAGATTCATAAAAGGTTACTCTAATTCATTCTGAACATGTAATTTAAATTGTGCTTCTAGTTCCAAGTGTGCCATACATTACCCTAGCCTTTGAAAAGCTGCAAAAATGAGAAGCAGAGGAAAATGCTACTGCTAAAAATTCCAACCATTCCAGAATAACTGAAAAACAATTGCCACAGTGAAACATTTGTCTGGATATTTTCATACGTTTGTTAAAATCTAATTAAAATAAGTAGCTTCACTGTGCTCTCTCATTCTTGCTCTTTTATTCTTTCCTAGTTAGTCTCTCTTAAAGAACCACAGCTACACTCCAGCCAACTTTTAAAAAAAAATCTGAAGTCATCAGACTGGAAAAAGCACCAGAGAACAGACTGTTGAGAACAATTTTGAACTGGTCCTCCGGGAACATATAAAATGACAGTCAAACATTTCCATTTCTAATTTCTATAATTCTCTTCTCTTCAGGGATCCTAGCAACTGGAATTTTTCCTCCCACAGTATCTTCAGAGAGTTCAGTGTCAGGGTTCCTTTTTTCCATGTCTTTTCCAGGGTGATTGGTGCTAAAACTCCCCAGAGAACTATTACATATATTATATAAATTACAAAAATGCAATTCTAATCTCAAAAGTGAATCTGTGAAACTGGCATTGCTGAGGTCCCATGGTTAGTGCCTCTCAATGACATCCAGATCAAATGTGATTTGTTTACTGTTAAAATGATGGGTTTTTCTAACTGCCAGCCCTATAAACCCAAGCTGGGCACTGGAAGTCAAACCAGATTATTTATGGCTTGAACATGAGCAGCAGCAATAAAGCTTCTGCAAATCAGATTCTGTCCTCAATTATACCTGTTAACCCCACTGCAGAAAATAGGCTTCGAAGGCATAACTAAAGGCAAAATTTTGCTTTGCATATAGGGCTTGATCCACAGTCCACTGAATTCAATAGGGGACTTTCCAATAACTTCACTGGTATTTGGATTAGGTCCTTAAAGTTTAGTTAACATTTCTGTTGATGATACCCAAGCCAGAAGAGAATTCAGCTCACATTCCTCAAGTTGTTGTGGATCTGCAGTGCTAACAAAAAGGAAAGAGTAGTAAAAATGTTTTGTCACTAAAGTAAGCCAATGTGAGCTGGAATACACAGCAGATCCGTCGCACTACATAAGGTGCCATTTTTACATAGTCCCTTTTCAGATTAGAAAGGACCGCATCATTTCATGGAAAAGTCCCTAAGGGATTTATTAGAGAATTATAACCTTTTTAAAGGTTTTTTAAACCATCCTATAGGGATTCATAAAGAACTATACCCATTTTATAGGATGGATAAAATACCTATAGAGAGGTGATCACCCTTTATTGAATTCTATAGGTCTCTAGAAAAATTACATTACCATACAACCCTATTGTGTTTACCTTTGTTAAATTCGATGGGATTTTTCCATAGAGATCATGACACCTACTTTTAAGATTTCATCATTGGCCTATTCTAATTAAAAGCTGATGGCACAATATGACCCAACACATTCAGGCAAATTACCACTCAAAGTTAGAGAGCCCAAGTGACAGAAGGTTTGAATGACCAGCAGAAAGTCAGCAAAAGGATGCAGCCTCCGCCAGTGGGACTCCACAAGAGTACTAACTACAACTAGGGCCCTACCAAATTCACAGTCCATTTTGGTCAATTTCACAGTCATAGGATTTTAAAAATTGTAAATTTCCTGATCTCAGCTATTTAAATCTGAAATTTCAGTGTTGTGACTGTAGGGGTTCCGAACCAAAGATGGGTTGGGGGGGGGAGGTCGCAAGGTTATTGTGGGGTGGGGTTGAGGTACTGTCACCCTTACTTCTGCACTGCTGCTGGCGCTGCCTTCAGAACTGGGCGGCCAGAGAGCGGCGGCTGCTAGCCAGGAACCCAGCTCCGAAGGCAGCACCACCAGCAGCAGTGCAGAAGTAAGGATAGCAATGGTATGCCCTTTCTTCTGTGCTTCTGCCTTCAGAGCTGGGCCCTCAGCCAGCAGCCACCACTCTCCCGCCACCCAGATCTGAAGGCAGCAGTCCAGAAGTAAGGGTAGTAATAGTCCCTTTTCAGATTAGAAAGGACCCCCTACAATAACATTGCAACCCCCTTTTAGGTCGGGACCCCCAGTTTGAGAAACACCGGTCTCCCCCATGAAATCTGTATAGTATAGGGTAAAAGCACACAAAAGACCAGGGGAGACCAGACTTCACGGTCCATGATGAGTTTTTCACAGCCATGAATTTGGTAGAGCCCTAACTATAACTCAGAGCTCTTCTTCCCCAATGGAGAGCTAGGTAACAATATTGAGTGCCTTTGCTTGTGGTGAATCCACCCAGAAATCAGCCTGACACTGAATCAGGTCAGTAAAAATTACACTCCCCAATGTGCAATAATTTTGGACCAGGAATTAAATGGTATTTTTAATTACAGCAACATGATAGGTCTACTTATTTATACTAAACATGCAACTCCACATAGGGCAATATCCAAGGTGAGATTTAAGATAACTACTCCTCACAGTGAGTACTGTGTATCTAGAAAGGCACCAATAGAGGGGTGAAAGTAGGCCGGTATGGGCCAGTACAGCAAACTGGTAAGAACTGGCTGCCGGTACCGGCCCGTACGCAGCCAATGTTAAAGCGCTGCTGCGGCAGCGCTTTAATATTGCTGCCCCTTTTGCCTACCCCTGTTGGCGACCCTACCAGCAGGGCCGCTGACGGGGGGCAAAAGAGGCAGCTGCCCCAGGGCCCAGTGATTTAAAAGGGCCTGGGGCTCCCAGATGCCACTACTGCGGCAGCAGCTGGAGCCCCGGACCTTTTAAATGGCCACAGGAGCCCCGGGCAGCACGGGACAGGCAGCGCGGATGGGCTGGCTGGGGCAGGCTGACCCCAGCCCCGCCCCTTCTAGGGGCCTGGAGCTGGGCCCCCATACCGGTAAGTCGTTTATGTTACTTTCACCCACCACTGCACCAATAGTGCCATCTCCTGCTTTAAATCTCCTGAACAACAATAGCTATATATAGTTCAATAAGACTGGAGTAGCATGAAGGCAAAACAATGAAGTTAGACTCCTTAAAACCAGCAAAACCACTTTTTAAGGGTTTGTTTCACGTAATTGCTGACATGAGACCTTAACCTAAATCTTTAGGTCAATTTGTTTAGAATCAGATTAGAATAATGAGATTATTCAGGTTATGTATCGACATCTAAATAATCAAACTTCTGATCAGTGGGGTGACTCTAACCAAACTGTTCTACTATGGTAAAATTCTGAAGAGCACACTAGTCAGTCTAGATAACTAGTTGGACACAACTTGACCTTCACCCAAATTTGACACAGTGCCTCTGAGCAAGACCCTTGAAACCTCCTGATTTGGTGGTAACATAAGCAGGAAAACAGACCTGGATAACAGAATCACACCCTCATCAAGGTGCGGAAATGAAGCCTACTGAGATTTCAGACAAGCCTCTTATTCAGTATGATGGACAAGGAGCACTGCAGAATAAGCTTTTCACCCAGCAGTAGAATAAGAAACACAGATAATGATGATGATGAACTGAAGGCAACAGTCGGGGGATGGGGGCGTTGAACATCTCACATCAGCAGGAACTGAAGATGAACATTCTCAGGGCCTGGTTTCATTTTGTTATTTTTCTGGTCATTTTGATCCTCTTCACTCAAGACATTTAAAATTAGACTGAAGAAAATACTAGAAAATATACTAAAGAGAACCATTTGAAGAGGCAGACAGATAAGATAATGTAATAGCCTTTTCTTCTATGCCTAATCCATGTGGTTTTATATCTTGTGGATTTCAAAACACATTTGCATTGAATTTTGTTTGTCAAACTTTTGCCTTGAGGCTCAAGTTATTTATAGTATGTACACACACACTAATTAAATGTTCTTTCAGCTGTATTCACATGAAAATACTGACCTGCTGCTGCAGCTGGTTACATGAATCTCGGGTAAAATATGCCATATGAATGCCATACAGATTATATATGTGAGATTTGCACTTTCAGTTAAAGGCCGTCAAGCTAAATTCTAAGTGGATACCAATTACTTTACTTCTTCCCCCATCCAACTTCACTTAATAGGATATGATCATTAAACTGAAGATAATTTGAGAATACTCCACAACCATCTCTTTATACCAAACGGCTACCATCAAAGTAGAAAAATACCCCAACAAACATCATTTTGTTAAAAGGATAAGGTGAGAATGGGGCCAAAGTTAGGGTGACCAGATGTCCCGATTTTATAGGGACAGTCCCGATTTTGGGGTCTTTTTCTTATATAGGCTCCTATTACCCCCCACCCCGTCCCAATTTTTCACATTTGCTGTCTGGTCACCCTAGCCAAAGTCTACAACTCTTGCCATAATGAGTGGCAGCAGAGCATGTCTTTAAGGAACAAGAATCCTGTCAATTAATTTTCTGCCTACAGTCATATTGCCAAGGATGTTTCAAAGTTTCCTTTGAACATTACAGCTACTTGAGATGCTCTGCGTGCATGGCTATGAAGTGGCCTACTCAAGGCCAGGCTTAAGGAAATGTGCATAATTTCCTCAAATTTAAAAGTAACTTTCATGCTTGCTTAGATTTTGGAAAATGGCTTGAAGAATAATTTATTTGCATGTATCTCTGCACTCATTATGTGGACAATAATCTAATCTAGTTCAGTGGCTCCCCCAACCTTTTCTTGTTGGAAAATCATTAGAATACATTGGAGGATGGGCACCCCCACCAAGTCCCCTTCCACCACGTTTTGGCATAGTTGTTACTGTCTCTCCTGCTGTCTGTTCATTTGCTCTCTCTCTCCAATTCTTTTCTGTATTTTCTCTTCTTTTCCCTATCAGTTTTTTGTGGGGTTTTTTCCATTAGTGACTCTCCACTTCTCCCACAACTCAACAGAAAGCTACCTGTTGTGTGGGGTGTGTATCGTGTTATTACTTGGTGCTACCCACAGCTATAATGAGAGCTGGAAGAAGAGAGAACAGGAGCTTAGGCTAGGTCTACACTACAGCGGGGGTCCGACCTAAGATACGCAACTTCAGCTACGTGAATACCGTAGCTGGAGTTGCGAATTTTAGGTCGGCTTACCTGGCTGTGAGGATGGGGGAAAGTCGACTGCTGCCGCGCTGCCGCCGACTCCGCTGCCGCCTCTTGCCGTGGTGGATTTCCGGAGTCGACGGCAGAGCGATCAGGGATCGATTTTATCGCGTCTTCACTAGACGCGATAAGTCGATCCCAGAACATCGATTGCCTGCTGCCGGACCCTCCGGTAAGTGTAGACAAAGCCTGAGAATGGCAGGCTACACTCTAGACTTGCAGCCATATGCATGTGAGCTGCTCCCAAAGCCAGCTACATGAGAGGCCACTGAGAAGCAGAGAGAGAAGGTGAGTGCCAGTGGCTTTAAAGAAACCACCTGCTACTTTACTTACAGCAGCAGACTTGTTTGCAGTGGGAGCAGAATGGATATGGGTCATGTAGCTTACCCCAACCCACTTCACATTGCTATTGTCCTCTGCCCTGTACCCCCGAACCACTCTGGTATACAAACACACACACACAAATTGGGAGCCACTGAGCTAATGTTTAAAACTGGGGCTTTTCAGTTTTCCAACCTTTTCTCTCCTACTTCAGGTTTAAGAACTCATAGATATCTTTGTATGAGACCCAAGCCAACTGCTCTGGCAAGGGTGTAATTTTGGAATCAAGTGGAAAGGTTTAGTTTGTAATCTGCTCCTAAAATAAGAGGGGAGAAGTCTGTATGTAGACATTGCCTTAAAATTAGAGGGACTCAAGCCACAAAATTTTGACCCAGTTCCAGATGTCAAAACACACCAAAGTTTAAGAGGTATCCAAACCCAAGCTTTTGGTTCAGTCTATGGTAAAGATTGAAAACATTTCAAAAAGGAATATCCAAGTGCAGAGGGTGAACACTAAAAGATCAGGGTGTTTGGATGTAAGGTGTTAATTCAGGACTATCTGTACTTAAAGTAGTAGTAGAGAAAGCACATCAAAGGTTGACACTCTTCTCACTGGATCAAATTCACCCTTAGCCAATATAAACTCTGCTTAAACAGCCTTAGCACAGGAAAACTAGGGGGTGGAGTAGGAGAAAAGAAATCTATCCTTCATCCTCAACTACTGTCCCACCTCGGAGAAGGAATTGCATACTCCCTACACAGATACTACAGTCCCTGGATCTGGTTAATTGTGGACCCACTGTACAAACATAGCCTGTCTCCAAATTCCCCTTTGTACTGGCCTATTTGAAACTGGAGTGGAGCCCAGCTGCACTGCACACAAGGGGGAGGGAGGTTGCACAGTCATTCTGTGTGCTTGCTCTGCAGCCCTTCTCAGCAACACAGCTGCAGGTTTGCATGTTGGATACTTTCTGTGGCCCCTGAAATTCTGGTTAAATTTCACCCATAGTGAACATGAATCTCCCATTATCCTCAATGGCACCTACATATGGATACATGTCCCTTAGTATTAACATTACATTTTGTTGACTGCACAATCTGTAGCTATTAGCTTATCTGGAAAACTTCCACTTTGCATATTTGTCTTTGGTCCATCTCATTACTTTCAAATGGATTAATTTTCACATGCCGGATATTCTTTATCTGCATGCCAACTATGGAACATACATTATCAGAGACCAACATGGTTTTTCCCTCCATTCTTCTTTCTTTTAAAAATGAACGTCTTTCACGTCCATTCCCCATCTCCGAGGAGTATCTGAGCTTTACATTTTCACAGGAGGTAGTTAAGCTGCTCTGCTAAGAACATCTTAGCACATAACTACAGTAACTAGTTGCTTTAGAGCACCTCCCATGGTTTCGGCCCATTAACCTGAGCACAACCGCTTGATTAATTAATGCTTATATAGGCACAGTTGGCAGCTTCTAATTAAATAATTATGGCTAAGCAGCTGCACAGAAGTTGTAATGTCCCACTAGAAAGCCAGCTGTCAATTTTACTGGTCCTCAAAGCTTTCAAAAAATGACTTTTGGAGATTAGATGTAAAAGGACTTTTTCCACTCTACACATTATCTATATGTATTGCCTCTGTTCTTACATTAGCTCTGCCCATCACCAGATTATGAACATGCAGCTGTAAAATCCCTGCAATTCAACAATGGTAATTGGTACAGTAACTGGAGACAAACTAGTCACAACGGTCTGAATTGGATCTAGATTGAGCAGGATGAGTTTGCATCATGGTCATTGGTTTGGCCCATTATACAGATAGGGACCATTTAAAAAATTTAGGTCTGGATCGAGGTTAGAATTTCAAACATCCACAAAATTGAAGTGTGTTCAGATAGGGTCAGACACAAATCCTGTTGAATTCAATGAGAGTTTTTCCAGGGATTTCAGTAGGTTTGGATCAGGCCTGCATTGATGGACTAGGGAAGCAAAGTTAGATCAAGCTCATTACACACACTCACACTCTCTTTTTGCTCTCAGATATTTCTAAAGCCCTTATCACCTTGATATCTAAGCATCATCACTAATAATCACAAAAAGAAAGCCAATACCTAGCCCAGTCTATGAAGGATAAAGTTCTGAAGAATATGAATATAAGATATCAGTGATCTTTATTTGCTAATTAACATAACATTATTTGGGTCCTGCTTCAGTTTTTAAAATAGTTGGTAAAATTCCAGCAAGCGTATAGCTTTTTCTGATTTTTTTTTTTTAAATTTAAATAGGATTTACTGCCAGACATTTCTGAAATTACACTAATTCTACTGTAACTTCATGTCAGGTATTGATTTCAAATATTAGAAACCTAGTAATAGAAATCCTCCAGCTCAGGCTGAGTTTGAGCTGATCCAAGACCTCTGAAGTATTTTACCAAGAAGTCCTGATAGAAAACTAATTTTCAATAAATCGATGCATATCAAAAATACAGAAGGCTTTTTTGGAAAGCTAACTTAAGCACTATTACATAAGCAGATTTGGGCGGCCTGTTGAGTTCAGTAACAGGAGTAGGTGGTACTCAGCCTAGTGTTGCACTGTAGTTTATTACATGTCAATAAACTACTCAAGTTCTGGGCATCTTTCAACACAAACAGTCAACTCTTCATGTTACTGGGGATATATTGACTACAATAGTTATACAACGTAGCAGGTGAGACAAGTAGCTGTTATTCACCTTTCTATCCCTCTGCCCAACACATGATCTTTGAAAGATGATAAACTCCACTTGTGCAAAGGGACTAGGGAAACATTCTCTCCTTTACCTTATTGAAGTAAAAGTAAAATAGCCTAGCCCACTCCTAGAATATTTAAGTCCCAGAGTTGTGGAATGATTTTCTGATACAGGATTATGGAATCAAAATTACCCTAATGTTACCATTGGTAACAGTGTCCCTGGCTGAATATCAATTTAGGAAGTTAATGAGCCTGCTAGAGCTATCAGATCAAAATTAGTACAACAGTATGTGATCTGATGTGATTCCCGTTAGCAGGACATATCCATCTAGTTAGGAAGGATCTGCTTTTCATAACGTGTTTCATAACAGCATGTAGCCACCTGCCTATCTATCCACTGAATCCTCATTTTAAAGAACATAAGTTGGTTCTGAAAAAGATCCCTGTTGAAAAGGAGCCAGCACGACTGCATTTTTTCCACTTCCCTACATGTGTGCGTGTCAGCCTTGTTGACAGATGGCTTGGCTGACTGTGCCTATTATCAAACATCTATTACCTTTGTATATTGAATCTCATTTGAAGATTTTCTGTAATTAAATCTACAGTGTGTTTGCAAGGCTTACATTATATCCAGGGAGTACTCAGGAAATGTGTAAGGCAGTCAAATGGCTGATTCACAAAGCCTCGGATAGCAACACCTTTCAGTTGTGGGGAAGAAAAGGTGCTTTTGGCAGTCTGTGCTGCCACCTAGCCAAGACCACACCACTGAGTTCAGTGTTAATTTACATTTTAAAAGCTTATACTAAAGCATATCCCCTTGGATTCTGTTTTATCAGAAGAGAACTTCCATCAGCTGCAGAGACAATGAAATCAAACCTGCTAGTGCTCTGAAAATGAAATACACACCAAATGAGACAGGCTTTAACCAGATAATTATTTTTTCCCTACAAATCTCTTGTACTTACGGTAGAAGACATATTCAGTGTAGCTGGACCAGACTTTATCATCTGTGTACTGATTGACAAAAGAAGCCGTCACTGAGGAATTGCAGGCCACCATGTGGAATCCACATTCTGACAACATGTCAAAAGCCCTCTCCAGGTGCTTGAACTTGAGATAGAACCTGGAGGTGTATCTTTCCGGTGCCCTATCTGGGTCTCTACTCTCATTCAAACTTTCTCCAAAGACCTCTTTGACTAGAGCAATCCTTCCACAAACCAAAATCCTCGGGACTCTCCTGAACTTGGCATCAGCTTGGCTCTCTCTGCCCATGGTGCACGACCCCCTGTACCCAATAGTAATGAAACCCCATTTTCGATCTGAAGGTAAGAGTGATGATGGGGGGCATATTCTTGTGTCACTGCCTTGGGAGACCTCCTCGTAGTCGCTGTGGCAATAGTCATCGGGGCTTTGCTTGACATCATCAGGAGTTAGGAGTTTGACCAAGTCTGGGAGCTGAAAATATTCAGCTTCCCTTTTGAGTCTTCCCTTTTCTGGGAAGTGATCAGGCAGGACCACTTGCTTGTCCCTGAGATAGTCCAGAATGTAGCGGAAGAGGAAACCATCTCTATCAATGAAGAACCTTCCCTTGGAGTCCTTAGCTAGATCACTGGCTGTCTCTCTCTTGGGGGTGAACATTTTCCACAGCAAGGAGTGGGGGATGCCCACCAAGGTGGAATGGCGAGTGAAGTATACTTGACCACCTACGTTTAGCTCCACCACCTCTGGGAAGGCATGTAGACCAGCCCCTTGTTCTCTAGGAGGGAGGTAAGTCCTGCAGTTTCCACTCAAAGCCATTGTATTTTAAAACAAAAATCAGCCACACGGAATGGCAGGACTATCAATCACATCAAAGAGTAGAATGAGGCTCCTCCACCAGACCCCCAAAAGGACTCATAATATTTAAGAAATGAGTGGGGGACAAAAAGTTAGTTTGTTAAAAAAATCAGAATTGTCCAGAAGTGACTATGTCACGGAAGCTGGCAAAGAAGCTTAAAACCTAAACAATGGATGGAGAGCAATAACTTCATGAAATGCAATCGGATCTTCCAACAAAGTCCCAAAAATCAAGATCAAGCCAAGCCTACGATTATTCACAGGTCTGTTAAAGGGGGGAAACAAAATAAGACAATTATTTCCCTAAGCATCATAAAAGTTAAAATAGAGGGAAATAGGTCAGTTCACAAAGCCCCCTCTAGTTCTGATTGCAGGAGAGAAAATCAAGCTCTTTTGCTAAATAAAATTTTTGGCAAGTTTTTTTTTCTCCCCAAGCAATAATTAACATGTTTGGGGGAGGGGATACATATGGCAACATTTTGTTAACAAGAAAATACATACCTCAACTTTAAACAAGTGTCTAATTTAGAGCCTTTACAGATGAGAGAATGAGAGAGCATCAAGTCTTACCTTGGTTACAGTTAACGTATAGTTCTTGTGAAGGAAAGAAAATTTTCAGAGCAATCAGAACACACACAGGCTTACACAGAGTCCAGTTAATATCAAATCCAACCCCAGGAAGGGACAGAAAAGGTAAGAAAAGTGCTCTTAAGAATAGCCATCCATGTAGATCTCAAGAGTTAAACTGAGTCACAGGAAAGTTAACCGGGATGGGTAACGATGAAAAGCCAATCTATATAGCAATATCTGAGATGGAAAAAAACAAAACAAATCCCAATCAGGATCCTTAAAAGAAAGAGAGTTTCAGAAAGGACCTTGGTTTAGATGACTTGCAGAAACCCCAGAATCTGAGAAAAGAACTGGCATATTTCAGTGGGTTCCCAAAGTGGTATCCTGCCTGGCAGGAAGGGCAAAGAAGCTCCCATGTTCCCAGCAAGGGTAAGAGAAGACAAGCCTGCAGCCGTCTGAAAGGATGCCCAGGGTAGCTGCTTGGTCTGCTCTGGCTGCTGAGCTGGGTGGTTCCACAGTTCCCAGTGCAGTTCAGATGCTGTTGTTTCAGCAGTGCAGGGAAGAAACCATCCAGGGAAATGACTATTACATCATCTTAAAGGAATATGGCTTTGAGAAAACAGAAAAACCTAGAGGGGGACTTTCTGGTTCATTTTCCTTTTTTAATTTTTTAACAAGTTACAGAAGCAGCAGCACTGCCCAGTGCTGCCACAGACAGCTATTCCCAAAGAAGCTAGAGGCTCCTCCAGGGAAGGTTGACCTCTGGGTGGACAGAGAGATTCCAATTGCTGCTTCTTTTGCAGATTTCTGTTTTTTAAGTTCAAATAAAGTTCTTTCCTGTTCTAAGCACAGGGTTTTTTTCCATTAATCTTTTAGCATTACATACATTTCTCCTACAACACAAAAATTCATCCACCTATACAGCACAGAACCAAATGTGATTTTACTCAGGGACACACAGATACATAGAGCAAAATGATTGAACGTGTAAAGACTCAAAATGAACTTTTCTATATTTTATCACAGTCGGTTGATTCGTCTTTCAATTCCCTGACACAGAACTTACTGGAACCAATTATGAAAATAATGTGGAATAGGCAAGAGAAAAGCAAGTTTTTAAAAAAATAATCAGAACAGAAGCACAATTTTCCCACTGAACTGTAATTTCATAGTTAAACTAATTTGTAGGGGATTTCTAACACAGGAGTTTAAAATAACCATGGGGACTTTGTTAACGGGCTTGTGAGGTTGTAAAAATGAGCAATGTTTGAAAACATTTTAGCTAATATGTGTTAATTAAGTTGTATTTTACTGGTACATCAGCTTTATTGGACCATTATAGTTTTGAGCAAACCTTCAGGCAATGAGATAAATATAACATGTGCCATTCAGCTGAGGGCCTTATTCTGCTCTCACCTGTGATGGTGTAAATAGGCATTAGCTCCACTGAAGTCAGTGGAGTCACACCATTGTGGGATTGTCATCAGCAAGGCAGGGGAAAGCAGCAAAGAGTCCTGTGGCACCTTATAGACTAACAGACGTATAGGAGCATGAGCTTTCGTGGGTGAATACCCACTTCTTCGGATGCATGTATTCACCCACGAAAGCTCATGCTCCTATACGTCTGTTAGTCTATAAGGTGCCACAGGACTCTTTGCTGCTTTTACAGATCCAGACTAACACGGCTACCCTTTTGATACAAGGCAGGGGAGAATCACGGACATTGTTTTCCAATAGTTCAACCATGATAGTTTCTATTTGGCCCTGTCTAGATCCTAGAATTGACCTTGACCACCTAACACATTTTTAAACACCGCTGTCTTTGTCTACTATACAGACGCTCCCCGACTTATGCCAGCGTTCCGTTCCGGAACGCCTTGCGTCACTCGAGTTTTGCGTAATTCGGAAACGTATACCCAACCATTACACCAAAAACAAAACAAAACAAACCAAACAAACAAAACAAGCCACCTCCTATTTCTAGCTTACGGAACTTTTTCCGTAAGTGCGGATTTGCGTAACCTGGGGGGGCATCTGTATGTGTTAAATGGTATACAATATGTTAATTAGCACATATTAGTTGAAACATTTTCAAACATTGCTCACTTTCCCAATCTAGACAAGCCCTTTGACAAAATTAATAAATGTCTTGACTCATAAATATACCTGAAACAATCACCTTGCTGAATGACAAGTGAACCTATATTTAAGAAATATTTTACTTCCTTTATTATGAGACAGATTCTGATCTCATGCCAGTGTAACTCCATTGGCTTCCACTGAAGTTATGATTTACAACAGGATAAATGACATCAGCATCGGCCTCAGTATATTTAAACATGGTCAAAATTGTGTGCCAACTAATATATCAAATTCATATCAATCAGGCATTCTGCAGTACTTAAACACTGATTTCAGCCAGGCATGCATAACTTTTAATTCACATTTTAAACCTTTTTAATCTTTAATTTGTTGTAAAATACAAGTATCTCCATGTGTAACGCCTCCCTTCATCACCACCCTGCTAATAAAGTCCAGGACACTTTACACAGTCAGCACATTAATAAACTTCTCATTGCTTATTTATATTTAATTCAGCCTCTTCAACCAACGCATTAACCTGTTGTAGCTTCAATAACTTTTTTCATAGTGCAAGACTAACCTACAGTATATTTAGCATGCTTACAGCGCCACCTTATGGTTCATAGATATAATTACAGTTACATTATTTAAGAACATGATGGCTGTACTTTTACATCTTTTAGCTAGCTTTCAACTTTTATCCAGGAACCATTGTTGTGTGAACTAATTTTTGCTTTTTGTTTTTAGCTATTCAAATTAAGTCAGAAATTCAAAGAAAATACCAATTATACATTGGGGAAACAACTTTTTTATGGAATGCTGTACTTCTAATTATAAAGATCCCCAATCAGAAAACATATATTAAAGTCCATTCTTCTTCAGCAAAGAATTAAACACATGCTTAAAGTTAAGTCAATAGGACTTAAGCACATGTTAAATCAAAGTCATAATAGTACATGTTGTAACTGTTTACAACAAACATCACCCTGAAATTACATATGCATTAAAAGGCGGATCCTATGCCTTTCACATCATCTTTACCCAAAAACAAATGCTATTCAAAATTATCTGAGAGTATGATAATCAAATAAGAGTCTTAGTTCCAAGACCGGAAGGTACAGTTTTAAGCACAACTCCATTTTCATCACCGTGTTTTTGCATGGTTTAATTGTCTATACCTGTCTTGGGCATTCAAAACTAATGTGTGTACTCAATCTGAGGTTTTGTGCTTGCAAAAATGGGGTAATCAAAAATTGCTCATTCAAAGTTGTGCCTGCAATTTCAGAGGCCAGACTGAGATTTTGAAAATGTATCCTTAATTTTATGTACATAAAATACCAACACAATGATTTGAAAGATGTACTTTACTGTAATGTATCAAAATTAAAAGGGGAAAATTATTTATTTGAATACCTTCTGATTTAAAAAGTGAATGATGAAATCTAAAGCTGATGTTCAAAAGGAGAGCTAAACATTTATTCAAAATCTGTATTTTTTCTTAAAATGGTTTCAGTTGGAGGCAATGGTTGGGCTCCCAGGTTAAGTATCTCAATTAGATTTCTGGATTTGACTTCTAATTCCAGTTCAGCAGGGCCTGGGGACACTGGGGACGTTGTGCAATTGAGCCTCAGAAGGAGGAGGATAGGGAATCTTGCATAACTTGGTTGCAATCCTTTTAGCCCAATTTAATAGTTGCCATGTCAAGATCACAAAGGCCTTGTCTAGACTAGGATTTAAAGATGTGATGTTAGAACATGTTAGTTAACATGTCTGAATTAACACATTGGAAAAGCCTAGTACAAACAAGGTAGTGTAGAGTTTAGGCTGGGTTGATGCGTAGCCTTCCACTAGGATTTAACTCAGTTTAGCATCTGTTAAAAGTAGTGTGCCTTGTCTACACACTCTAGAGTTCTCAAATATGTTAGGTGGAACCTGCTAATTTATATGTTCTAACAACACATCTTTTATCCTAATCTAGACGAGGCCAATCGTGGCCTACAGACTGGGTGGGAATTTTAGGACCAGTTCACCACTGGTCAGTAAAAGCTGAGCCTGCTCATACCAGAGCTAAATTTGCCCCTAGTGACTACACAACATGCTACCATGAGTAAGATCTGAATTCCAATTCCAAGCTTTTGGGAGAGCATGTCTTGGAAGTACTGCAGAGGCATCAGGTTCACTCTGCGTCACTTCACTTTATACTGAATGTTTCAATGATAGACAGATTCCAATAAAGAGCATGGTGGTGCCTGTAAACATTCCCACAAAGTACTCTGGCAATGATACAGTGTGATTAGTAACACTGATGTGTTTAAGCGCTAAGTCCTTTTGAAACATTATAATCAGAATTGCCCTTTGAAAAGAACAATTACTTTAGAATCTTAGTCATAACAGCTTTAGAAATGCATTCGCACTTTTCAAATAACAAATGAAATAAATTCAGTCCAAGATCTTGTTTCTTTACAGCGGATTTTTCAATGCTGAAATATAATGCAATTTCTTTTGGTACAATTGCTTCCTTAGTAAAGCATCACATAAAGCTTCAAAGTCAAGCACAAGCCATCAGCCAAATTCAGCTAAATGCAGCCTGAAAAGAGTAAAACTCCCACCTCTCCGAGCCAAATATTGGCATAAGATATACATACGGTCAGGTAAAAAATATATATAAGGTATATACACATATAAAGTCAGGTATAAAATTATGATCTTAGTTACTCCAGTGTAAAACCACAACTCATCTGAAATCCAATGTAGAGGAAGTGCAGCATCTACCAGAAGGGAGTAAGATGAAACATGTTCTTCCTTTTAACTGATACCAGAACCACCTTCAATACTCCTGGAGGAAAATTTAGTCCTGGCATAAAGTGTAGCTTCCAAAGTGACAGGAAAGCTATGCTCAAATCTGGTAAATCAATGGTGTGACATCATTCCTGGAAACATCACCATTTAGATGCAATTGTTTTTGCAAAGTGGCATAATAACATTAAAGCTTTCTAGAATTCATGGGACTAATGTGTAAGACAAACATTGTGGGCGTCTATCTCTAATAAAGAAACACTGATTATTTAAAGTAAAGAGTACATATTTGCCTAAATCTATAACAATCATAACAGATATATAGAAATATATCACATTCCATCCCCCAGAACCACTTTAAAGACAAATATACAAACTATATACAGGAATCAGTTTATGTATCTACAGTGTGAAATGTGGAAGCTGTTTAACAGCACACAGCAACACTACGCAATAGTTTAAGATAGTAAGTGAAGAATATAGTTCCCAGCTGAAAATTAAGAATTTTGAAAGGGAGAATATAATAGTCTGAGTTGGAATTTGGCTGGGACATTTGAGTGGGGAACTCTGATGACTACAAGTGATCAGAATCTAATTTTTATGCGATACCCAAAAGACAACACATTCCAGCAGCATAGTGCTCTCTAACATCTGATTCAGAAATGACTGGGAGGGAAAAGTGCCATATCCTGCAGTACTTGGTGTTCTTTGGCAGTTTCATATTTACATCCTGATCCAACCCAACCCTGCTTATATTATGAGAGAGGAGCAGATCACAGCATATGGTGCTATTCCTGGGGAACATTTACACTAAGCCTTATGTACACTTTAAGGCCCCTTTATACTGCCAGAGCACTATAAAGAAGCCTTACTATAAATAAGAATCAGACACCAACTCCAGTAGATAAACTCTGGCTATTGCAATCAAACCTCCATCTAAACCTGTGACCTTTTCTTTTCACAGAGAAGCAAAAGAGTACTTGAATGTGCGAGCTCCAAGCTGCTCCAAAGTAACGTACCTTTAAATAAAATAAGTTGTTCTAGAAATGTTTATAAAATGCATAGTGCTCAGTGCTCACTTTCTAGCACTTAGCAGTCTTCACATCACTCAGGGAAGTTTGGAAACTGACAAAGAACTCCAAGTTCTGAATATGACAAGGAAAGGTACAGCAATCAGTTGAAATAACAAGTTGCCTATTGATACAGCAGTATGAGTTACATGTGGTAAAAGTCTCACCTGCTGAAACTCAGCAATTCTTGTGAATGAGAAGTCCTAATAAAATCTTTCACTTTGAAGAAGCTACATAAAGAAACATGAAATGGCAGACTTGTCCCAGAAAAGGGCTTGCCAGCCAAAAAGCTTGAATACCATAAAGTACAATTCATTAAAATATACATAGTCAGGCATTACAAAATTCTGCTCTAGAGCTTTTATTCATAAGCCGAGTGCATAATGTACGTCCATCAGAAGAGAGAGAAAAAGAATGACTTTTACAGCTGCTCAGCATGTGGGCAAGGTGTAAGTGGAGAGAGCCTGCAATTGAAATATGGGATGTGGGAAAACATTGTTTCTTCGCCCTGTAAAATACAGGATGTGTGCACAGCTTCTGCAGAGAAAACTGCATGCTACCTTTATCAACCACCATCCAAAGGACAAACATATCACACAAGGCCCATGTTTTCAGAAACTGACAACAAGGGGAGGCATGTTCAATCCAATTCAGTGACTGTCATTGCACATCAGACAATATTTCAACCAGGAACTGATGTATCCTTTGTTGGCAAACATGTTAGGATTTTCTTCGTTCGTTTCTTCGTTCTGTCCAATAGCACAGTGTAAAACCACAACTGTGGGCACAAATGGTCCTGTGTGTATGTGACACAACAGTACACCACTGCACAGACCGATGGGTAGACAGAGACCTCATCCACATTCACAAAAACACCCACAGATTAATTGAAACTGTAAAGAAATTGTCCTGTTTATTATCCAATTACCCTTTTATAAGGCAGTTTTATTTTATTTCTGTTCAAAAGTATTTCCTTATCATACCCCTTATCTGACAAATCCTCATCTGATTTCAAAGCCCTCTTAAGATGTGACATATTTATCCACAATAGAGCTAAGAGTGTTGTTCTGCCTCTGGTCCAAATTCTCCTTTAATTTACACTAGTGCAACCTCACTGAAATCAATGTGGATTCAGTGGATACACAGTATTGCAACTGAGTGAGAATTTGATCCTCAATGTATAGTAGGTGTTTGTACAGTACATAATCTCATGTTAATAAAATAGGGCCCTTTTCTCCCAACATGGGAATAACTCACATGTAGCAATGAAAATGCCTTGAATTCTAATTCTTGCAGGGAGAAGGGCAAGCTTTTTTCTCCATTGCAGAAGTGACAGAGGGAAAGGCCATGTCTCTTGGGAGATCATCTGGAGCCTATGGACTGCTCCTTGCCTCTGCTTGACTACCTGGTTCCTGACACCCTGTGGCTCATGGACACAGAGATTTCCCTATACTGCCCCCCCACCCCCCCGGAATTTCCCCAACACCTCCCCTCCTCAATTGTCAACTAGTTACATGCAGTGTTGTCAATTTGGCCATTGGTTGGAAAATTGAATTGAAATTGAAACATTAATACACACTTTAAAAGTATATACAGTATATGATAAAATACCTGTACCTGAAAGCATAATAGGTTTGAAAAGTATGAACAAAGACTAGCTTCCTCACACTGCTGTTTTTATGACAATGCTGGCACATTTGTGTTGGTGATGTTGGCCAACCTAATAATTTCAAATTATGATGTGTAAGTAAGGTCTAAATAAGCTCTCCACTGACAGCTACTGATGAGCCAGGGGGTTGGGGGGAAAGGCTTCAGGACCAGACTGTATTTACATGAACACACCTATTCTGCCTAGGTATCCAGCAGACAGAACTGTGTTGCCCAAGTGATCAATTTTGTATTGAATGTGGGGGTAATGAAATGTTGTTATCCCTATTGTATGAGTAAAGAGCAGCAGAACTGTGCTTAGCCTCTCCTGATTGAGGGAGTCACCCTGAACTGAAACAACTCACCGAGCAGGGGGTTCAGATGCCAGATTTTAGTGGAGAGCGAGAGGGTGGGGACACGTGTTTTGCTTAAGAGTCACAAGTACTATTTGACTTGCCCCTTTCCACTGTT
This sequence comes from Emys orbicularis, assembly GCF_028017835.1. Taxonomy (NCBI): domain Eukaryota; kingdom Metazoa; phylum Chordata; order Testudines; family Emydidae; genus Emys; species Emys orbicularis. Next base: position 96,895,400 of record NC_088690.1, read on the forward strand.
TAAAGATAGAGCTGATTAGGCTCCATAGAGATTTTTGTTTTGTTAAATGACCACTAGAACAGAAATCATTGATAATCAGGTGTAAGTGCTTACATCTGCTGTGGGACAGTGTTTCTGTAGAAGGGACTGCTCAGCCTGCACTAGCAGTGATTTTCCCCCACTGAGAGCTGAAATCACTGAGAGCTGGGTGGAACCTCAAGAGATTAACTTCACAGAGGTCACAGTGGCTGGTGGCAGCAGGTGACAGTGCAGGGCCATTGGCAACAAAGCAGTGGAATGAACAGTGGCACAACAAACAACGGTGGCCACAGTGAACGGTGAGTGACTGGAGGAAAGAGCAAGGTGCCTTCTTCCCACCCCGCCCCCAGGAGGTGAACTCATGTGAAAGCACCTCTGAGTCTACACTGACCAAGGACAACAGTGAGTGGGGTCGGGTGGGGTGGGGTGGAGGGAAAGGTGAGGGGCACATTAAAGGAACATTTGTGGCATTGGCCAATGTCGGAAGACAGGATACTGGGCAAGATGGACCTTTGGTCTGACCCAGTATGGCTGTTCTTATTTATTTATTGGACTATGTTTTAGTGACTTTGCTCCAGAATGCTAGATTTGTGACTGGGAAACTTATATAAATATATGTTTCCAAGTAGGCCAAGATTTTTAAAATGCATTATTTGCCAAGGTCGTTATCGCACATCGTTGCTACCTTGAGAGGTCATTATCTTGGGGAGTTTCTGAATTAAACACTTTTATTATTATAATTAATGTTTACATAAGAATGGCCATAATGGGTCAGACCAATGGTCCAACTAGTCCAGTATCCTTCTTCCTATCTTCTGACAGTGGCCAATGCCAGGTGCTTCAGAGGGAATGAACAGAACAGGCAAACATCAAGTGATCCATCCCATCATCCAGTCCCAGCTTCTGGTGAACAGAGACTAGGGACACTCAGAGCATGGTGTTGCATCCCTGCCCATCCTGGCTAATAGACATTGATGGACCTATCCTCCTGGAACTTATCTAGTTCTTTTTTTTAACCCTGTTATATTTTTGGCCTTCACAACATCCCTTGTCAAAGTGTTCCACGGTTTGACTATGCGTTGTGTGAAGAAATACTTCCTTTTGGTTTTTTTAAACCTGCAGCCTATTAATTTCATTTGGTGACCCCAAGTTCTTCTGTTATGTGAAGGATTAAATAACATTTCCTTATCCACTTTCTTAACACCAGTCAAGATTTTATAGACCTCTATCATATCCCCCCCTTAGTTGTCTCTTTTCCAAGCTGAAAAGTCCCAGTCTTATTAATCTCTCCTCCTGTTTCATACCCCTAATCATTTTAGTTGCCCTTCTCTGTACCTTTTCCAATTCCAATATATCTTTTTGGGGATGGGATAACCAGGTGTGCACATAGTATTCAAGATGTGAGCATACCATCGATTTATACAGTGGCTTTATGATAGTTTGTGTTGTTATCTATCCCTTTCCTAATGGTTCTTAACATCGTTAGCTTTTTTGACTGCCACTGCACACTGAGTGGATGTTTTCAGAGACCCATCCACAATGACTCCAAGATCTCTTTCTTGAGTAGTAACAGCTAATTTAGACCCCATCATTTTGTATATATAGTTGAGATTATGTGTTCCAATATGCATTACTTTGCATTCATCTGCCATTTTGTTGGCCAGTCACCCAGTCTTGTGAGATCCCTTTGTAACTCTTCGCAATCTGCTTTGGACTTGACTATCTTGAGTAGTTTTGTATCTGCAAATTTTGCCATCTCACTGATTACCCATTTTTCCAGATCATTTATGAATATGTTGAGCAGTATTGGTCCTAGTACGCACCCCTGAGGGACACCACTATTTATCGCTCTCCATTCTGAAAACTGATAATTTATTGCTACCCTTTGTTTCCCATCTTTTAACCAGTTACTGATCCATGGGATAAGAGGGAAGGTCCTCTCATGACTGCTTACTTTTCAAAAGTCAATTTAAATTAAATACATTTTTAATTGTTTTATATTTGTTTTAGAAATCTAGAACTGTTATGTGTTTTGGTGTAATTTGTATTATCCTTATGTTAAATTTGCATTATCCTAACAAAACATTTAATTTATTCATATCTCTTTTATATGTTGTAGGCCAAAGTGAAAATGAAAAGACAAAAAACAATGCAACAATTTTTCTACTCATATGTCACAAAAACCATCCAAGGTAAAGAACACACCAAGCACGTATCAACGTGTCATCTGAACGTTCAAGGCATATATCTACATCCGACCAGCCTGAAGCACAAATACATCTACCTACTGAAGAAATGGTGTCTCCAAAACCTAAAGGTAGTTCCTGATGTTTGTCCGTCGAAGTTTTCCCATTTATTGACGTTATAAAAGATGACTACTGGTACACCTCTTGCAAGAAAGCTTCCAAATGCTATAATTGGTAAAAGTGGAGGAGCTTGCCAATGCTGACAAACTATGTGAAAAGGCTGCAAAACACCAAGCCTCTGGACTGCATCAACATGTAGAAATTAGGCTATTAAGAATGCTAAAGACACAACACAGTTCATAAGAACAAACATGGCTGTGGTATTATACTTTCTATTTAAGCAAGAGATACCACACACTGCAAACTGGAGGGCAATGTTAAGTGCATTGTCACTTGTTCATCCTGTAGTTGGACATTAGTTCCAAACAAGACCAGCAAATGCTCACAATCATTCTGCAAGAAACTCAAGTGACTGGATAGAAGCATGCAGTGCAACAGTGAAAGACTCAGCAGTTGAAAAAGTGAAGAACTCTCTCACCACATTCAAAAAATTTGCATATATGGCTGATGAATGCACCGATGCAAATGGGTGTCAAGTATTAAGTCATTGCGTACGTTATCTTGATGTCAGTGGTAGGCCAATAAATGCATTTCTAAATGTTCAAGTTAGAGAACCCACATCTAAGAAGACTTAAATGCTTGTAAATTGGACCCCAAACAGATAGCTGCGTGTGCATTTGATGGAACTGCAAACTTCTCTGGAAGACATGGTGGAGTACAAGCTTTGCTCAGAGAAAAGTGTAACCCTAATTTCTCCTATACACACTGCAGAGTCCATCTACTCCAACTAGCACTAGTACGAGCTGCAGACTCTTCAAAAGACATCTAAAAAGCCATAAATGTAATGTCTTCATTATATTCTTTTTTCAGCAAGAGTCCAAAAAGACTTAACATCTTGGAAAAAATAGAAGATACACTGGGACTGAAGTTCAAATTAGTCCAACCAGGGAAAACCCACTGGCTTTCTCATGAGCAATCCTTGGCTGTTGTCTTAAAATTACTGCAACCGTTATTACTGGCTTTAGAAAGTATCTACCAAGTTGGGATGAAACTAAGTAGTGAGGCTGGTGGACTACTTTTGCTACTTCATTCAGAGAAGACCATCACCATTCTCTTTCTTGTAAGTCTACTGTTGAAACTACTTGGGTCATTAAACAATACCATCTAGGCATCTGCTACAGCAGTAGTAGATCTTTGTCCAGCAATAGAAGCTATATTTGGATCAACCATAGAGATATCCATTGAAAACATACTGAAAGAAGCAAAGACTTCAGTCCAGAAGTTGACTAATGAAGGCATTTATATTGAATCCTTAAGTGAAGAGGACAAGAAGTGTTTGTTAAGACAGCTGAAAAAGTATACAAACTTGATTCTTACAAATCTATCACAGCGACTTCTGGATTCTACTCAACCTCTATGTAGCTTTTACAGAACCCGGTTGTGACGTTGCAGTCTATATGGTTTTATAAAATATGCTAATGAGTAAATATAAGGTAACTGGAATATGCTTCTTGCAAAAGGTCTCTTGAAAGGTATCATTACAAAGCTTATAATCTACTGAGTGTGATCATCCTATTTGTATAAATGTACCACTCTTGTATCTGAAACTAGAAATATGAAATATAACTCTGAGGGCCTATTGTAATTATGCAAAGTGTGGGCCATTAATGGTGGTTTGGAATCTTGATGACTCCCATTAACCAGGACAATTGACTGCAGATGGCTGTGTTTTACCTGCAAGTCTTCCTGTATACGTGTGTGCTGGCAAGTGGGCAATGAAGTCTTGCAGCGACATGTGATCATGTCACCTGAACTGGAATCCATCTTTAACCTGGTGTCTTTCCATTGAGAAGGAGGGGGTGGGAACCCAGAGAGGGACAAAGGATTCCCATCTTATGCAAAAGATATATAAAGGGGTGGAACAGAAGCTATCATGAAGAATCCCCTACCTACCACCTGAGCTGGAACAAGAGCTGTATCAGGGGAAAGAATTGTGCCCAGGCCTGGAAGGTGTCCAGTCTGAGGAAAAAAAACTTACTGAAGCATCTCTGAGGGTGAGATTATCTGTATTCAGTTTGATTAGACATAGATTTGCGCATTTTATTTTATTTTGCTTGGTGACTTACTCTGTTCTGTCTGTTACTACTTGGAACCACTTAAATCCTACTTTCTGTATTTAATAAAATCACTTTTTACTTATTAACACAGAGTATGTATTAATACCTGGGGGAGCAAACAACTGTGCATCTCTCTCTATCAGTGTTATAGAGGGCAAACAATTTATGAGTTTCCCCTGTATAAGCTTTATACAGGGTAAAACGGATTTATTTGGGTTTAGACCCCATTGGGAGTTGGCATCTGAGTGTTAAAGACAGGAACACTTCTGTTAGCTGCTTTCAAGTAAACCTGCAGCTTTGGGGCAAGTAATTCAGACCCTGGGTCTTTGTTGGAGCAGACAGGAGTGTCTGGTCAGCAAGACAGGGTGCTGGGGTCCCGAGCTGGCAGGGAAAGCAGGGGCAGAGGTAGTCTTGGCACATCGGGTGGCAGCTCCCAAGGGGGGGTTCTGTGATTTAACCCGTCACACCGATCCTATAGAATACCAACAGTTAAGTGGAGTGAGGCACTACCAACAATGGGGCTGCCATGTGATCGGGACAGAATGGAGAATTTGAACACAGATGAATGAATGAATGAATGAATATTTGACTTCAACTTCTTTTTTATCATCACTAGTGGCTCAACCCGATCTTTGTGCTATGTTTCCTCTGATGAAAGAAGTAGAAATTCATCTCTTGCCACTCCCAATCACAACAGCTACAGTTGAGCATTCTTTTTTGTCATTGAATAGAATTTTGTGTTCTGAAAGAAGTTGCCTTCTGCCTGATCATGTGAATGAACTAATGCGCATATCAATTGAAGGAATGGAAGTTCTGGACACATGAGAAGCCACTGAAAATGAACGTAGTGCATTCTGTTGCCTGATTTATAAGGTTAATAATATTAATTTGGATAGTATGGGTTTTAGGCTCGCCAATCTGTTTGATTAGAAGATAATAAGGTTCTTGTCCTGAATCAGACTCCATAGAATTTACAAAGGACCCTCGGGACAGGAAGCTCACACTGAGACAGATATAGCCTTAAAGACTTTTTATTAAGATAAATGAAGTAGTAATTAAATGGTAAAATGGTAAAATAATCAGAGTTACAAAGTTACAATTGTATTACTGCTATTCAAAAGATACATATGGTATTATGGTATTATATGCGACAAAGCTTTGGTTAATATACTCAGACCCTTCCTTGATAACCTGGTGGTGAGAGACACAGGACCAGCCTCGCCTCTGGCAGTTCAGGTTCCTCAATTCTTGAGTGAGAGGTGCAGAGCTTAGAAGAAGCTAGAGCTAAGAGCTATCGAAGCTAACAGAGTTTACTTAACTAACATAACATTAAAATTAAAACCTAATAAACAAAACTAAGAACAAAAGCGTAGGGAAACCCAGCTTAGCCTAGTCCCCTTGGAACTTAGAAAGTTTAAGAAAACAAGTCAGTCCCTAGCAAGATAGGTCACCTCTTTTATAGGGCACAGGTGTCTGAAATCCTTCCTCCTATGCCCAAACTTCATTTCCCACCCACAAAAGTGTTAGGGTACACTTACTCCATAGGCTAGTATGTTTGTACGTATTGATGACATGTACATACATATTAATGATATTAGATCATACACACATGTTATTTTTGTTCTCCCGGTTATTTCGGTTCTTTCCTTGTGGTGTACTTGTTAAGTTTGAGGGTACAGACTTGGACACCCCCTATGCCATTCTACCATTATCTATCTCTCTAGGTTAAAGGTGGCTGACATATGTGTGTGTTGACTTTGCTATCTGGGTGAAAGGTCCCAGACATAGATATGCTAACTTTGCCTTAGCTCAACATACAGGATATGGCCTGTAGGTCCCTTGCATTACAGCTGAACTTACTTTAATATAAATCTATAAACCTATTACAATAAACCAAATACTTAAACTATAAGAAAAGATATATATATGCAAGCAACCAGGTTAATCTTATAGGCTATAATTCAAGAAGTTCATTAACAGAGTTGTGCAAAATTATAACAAGAAACCAAGAAGGATGTATATGTAGTGCATCATAGAAGTATTGAGTAGCCAACTTTATTTGTGTGATGATTTTAAAACAGGAGTTAAATCTAATAAAATGGTCATGAAACATTTTTCAGCTTTTACTATGGTGCCATACTGCCCACCTTCACCCTCACAGTCTCACCCCTCATCACCCCTCCCCCATAAATTCGAATCCTCCCTCCCTCCCCTTCCCCCACCCCCCATTTCAATTCCCAGAAAAAACACTGCATGGACAGCATATGAGCCTTGTTATATGTGGCTTGTTCATAGGAGGAACAAGTAGAATTAGAGGAAGGCTGACCAGTGGTTAGGGTGCTAGCCTGGGATTTGGGACACCCAGGTAAAATGCCCAGGTCCACCACAGACATTCTCTATGACCTTAAGCAAGTCGTTTAGTCTCTCTAGTCCAGATCCTCAACGGTAATTAGGCACCTAACTCCCATTGATTAGGTGCCTAAATGCCTTTGAGGATCTGAGCCTCAGTCTCCCATCTGTAAAAGGGGACAATAGTACTGCTCTACCTCTCAGGGATATTATGAGGATAAATGTATTAAAGATTGCGAGGTACTCAGATACTACAGTGATGTGTCACACTTATATAAGAGAGGGAAATAGTAGAGTCTCTTTTAGCAACCTTCTTTCAAAAGACTACTGACCGCTATTGGCCACATAAAGAAACCGTAGAGAAGGGGAAAACAAACTACTGCAGACTCTGCAAGGGTGTCCGTCCCTACTTCTAGAGCAGGTTCCTCAGAAAGACGTTTTGGGAAAAGGAAGGAGCATGTTGTGATCTGGCACGTCCCCATTCTGCAGCTGACTCTCCCCCAGCAAGAATTCAAGGACACATGATTTCCTCGACTGACAGGAGCACAACAATTTCTCTTTCATCCTCTGAGGTATGAAAATTCAATAGCTGCAATATGCTTTTAAAACACCAAGATGGTCTGGCTGTGCAAGACAGGCTTTTGAAAAATCAAATGCTTTATTCTGAAATAAATTCAGAAAATCCCCAGAAAAACCATGTAAATGATGGCAACTTGAAAGCGAAGGCCTGCATTAGCTTTATATGATGGCAAATAAAGACTACTTTGAAGGGATGACACTTTTCATGCACCTTTAATTTGAGAAAATGATAGAATTAAAAGAAGAAGAAAGTCAGAGAGAAATGACAATCCATCAGTCAAAAATTAAGAGTATTGTCAAATCTGCCATTGAGATTTACTGATAAATTGAACATCTCAGATTTGCTTTTAGGTAAGATAGATATGAAGAAGGCATTATTACAGAAGCATCTGCATTGTATCATCCAAATTACCCAAATTAAAATCAGTATAAAATCTAAATTAGTCAACCCAGAAAAAGAACTTTAACAATAGAGCCTATTCCTAATGAGCTTCTGAAATACGCACATGCAGCGGGACAAAAGAAACAGAGACTATTCATAACAACCTTTTTGAAATGTGTGTCCGCAGAAAGGGGTACAGAGCTGAGGTTTGCAGCACACAACTATCTATCCTTTTATTTCAGAGACCAAAGGGGGGATTGTTTTGTTTGGAAGTATGTCTTTGTGACAGAGCATAATATGTGCTTGGTAATAGTAATGAGAAGATATCCCAATTAAAATTCAATTTCTAATTCTCATGTGTAACCCTTCTGCCCATCTAAGTTGGCAGCAACAAGGGCCGGGTTCTGTATCTAGGGGTTCCGTTTCAATAGTGCCAGAGTGCACCAGAAACAGGGGCTACTCCACTGCAGCTCTATAGCCCACTGGGAGGACCCCTCCCCATCCAAGCACCTACAGAATTCCTAGCATACAACCCAGCCACTTCAGCTGGCTGGATTCTAGGATTTGAACTACAACATGTGGTGTGTTTACTAATTTTGGTGGCTGTCATCATGGATCTTGAAGTGGTGTCTTGCAGCCGCAGTGCACCGTCATCTTACAGCAACAGGAAGTATCAATAAAGGACAAGAGAAGAAAAATATCTGAAGGAGTTCATGTCCCCATGCAGATTTATGTACAATGGTAGTGTGTATGTGTGTGCACGCACACGTGCCTACCTGGGTAGGGTCGCATCCCTGACCACACCATTTCCTATAAAAGCATCAATTAGGCATGACCAGAATAGATAGTCTATAGTGACAGAAAAACAAACAGATATAGTGATTCGGGGAAGGTCCGTTCTCAGAAATTTGTGAAATATCCAATGAAATGTCCTGTATTTTAGATTTTAAAACATTTCAAAATGAAAATGCTATGCAAAATCTCTATGTATTACGTATCATACTGGTTCTGCCTGCTGGTGTCTTTCCTCCATTGGAGAGAGGATGCTGGTGGTGGCAGGTTTCCTTCTTCTCTCTCCTTTGTGGTGGATAGCTATTCCTGTGGAGGTGCATAGGGACTACAGATCATGCTGCTCCACCTACTGGCAGGCCCAGAAACTTCTTAACTTGGCATCAGCTCCCCCTGCTGCTCCCACTTCAGTAAATCCTCACCTCACTAGCCAAGGAGGAAAAGGAACACGGAAGGAGATCAGGTCCCCCATGTTAGGCAGAGGAGGAGAAGGGAGACGTCTCCTACTGTTCCCTCCTACATTCTATTCTATTCAGGTTCATATACTGCTCTCATCACTGTGGTACCTCTTTAACCCGATACTGATCCATAATCCTACTTTTGGCAATTGGCAATACCTGGTGCTTCATGAGATGGTGAAAACCTCTCCAATGCACCTAGCCAACTGTGCATTGCTGCATATGAGAATGAATTTCTCCCTAACCATTGCAGTGGCCAGGGTATGCCCTGGAGTAATGTCATTCTGCCTAGCGCAAACAGAGAGAGCTAAGGGTATGTCTTCACTACTGACCGGATCGGCGGGCAGTGATCAATCCAGCGGGGATTGATTTATCACATCTAGTCTAGACGCGATAAATCGATCCCCGAGCGCTCTTCCATCGACTCCTGTACTCCAGCTCGGCGAGAGGTGCAGGCGGAGTCAACGGGGGAGCGGCAGCAGTCAACTCACCATGGTGAAAACACCACGGTGAGTCAATCTAAGTACGTCGACTTCAGCTACATTATTCACGTAGCTGAAGTTGCGTAACTTAAATCGATCTCCCTTCTAGTGCAGACCAGGCCTAAGATAATGAAAGCACTATCCTGACCTGCAATAGTAAGCAGAGCCTAATAATCTAAATGAATCCAAATAGATTTATGACCACAGAAAATTTAATCACCAAATCACAATTGAACAGTATGCAGACTGAGATTTGGGACTGAGGGCTCTTAGTTAACTGTCCAGTGAACTGTAACAAAACAAAATTGCAAAAAGAAGCCTGCACTGTGGTTGCTGATCTGTGCTCTACCTGTGGTTATAATTCCGGCACTGTTATTCCATTCAGTTTCCACAGACACACTGCATACTTTCTACAGGACTGCTCTTAGGAGAGCCAGCATTTAGATTTCATTGCAGGGCGTGTCGTATCAGGAAGATTTGATAAAAGACTTCAATAGAACTAAAATCTGAATACAGTAATCTCACCAAGAGATCATTACATAGCGGAGAGCTTCATAATAAAATAACAGTGAACATATTCCAAAAATGGAAACGCAAAAGCAAAGAGAAAGGTGCACCTATTTCAAAAATCAAGGCTCACATTTTCTAAAGCTCATGTGCCCAACTGGCAAGTGTTTAATCCCAATGTGCGTATACAAGTCAGACTCACATGCAGGGTAAGTGCTCAATTAACACATTTTCTGATCCTTATTACCATGCACTTATTCAGCAACAATAACAAACCTGCAATTATGATTCATATTATTATGAATTCTCAGCTAAACTACCTCAGCTGGGGGTTTCCCTGTCTCTGCCCACATGGAAGCTCATCTTAGTCAGCAATGAATGCTTGCTTCCTCCTGTCTTAAATAGCTCTACCGGAGAGCTCATAAAAACAAACCCTAATTAACACAGTCTGAGAATATGCCCCTTCCCCGGGCCCTACAATGAGAAGGAGGAGCAAATGATGACACTGGAAGAAGCAGAGCTGGTTCCAGGGTTTTGGCCGCCCCAAGCAGCCAAAAAAAAAAAAAAAAAAGCCGCGATTGCGATCTGCGGCGGCAATTCGGCAGGAGGTCCTTCGCTCCGAGCGGAAGTGAGGGACCGTCCGCCAAATTGCCGCCGAATAGCTGGAGGCGCCGCCCCTCTCCGTAGTGGCCGCCCCAAGCACCTGCTTGCCAGGCTGGTGCCTGGAGCCAGCCCTGGGAAGAAGTAAACAGAGCAACTGGCAAAGGAATGCAAGATAAAGCTCTGAGGACAAATTAGCAGCAGGCCAGCTGCTATACAATTTGAGAGCACTGGAAACATACAGAACTATTCTAGTGTTGTGTTTAATATTTATATATAATTACATACAAAAACTACTTTAAACAAATGTTACAGTTGCAAAGTTCAGCATTCCAAAGTTAAGGAATGCTAGAGATAAGGTTACCTGTGCAAATTCAGTCCCTTTGTGCATATGCATTATGATACAGTCTTTTACTATATGATCACACACTATTTTTTTTCCACTAGACCGTCTCTCCAAACTTGACCTCTTCTGTCCCTGGCCCCTCCAGCCTGTCCATTTTCCTACCTGTCTTCCCCCAAGCCTCTCTCAGCTCCTTGTCACAGACCGTCATACCCCTCCCCACCCCTCCGCTGGCTCTTTGCCTCAGTCCCCCTATGCACACCTTGTCTTCTCAGCTTCACATCCCAGTTCCAGTCGCCCTACCCCTTCAGCCACTTGTCCCAGTCCCCACTCCAGACTCTGAGTCTCCCTCATCTACCCCAGGCCTGGCTCCTCACTGTCACAGTTTGGAGTAACTACCCCTTCAGCAGCCCTGATGGTCTGCCCAAGGAATGCCCTCTCAGGCCTTCAACCATCACCTCTCTGGGCAGGGGCCTGTATCCGTCTCCCTTTCAGATTTAAGCTTGCAGCCCTCTTGCACTTCAGTGTATTTATCCCAGCAGATCTGACAACAGTCCAGGCCCTGCACTTTGCTTTCTCTCCAAGGGCTCTATGGAACCAGCGTATGCCAGTAGTTACAAGTAACCAAATAGCTCCTTCAAAGCAGAGTACATTTTTTTTAGGATAATAGCCTTACAGAAAAAAAACAGAAAAAAAATAAAAGATCTAAATGCATATTTAGGCTTACCAGTAGTCCTCCCCTCAGTCCTATAGTCCTGCAGGTTCCAGTCCTTTCAATCCTTCCGCAGGGTTTCCCATCCCTAGACAAAAGCTGGTGTCAGTTTGTTGGATCAAAATGAAGGTCTTCCTGACCCTTTATATCCCCAAAGCCTTTGTCCCCAGGCCTCCTGAAACAGGTAAAATCAGTCACTGCTCCATTCCCCAGGGGGCAAAGATTCAAAGGCTGGGCATCGGCTTAACCAGCCCTAGAATTTTGCATTAATCACCTCCTGGTGATTCCAGTTCAAAATGAAATCCACCCAGCAATTCAGAAACACACAAACAGACATAATATGTATTGATTCAATGGTCTATGAATATTCTACAGGCCCACAGCTCCTGGCCCATTTCAGTATAACAGTATTTAAGGGTTCATGTGTTCAAGGTCTGGCTCAACCATACAGACAGCCTTTATAAAGTTAAAACCTCACAGATACTGCATGTGTTTGCAATATCTGTCACTCACCCCTCTGCAAGGGTAGTCATTTATTTTTGTCAAGGTCCAAATTCCTTGGTCAAGATATAGTCAAGGTCCAGACTCCAGAGAAACATTTTTCACACCACAGTAACAATAATGATAATAGTAAGTACATAAAAAGATTTTGCAGTCCGTTCAGAAGTGTTTCATGGTCTGGATTTGGTAGGGTTACCATCCGTCCGTATTTCCCCGGACATGTCCGGTTTTTGTGTCTTTAAATAGCCGTCCGGGAGGAATTGGTAACAAGGTTAAAAGGTCCAGGATTTTTCCCCGTCCCCTCCCTCCCTCCCTTCCATGCAGACTGCGGCGTGGTGATTGGGCTGCTGGGCCTGATTGAGCCGCTCCCATTGGCCTCCAGCAGCCAGAGCCCCTCCCCTACTCCCCCCCTGCTGCCTGCAGCCCGACAGTGTGTTTTGCCTACACTTGGAGCCAGCATCTGACCGGCATGGGCATAGTAAGGGGAGTCCCGGGGGGCAGTCAGGGAGTAGGCGGAGGGTTGGATGGGCCTGTCTGGGGTGGGGGTGTGAATATGGGGTGCGGGGGCGGCGGGTTATATTCTTTTGTGGTGCCTGAGCTCCAATAATATCCAGGGCCGGGGGCCCTGCTCCAGCAATATTTGGAGCTGGGTCTCTCCCCCGGCCCTGCCTGGAGCGGCCCCGGCCTCCACCTGCCACCCACCCTCCACGGGTCTTCCCCCCCCCCCCCCCCCCCCCCGTCCCTGGCCGAAAGAAAGCAGCCCGCCCCTCTCCCCTGCCTGCTTGTGCACATTCCTACCCTGCTCCAGGCAGCAACTACTGTCTGCTGCCCCAGGGTCCTAGTGCCCCCCCTCCACTAATGGCAAGGCAGGCTGCCCTTACGCTGCCCTTCCACCCTAGCCCTGAGCCTCTCCAACGCCCCAAACCCCTCATCCCCCTGCACCCTAATCCTCTGCCCCAGCCCTGAGCCCCCTCCTGCATCATGAACCCCTCATCCTCAGCCCCAACCCTCATCCCCCTGCACCCTAATCCTCTGCTCCATCCATGAGCCCCCTCCTGCATCATGAACCCCTCATCCTCAGACCCACAGCCCTCACCCCTGCACCCTCTCCTATCCCCAAACTCCGTCCCAAACCCCCACCCCCTTCCCACACACCCCCTCCTGCCCTCAAACTCCCTCCCAAAGCCTGCACCCCCTCCCTTTGCACCGCCTCCCACCCCCAAACTCCATCCCAGAGCCTGCACCCCTCACCCCCTCCTGCACACCCACCCCCTGCCCGAGCCCAGAGCCTGCACCCAGCACCCAAACTCTATCCCAGAGCCTGCACCCTGCACCCCTCCTGCACCCTAATCCCCAGCCCAGGACCTGCACCCCAGACCTCCTCCCCCCACCCAACCCCCCTCCCAGAGCCTTAGGCAGGTGGGGGGGGGGAGTTCTGGGCACCACCAAAATTTCTACAAACCTGCCACCCATGCAGTCAGGGGCCAGGTAGGGTCCTAGGGGGCAGTTAGGGTGGGGGGTTCTCAGGAGGGGGCAGTCAGGGGACGGGAAGTGGGAGGGAGTGGATGGGGGCGGGGCTCCCCCCCCCCCCCCCCAGTGTCCTCTTTTTTGATTGTGGAAATATGGTAACCCTAGATTTGGCCCATGGTCCACCTATTGACTGCCCCTGCCCTTCTGCATTCCAGCATAGGATGGGAGAGGCTTTGGAAGCACAGAAGAGACAGTCTCTTTGTCCTCAGTTCCTGTGCATGGCAATGCAGCAGCTCCTGGTGCACTGGAGGATCATTTGCAGGGACAGCCCTGCTCAGCCCCTGCAGCTCTCGGCTAGAGCATGCTCAGCTGCAACGTGGGGATTGAAGTGGGACTTGGGACATTAACTTCAATGGGCACAGGATCAGGCACTTACTCATGGTCAGTAGAACCTTGCTCAATTAACAGTCCCATTCTCTTTAATGAGAACATGAGAAAGAGTAGGAGAATCCAACCTTAAGTGGCTTGCCCAAGAGTACACAAGTCAGTGGCAGAGACAGGAATAGGACAAAGAATGCAGACTGCCTACACTGAGCTTTAACCACCTGCTCACAATCCCTGCCTATAACTAACAGAATACTGAAGACAACACTGCTCAAGGAAATAAAGGAAATTCACCAGATATAAAAATTAATCAAATGCAAACTTTTTCCTTTCTTTAGAAAATTATCTTAGATACATTTTAAAAATAACTATTAACAATCAGTTAAGGCCTTCTATTATTAATTTCTCTTCTGATTTTTTTATATTTTTCAGTATTTTATCTTATCATTCCCAGATCAAGATACTGTATCATAGCTTTATCCAGTAGATGAATTTTGAGGGAAGTAAATTTTGGTATATTTTAGGTAGCAATTTTAACTTAACCTAATGGAGTTGCACGAATAATATATACGGTTCTTTGTGTGTTAGAACCTATAGATTTTTTCTACTGACTCCAAACATTTATATCTAAATTTAACAAGAAAACCGTATATATAATACTGCAAATGGACATATGTTTATGTAGAAAAATAGTTATAATAGCTTGTATTTTATAGTGAGATTCATCCTCAAGGATCCTTAAGTATTTAACAACAACAAAACCAATTATCCATCAAAGAATTGCTCTCGTTTCTGTGGTGGGATACAACAACTAATAAGTACTCAACAGCAACCCCATAAGAAAGGAAGTGAAGGACAGAACTAATTGAAGCAGCAGAGAGAATTTAAGAAGGCAGAATGAAAAAAAAAATGAATTTTGCCAGTACGGGAGCTCTAACAATGGAATTTTGCAGGAAGTGGTGTGATATCTTCAATAACCAAAAGTGATTGGGATATAATTTTGTTTCCTCCAAAATATGTCACCTCTAACTGAGTATGGACATTACGTAGGAGCCTTGGTTCAGTGCTATCACACAAGGAGCAATGTCTCCTTTCCAACCACCACCAGCTACCAACCCCTTTCTGCAATGTACGAGGTTTCCTGAGAGATCTCCTATCTAAGTGCTAAACAGATCTCACCCTACTTAATTTAGGTTAGCAGTTCTCAAACGATGGGGCGTGCCTCCCAAGGGTGGTACAGGAATGTGTCAAGGGAGGTGTGAGCTGTGTATTTTATTTATTTTATTTTTTTAACAGCTTTGGCTGTCAGCTCTGGGTAGCTGGGGCTCATGCAGAAGGACCGTGCACACTCAGGAGGTGGGGATACAGGGGACAGCCAGAGCCCTGCCACCCAGGCTCTCCTTCTCTGCCCCTCCGTAAATCCCTCACCAGGAGGCAGCCCGGGCTCAGGCTCTCCTCCCCACCCCGCCCGCAAATCCCTAACCTGGAGGCAGTGGGGCTCCAGCGGTCAGTCCCAGGGTGTCAGCTGCAGTGCAGAAGGATGGCAATGGGGCACTAAGTCTGCTGTGAAAAGTGATACTGACAAATATCACTTTTCACATTGCCACCCTTACTTCTGTGCTGCTGCTGGCGCGACACTGCCTTCAGAGCTGGGTGCCCGGCCAACAGTCACTGCTGTCCACTCAGCCTTCAGAGCTGGGTAGCACTGTATGTACTTTGTGGGGAGGGGGGAGGGAGGGAGTAAACAACTATAGATACAAAGAGGGGGGGAAAGGGGGTTTATCAAATAAGTTTGAGAACCACTGATTTAGGTGATCTAAGGCTAGCAGATCATAGCCCAAGGTGGCACAGCTGTAGGTAAAACAACTTCATGTTACTAAGCTGTGAACTTCAGGAAAAATATGTCAAATTAACATTTATTTATACAAAGTATACAAGCTGTAGGGGCAAATCCTGCTCTTCTACCTAAAGAAAATTCCCCTTTAAAGCCAATGAGAGTTCTGTTTGAGTAAGCAAGAGGGATTTAATCCATACTTTCCCCCACCGTTACACAGGATGTAACAATAACACTCAGTTTGGTTTGGTTTTCCATTTAATGAATAACAGAACAAATATCCTGGAGAGGCAGAGACTGTTCACAACAGAATAAAGTTACTTAAAAAAAAAAATCCACAGCAACCTCATATACCTTAACATTGAAGTGGAAACCTTTCTCTCTTGTGCTGTTTGTGCTCATATTCCATAGATAAAACCAAAATGTGTCCATCCAGATGAAAGTTGATTATTGCAATATAAATAAGCATAAATAAGTAAACATGGTGAACTTGGCACATACTATAAACCTGATAGTCTGTGTGTTGTAGCTTCAGAAGTTAGATTAAAAATAAAATCTTTGCTAAGAATTAAATTCACATTACCCACATAAAGCCTAAGCGAGCTGGCTTTACAAAAGTAAAACAGAGCAGGAGAAGCATTAGGGAGGTAAGCCGTTGCCAGGCCATGAGGTTACAGCACATGCTTCTAAAGCCTCTAGCTCAGTGGTTCCCAACGCGGTGCCCGCGGGCGCACATAGATGCCACCAAGGAGCGTGGCCGCCAGACAAGCAGCCGCTGAGAAGCAGCAGAGAAATGCTGCTTCTCAGCGGCATTTCGGCGGCGACGCCTCTTGATGACGCTGCTTCTCGGCGGAATTTTGGCGGCTGCTTGTCCGGCAGCCGCACTCTTCGGCGGCTAGTCGTCCGGTGCCCGCCACACTGAAAAGTTGGGGACCATTGCTCTAGCTCCAATACTCTAGCCTATGGGCTGGAATAGCTATCCCAACCCTTCTACTCTACTTGTGTTGTGTGGAAGAGTCACTGGATTCATATAAAGCAGATCCCATGGTCCCTTCCCCCTGGTCTGCCCCAGACACACTGACCTACGCGGGGTCGGGGCTGACATGGATAACCCTTTCTGCACAGAGGAAGGTCCTTTTCCTGCTTAAACTGGCATATTCACTCTCCACCACCCCAGCAAGGGGCTTCATGGGTGTGGCAGGTTTGCGCTGACCCTCCATATCAGAGTAATACTACCGCGTGGAATTACAATGACCAATATTAAGCTTTACATTTTAATCCCAGCCCTAATCAAATAGGTCAGTAAAATAAAAAAATAAAAAACATTTAACAATAATATAACACTTTACAACTCCCCTTTCAGATAAGTGGGTAGTATTATTATTATTCTTCCCATTTTACAGATGGAGAATCTGAGGCCCAGAGAAGTTGATGATGCAAATCAATTAAGATTTCTAAAGGACATAAGCCCAGATTCTCAAAGATATTTAAGTGCCTAACTCCCATTGAGGTGGGCAACAGAGACGATTAATTCTTTATTATTTTAACACCCGCTGGAGCCTGGTCTTGCATTACTTCTGTATCCAAAACTTCCAGTGAACTTGGGTGAGATTTAGATTATTATTATTAATTTGTGCTGCAGTATCTCCTAGAGGCCTCAACCCCATTGTGCCAGGCACTATACAAACACACAATGCATAACTAAAGCAGGGTTGGGTTCATGATGAGCAACAATTTTGCAAGATATCAAAATATATAAGGTGCCTGTTTTCCATTGATGCATGGGAAATGGTGAAGACATAAAATTTCATTAATAGGAGTTATCTACAGTAGACTCATGCATCAGCAGAAAAACAGACAGCTTTGACTTCTTCATGCTATCAACTATGAAAATGAATTATCAGGAAGTCGGGGGGAAAAACCAACCCAGCTCTGAGATCTCTGAAATATAAAATAATTAACACTGACTATATGTTACATGTGCGCGTGCATGACATTCTGGAAACATAATGTAAAATTAATCTCCAAATGCTTTATTAACCACTTTGTATTGTGTTTTCTATTTCTTTACTAGGTACTGAGACTTGACACTTTACCACATCTCTCTGTATGATTGCAAAAAACAAAAATTAATTCCCGTAATTCAAACTGAAAGTTTAAAAAAAAATATAAAAAATAGAAAGATTTTATCAGTTTGCAGTATCTGCAGTTCAAGATTATGTGATCCTTCTTACTGACACACTGAATTACGGGAAAGATGGTGTCTACACCACTATAAATCAGACATCTGCAAATCCCAAGCTCATCTTCTGATGGAAAATGGAAGATTTAAACATGCAGTAAAAACAGGCGAGACATATTGATCAAAGAACACTCTGCAACATCCATCACACAGTATAAAACAGGAGGAAATAACAATTCCACATGAACACAAACATTTTGGTGATTTAATGGATTCACAAAAAACTGTTCCAGGCAATGTCCCAAATAAAGACTTAAATCTGGATACAAGCATGTTCTTGGCACATTTTGATTAATAAACACTACCATTTCTGACAAACTCTTACTTCCATGAGTAGTAGCCTCACTGTTTTCAATAATGTTATTCACATGAAGAAAGGTTTGCAAGATTGAGTCCTTTGGTATCCACAGCAACATCAAAAGAAAACTGTATTCTTCACTCATGAGGAATGGGGGATCTTCTTTCAAAACACTGACATAAATATCACAGTAAGTCTCTAAAATCATTATTTAAAAAATCTTTAATATATGTATTGCCTGTTCATCCCTGAGATACTGCCCTTAAATGTTGTAAATCAGCTATTTCAGAAACTGAAGAAAAACTGAACCAAATACTACTCAGTAGAAAATGTACTGACTAAAATTTTCTTTAGATTTCAGTCACTAACTATACACAGAGAAAGAAAATCACAGTGCCTCATTAGCGGACTAAGACAAGACTTGAAATGTATTACAGTGATACCATTCACAATACTGCACTTAAAAATCTCTCTGGTTTATTACAGACCAAAAAAATTTGATCATATACCCAGTCAGTTCAAGGGGAGTTTCAAAGGCAACCTCAATAGCAGCAGAGTAGGGGCCAAGAATATTCAAAGCATTATAATTCTGCATTAAAAATCTCCATAGGATTAAATTTCCAAGCAATTCCTTAGTGCAGGAGGAGACTTGTGTATAAAATATAAAGGGGGAAATGTCAGTTGTAGTTTTCCTGATGAGTTTTTTTGTTTTGTTGGTTTTACCAGGTTCGTTTTTGCATCTTTTTTGCATCAACGACAGCAAAATAAAAAAATTATACTTTATGAGGACAATTTTTCTTTTAATACCAAAACTCGTGATTCAATAACCTAAAAAAGTCATGAAATCTAAAACCAGGCCATTTCAAGCCATTACATTTTAAGAAAAACTCTCCATCGACTTCAGTGGGGTTCTGCTTATCACTTGATGGCACACTATTTCCCATCTTTTTAATATGAAAATGCCAATTATTGAAAAACACCACATTTACAGGCAGACAGGATCTCTTAACCTGACAGGGTGATTTTTCTTGTTGTGATTTGAGTTCTGTATAAATAACGGTTGGTGAATTTTTTTGTTTAAAGAAGGTCATGCATGAGGTCAGTCTCAAAGATGATCAAAACAATCAACCTTATCTATGATGCATTAGTAAGTAGAATGAGCCAGTGGTATAAGCACAGGCTTAAAAATAGACACTCCTGAGTACTAATTCTGGTCCTGATGCTCACCTCTCTGCCTAAGTTTCCCAGTCTGTAAAATGGAGATAAAAAAAATTCATATACCTAACAGGTTTCATATGAAGATTAACTAGTTACTGTTCTAACACTACAATACATATTGTTATTAAGTGAAGGGTGAATTTGTTAAAGCAAGATGTCATTGTTAATTTTTGTCTCATTAAGAACGACTGCTCCTTACCATCTATCTAATGGCTGTTTCATAGCCTATTTGGAAGGAGTTAATGGCATAATACGGGAAAGAATTAACATAAAAAAATATCACCACAGTTACTAATTGGTATGCTTATTGGCAGCCTCAGCAAAGATGCCAAAGAATGAACAGGCAAGGAAAATAAACTAATCTCTATTCCCTAGATGTGGTTCCACCATGTCAGGGTTGAGGCACATTGGTGGAGTCATCATGTGGGGGAAGCTTGCTCTGCCACAACACATGCTATACCTTTGCATAAAGATAGGATTTCTGAGCATGGTTCTGATCTCCTAGGCCTGGTCCACACTAACCCCCCACTTCGAACTAAGATACGCAACTTCAGCTACGTTATTAACGTAGCTGAAGTCGAAGTGCCTTAGTTCGAACTTACCGCGGGTCCAGACGCGGCAGGCAGGCTCCCCCGTCGACTCCGTGTACTCCTCTCGCGGAGCAGGAGTACCAGTGTCGACGGCGAGCGCTTTCGGGATCAATCTGGGATCGATGTATCGTGTCTAGACAAGACGCGATAAATCCATCCCAGAAGATCGATTGCTTACCGCTGGACCCGGAGGTAAGTATAGACGTACCCTTAGTGTAAACCAACAATGTCAGTGGGGTTACACCAGTGTGAAAACAGTCTTGTGATCAGAATCAGGCTTTTCAGTTTCCAGTGATGTAATTTTATCAGCACTTGGTTCACTTTAAAAAGTGAAAATAGCCACTAATATTGGCACTGTTGTTCTGGGTCTCCAGCTTGCAATGTTTACACATTAATAACATCTTTGTTTACAATATGTGACAAGACATTAGATGAAATGCCCACAATCCCATTGGTATAACCAACATTTTCATTATGTCTGTGAAAATCTCTTCCTAAAAAAAACTCTCCAGGGTTCCTATTATGGAGACTGCCTTGGATCACCAGAAGCTGCAGTTAGTCCTGGTAATATTGTATCATGTAAGACTAATACAAGCTGGCACTCTTAAAGGCAAATACTGAATCCTGTTAAATTCTAATGATAACCAGCACAAATTTGTCTATAAGATAACACTGTGGGAAGCAGTAGCAAAAAGAACACTGAGCAGTTCTAATTAAAAAGCCCTAGCAACCTGAGCAAACTTATATTATGTATATATATACTAGTGATACATGTAGTGTTACCCTCCTTCTGTGAAAGCTTACTGTAATTCACATTAACTAACATTGTATAAAACATTTTAGATCTGGAATCAATCTTTTTTCTTCAGCTATTAAAACTTGTTTTCTCCTATGCAGAAATACACAATGATTTTTCCACCCTATTATTTCAGAAGTGCTACTATCTCATAATAAGTTAATATGTTCGGTCACTCATGGAAAAATACAAGCAGGTAAATGAAAAAATTAAAAGCTAGATTTTATAAAAATCAGCATGTTTTGAACCCAGGGAGTTAGATAATTAACTTTCTGAACCAACGACTATTGTTATTCTTTTAAAATCATGGAAAGTACAAGAAGTTTGCAAAAAATATGATCATTAAAATGAAAAAACAAAACAACAAAAAACAGAAACCTAGACTACTCCTCCCTGAAACAATCAAGCAGAGGTGGTGGGGGGAGGTCACATGCTTGCCCAGATTTCTGCCAGGGTTTATATATTTATATTTTTCCAGGGGAGTGGGTTCAGAATTGTGCCCCTCCACCCCCAACAGTTACCTGTGGCTTCTGCAATCATGTCAGTTTCCAGAGGCAAATCTCATTTCGGTCATTAGTAAAATAATGAAACAATCAGAGAGAAAGGAAAGGATACCAGAACCATAAATAGTAAACATCTCCAAACAGTGAGATCTATTGGGCCGTGGCGCACTCTCTCAAGAGAAGTCCCCAAACTTCACTAATGTAAAACAGGGTGAGCAAATCAGACCACGGGGACCAATAAACAAGAACTTTGTTTATGCAATAGTGTCCCCCAAACAGTCGTTTATCTCAGCGATCCCTTTCCCATTTGCAGGCATACTTTCAGTACAGGGTGGAGCACCGGTTCATGCTGGACGTTTCCATTCATTTTCACACAGCTAGAAATCTGCGTGCAAGATGGGGAGTCGGGGTGCCGCAGAGAGCAGCGTTAGGTGACCGCCCAACCCGAGCACTCGAGCCTACTATGAACAGGAGCAGACTCCAGCGAGGCCAGAGCCATGACAGGAGGGGGACCCAGACCCCTTCCCGTCAAAGAAGGGGAGTGGCAACCAACGCCTCCGCACCCACCCACCCATCCCTCTTCCCGCCTTCCTCTGGTCCTCCCCCCCTTCTCCTCACGTAGCCCCAGCACCGTAACCCTCACTGCGCCAAACACGCTCCCCTGCGCATGCTCAACCGGCGCCACCCGAGAGACGTTACGGCGCATGCTCAGTCACTCGACGGTCTCGGGACAGCTGGAACCGCCGCTGCGCATGCCCCGTCCCGCTTGATCCGGAAGTGGTTCTTTTGTTTCGTGACACGTCGCACCGGAGGAGGGTGAGGGGCGGCAGCCGGGGGGAGTCTCTCAGCGCTGCGAGGAGGGGTTGCCAGGTGAGGTTGCGGCAAGGTAGGGGCCACTAGCTCCCTGTCCTTCCGCGGGGCCGCTCCCCTGACCGCGAGCGGACACCAACGGTGAGCCCCTTCCCCAGCTCAACCCATTCTCCCCGGGGCTCGACCCACCCCGTCCCGCGGCTCTCCCAGGGCTCCTCACAACAGCTCCGAGTCCCTGCCCTCCAGCAGGAGATTGAGTCGGGGTCCCTGCTTTCCAGAGGGGGAAACTGAGGCACAGAGGCGTGAGCTGATTGGCCCCAGGTTACTGGGAGACAGTAGCAGGAATTGGGGATGGGCGTACGGATTGGGGGGCGGGTCAGGGCCGTGAACGTGCTGTTGGGTAACACACATTTTGTTGTTACTTAAAGCTGCGCCTCGTACTTGTAATGTTGAAAACGCAGCGAGGTTTGTGGTGTAGCTCCCTGGCTGTATAGCGCCTGTTGTTGCTTGGACCGTTTGTTAACACATTTCCATTGTAACTATTAGTCATACCGGTGACACATTTAACTTATGTATTAGTATGGAAGGAAACACTATATCCATTATAATCTACATCTTTTGATCTCTTACGGCACTGTAAAATGTTATACGTTTACACACACAGAGATGTAGACACCATTTTTAAAGTATTACATATATCAGAGGGGTAGCCGTGTTAGTCTGTATCCACAAAAACAACGAGGAGTCTGCCATATCAACAATTTATTAGAGTTGTATGACAGCCAGAGGCCAAAGTAACCCTTTGTGACTCATACAAGCTTTGATGTTCTTATTTTACAGATAATTTGCAATGTCTGGGTTTGACAACTTCAATACAGATTTCTACCAAACAAGTTATAGCATTGATGACCAGACACATTCCTATGATTACAGTGGAAGTGGAGAACCATACAATAAGTAATTTGTACATTTTTTTCCATTCTCTAACTTGTATAGCATTAGTTTATCCTGTCTGTGATTGCATTTCTTTACATCTCTAACACTTAAACACACACTAACAACAAAACTGTTCTAGATAAGAATGGCCATACTGGGTTAGACCAGTGGTCCATCTAGTCCAGTAACCTGTCTTCTGACAGTGACCAATGCCCAGTGCTTCAGCGGGAATGAACAGAGTAGCAATTATCGAGTAATCCATCCCCTGCCATCCTCTCCCAGTTTCTGGAAGTCAGAGGCTAGGGACACCCAAAGCATGGGGTTGTGGCCCTAACCATCTTGGCTAATACCCATTGATGTACCTATCCTCCGTGAACTTACCTAATTCTTTTTTGAACTCAGTTATAGTTTTGACCTTCACAACATCCCCTGGCAACAAGTTCCACAGGTTGACTATGCGTTGTATGAAGAACAACTTCCTTTTGCTTTAAACCTGCTGCCTATTAATTACATTGGGTGACCCCTGGTTCTTGTGTTGTGTAGGAGTAAATAACACTTCCTTATTCACTTTCTTCACACCATTCATGATTTTATAGACCTCTATCATATCCGCCCTTAGTCATCTCCTTAATTGCCTCTCATATGGAAGCTGTGCCATACCCTTAATCATTTTTGTTATACTTCTCTGCACCTTTTTCAATTCTAATATATGTTTTTTGAGATAGGGTGATCAGAGCTGCACACAGTATTCAAGATATGGCTGTACCATGGATTTATATAGTGGCATTATGATATTTTCTGTCTTATTGCTCCCTTTCCAAATAGTTCCTAACATTCTGTTAGCTTTTTTTGACTGTCACTGTACGTTGATCAGATGTTTTCAAAGAATGGGGGGAAGCAGTAGATGTGGTATTTCTTGACTTTAGTAAAGCTTTTCATACTGTCTTGCATGACCTTCTCATAAACAAACTAGGGAAATATAACCTAGATGGAGCTACTATAAGGTGGGTGCAGAACTGGTTGGAAAACCATTCCCAGAGAGAATTTATTAGTGGTTCACAGGCAAGCTGGAAGGGCTTATCGAGTGGGATCCCACAGGGATCAGTTCTGGGTCTGGTTCTGTTCAATATCTTCATCAATGATTTATATAATGGCATAGAGAATACACTTATAAAGTTTGCAGATGATACCAAGATGGGAAGGGTTGCAAGTGCTTTGGAGGATAGGATTGCAATTCAAAATGATCTGGACAAATGGTCTGAAGTAAATAGGATGAAATTCAATAAGGACAAATGCAAAGTACTCCACCTAGGAAGAAACAATCAGTTGCACACATGCAAAACGAGAAATGACTGCCTAGGAAGGAGTATTGCAGAAAGGGATCTGGGAATCATAATGGATCACAAGCTAAATAGAAGACAACAGTGTAACACTGTTGCAAAAAAACAAATATCATTCTGGGATGTATTAGCAGGAGTGTTGTAATCAAGACACGAGAAGTAATTCTTCCGCTCTACTCCCCTAAATATCAGGGTAGTTAAGCACTGGAATAAAGTGCCTAGGGAGGTTGTAGAATCTGTCTGGAGATTTTTAAGAACACCTGTCAGGTATGGTCTAGATAATACGCAGTCCTGCCTTAAAGTGCAGAGGACTGGACTAGAAGACCTCTCAAGATCCCTTTTGGTCCTACAGTTCTATGATTCTATGAAGTAGCAACAATGACTCTGGGGTTTTTTTTGGTTTTTTTTGTTGTTTTTTTGAGTGGTAACAGCTAATTTAAATCCCATTATTTTGTATATATAGTTGGGATTATGTTTTCCACTGTGCATTTGTCAACAGTGAATTTCATCTGCCATTTTGTTGTCCAGTTATCCAGTTTTGTCAGATCCCTTTGTAACTCTTCATAACCTGCTTTGGATTTAACTATCTTGAATAATTGTGTATCATCTCACTGTTTACCCCTTTTTCTAAATCATTTATGAATATGTTAAACAGCACTGGTCCCAGTACAAATCCCTGGGGGACAGTCCTATTTACCACTCTCCATTCTGAAAACTGATAATGTATTCCTACCCTGTGTTTCCTGTCTTTTAACCAGTTACTGATCCATGAGAGGACCTCGACTCTTATCCCATGAATGCTTACTTTGCTCAAGAGCCTTTGGTGAGGGATCTTGTCAAAGGCTTTCTGAAAGTCCAAGTGCACTATATCCACTGGATCACCCATGTCCACATGTTTGTTGACCCCCCTCAAAAAATTCTAATAGATTGATGAGACATGATTTCTCTGTACAAAAAGCCATATTGACTCTTCACCGACAAATTGTGTTAATCTATTTGAGAAGGCATGTAGGCTTAGAAAGGGGAATTTCTGTGTGGGTGGGGGAAAGCAGGTAGGGAAGAGGTAGGGGACAAAGAGCAGGAGGGTCCAGAGGATCACAGTGCTGCAGAGGTGTCTGAGTTTTCCTTCCATAGGGGTGGAAAAGGAGATTTGCTTGTGGAGGGTCCCTTCTGGGCGAGGGTTTTGAGCAGATGGAGAAAGGGAAAATACAGACCATTGTAATGAAGTTATTCATTTTTTCTTAAATGTCTCTACAGTCTTGGCAGTTTCCTTCATTGATGTGCAGAAAGAACTTATTAACATTAAATTATACAATGTACTTACACTTACATAATGAGTGGAGAAAAGATAACTATTGAAGAACAACACTGTATTAGATATACAACATAACAATATTTTTATGTAACATCTATAAGAGGAGGTTTCTCAGAAGTGATTAGGTACCCCTCTGGGTGTCACAGTAGTGATTCTTTACTGGTGAAATTTTGCAGTACTCGTTTCAGGCTACCTGTGAGATGGTAAAGTGTTAAAATCTTTTTATTTTGAAGTGTGTGGGCGCAACCACACAGTTCAAACAGCTTGTATTCAAAAGTCTTCTGTGACCAGAGTTTGAGAAAATTTGAGTTAGAAACTGAAATATTACTAAGGTTGTCATCTGCATCAGGTCATGATGGTAGATGTCATAATGTGTGCTTACTCTCTGAATGTCATAAACCTCATCACATGTATGCTAAGAGTGGTGTCTGATACAATTGTTATATGGGAAGGGGAAAGATAGTCAATTTGACTAGGCTGTCTTAACTCTATGAAAATATCATATGGGAAGCTTAAACAATATGAAGACTTGGGATCTCCTTTCAAGATAGAGCTCTGTTAAATATAGGATTTAATACTGAGTATAAATTCATGCTGACATTTGATAAATTATAGGAATCAGATATACAACTGAAGGGGCTATATTTGAATTGACAGATACCTTTTGCTAGTCTTCTGTAGGCCCAATCTTGTCATATTTTCAAATTAAATGGGCTTGGATTAGTTTTGGCCTGAAAATGCTTCTACACCTCTACCCCGATACAATGTGACCCGATATAACACGGGTTCGCATACAATGTGGTAAAGCAGCGCTCCGGCGGATCAGTGCGTCAGCTCCCAGCCGCGGCGCTCCGCTTTCCGCCGCTGGTGAGTGCGGGGAGGTTGGGAAAAGGACGCCCCCCGTACTCACCTGCGGCAGGAAGCGGAGCGCTGCGGCTGGGAGCTGGCAGAGTGGAGCGGGCTGGAGCCGGGCTGCTCCGCTTCCCGCCGCTGCCGGTGAGTGCCTGTCGGGGGCAGGGCGGGGGAGTGGATAGAGGTCAGGGCAGTCAGGGGGACAGGGAGCAGGGGGGTTGGGTAGGGGGTGGAGTCCTGGGGGTGATTAGGGACGGTGGTCTCTGGAGGGGACAGTTAGGGGACAAGGAGCAGGGGGGCCAAAGCAAGTTCGATATAACGCGGTAAGATTTTTTTTGGCTCCGGAGGACCGCGTTATATCGGGGTAGAGGTGTACTTGTAGGCTTCTAAATTTTTTATCACTATGTGATATCTGATGGTAAAAAGGTGTAAAATCTTATAAGCTAAGCAAGATTTGACCGGATTACTTAAATTAGAGACCTGGAGATAAGGAGTCCATAAACCCATATACCTTTTCAAGTCACACTTTACTCCTTGTGGTGGGTTGGGGTGAGTGCATCTGTGCAGCTACACATTTAGGGTGGGAGGAGCAATTAACTTCACTTAAAAAATTAGCTAAACAAGATTGTATATTAAGTTGTTATCGAAAGAGTGTCTTATGTGACTAGGGAAAGGTTTAAAAAAAATCTGTGCCTGCCAATAATATTATGTTGTTCTCTACAGACAATATAGTGGCTATGACTACTCTCAGCAAAGTGGATTTGTCCCTCCAGAGATGATGCAGCAACAGCAGCCTTACACAGGGCAGATTTACCAGCCAACACAAACATACACTCCAACTACAGCACAGTCTTTCTATGGAAGCAATTTTGAGGATGAGCCACCCTTACTAGAAGGTATAACTTGTTCTTTACTACTCATCTCCAAAACTGTCCCTAACTTGGGGGTAATCTGAGAAGTAAGGAATGTACTCTCTAGTTAACTTACTTCTAATTTTTTTTTTAATTGCATCTGTCATGCCTGCCTCTGAGTTCCCCTGCCAATTTCTCACTTTACAGTCACATTATCTTTATTTCTCTCCCCTATTGGTCTGTGAAAGTCACACAAATTAAATGGGAAATTGACTGTACATGACATTATGCCAACTGTGGGAATAAAAGCACAGATTTTTTTCCTCAGTCTGTTATAATAGGTGTTGTTTGCAACAACAAAAGGTTACTTTTTTTTTTAAATTGATAGTGCCTCTTTAATTATAAATAACTGACTTTTTGGTGTTTAGAACCCAAATTCTAATTTGAGGAAGGGAGTAATAAAGATGTAGGATATGTTCTACGTAGAATACAAGGTGCCGGAATTGATAGCTATTGAGAAAAAAATACTTGGACTGATGGCTGGATTTTTCACCTTCTCTATACATTGTTATGCTCTCAGTCAGAGTTTATGACAAATTACCTTTACTGTTACTAATGACAAGGGAAGTACACTTTGGATGGAAGCAGATCATGTACATTCTATTACTAAGCAAAATTCTTTTACTAATCTACATAGATAGTGTCCCACTCCTTGAGTTGGTAAATCAAAGCTGTACAATGCAGAGGGTCAGTCTTAGAAGCAATCCTGACATTGGGTCTGCCCAAGGAGATCTGATTGCAGAATCTGGGCCTTAGAGACTATAGCAGTCCCTCACTCCTGAGTAGTTGAGAACTGGAGTGCCACAGAGACAGTGCGCTCAACCCCCTAAAGGAGAGATGGAATGTCTCCTATCATTCTTTGGTCACCTAAAGAACGGCACTTGATAACCTTAGTTGTCTTGCCTTCAGTCTGGAGCAGATTTGAAAGTGACGGGGCAGGAAAAAGAAATGGTGAAGAAAATGGGGGCAAAGGAGAAATAAAAAGGGAAACAAATCTGCATAATTCTTTTCATGTAACCTGTAGAATTAGGGATCAATTTCGACCACATCTGGCAGAAGACACTAACAGTGCTACACCCATTAAAAGTAGCAGATGGCAGCATCATGAATGAGACTGATTTGGCAGGACCAATGGTCTTCTGTCTTGCCTTTGGAGCCACGTTATTGCTGGTAAGATACAGATTGCAAAATATTAATGTGTTAATCATAGTCCAAAAACATTGAGAAAAGCTAAATTATCCTTGGGTCTCTCAGAAGAATCTCCATGGCCTGGAAGTCACAAAACAGGCCTTGACCAAGGATTTGTGGTTCATTAGTACATGATTTGGGGCCTGATTCAATGCCCCTTGATGGAAGTCTTTCCATTGTCCTCACCACGCTTTGGGTCAACCCCTTCAAGCTCAGTATGTAATGTGCCATGTTGCTTTATGTAGTGACTTCTTCGCATATCTTGCTTTTGTGTAATATGGCTTCTATTGTCATGAAGACTGAGGACCATAGTCACAATTGGGGGGGGGAAATCAGATGACTCATTGTCCTTAGTTTTATAAAGTTAAATCTTCAATTTTAACCATATTTCAATTTCTTCTCCTTGTACAAATCAAGATGTCTTGTTTGATGTCAGAAACACAGTTTCAATAGAATGTAATTGTTTTATTTGCACAAAATGTTTTAATTTGGTTGCTTTATCTATGGTTTTGGCTCTTGATACGTATTCCATTTATACATTTAGTAGATTTTTCTATCATGCCAGTTTCTGATGCATTGAAATTTTACTTTGGGTTATTCTAGTATTTCTTTGTTCAGTATACTTAGGCATGGTCTACACTGGGGGCGGGGAGAGGGCGGGTCGATCTAAGTTACGCAATTTCAATGTAGCTGAAGTCGATGTACTTAGATCTACTTACCATGGTGTCTTCACTGCGTTAAGTCAACGGCTGACACTTTCCCATCGACTCTGCCTGTGCCTCTCGCCTTGGTGGAGTACCGGAGTCAACAGGAGAGTGCTTGGCGGTCGATTATTGCATCTAGACTAGACACGATAAATCAACCCCCACTGGATCGATCGCTGCCCGTCGATCCAGCGGGTAATGTAGAAAAGCCCTTGGTTTCTTGTTGGTGGTGTTTTTAGCTGATTGTCTTTAAGAAAAAAATTACTAATAAAGGAGGTTCACAATTATTCAATTACTTTTTAAAATTATATTGCTATGGTTGACATTAGACTTGGTGGACACCACCAACGTCAGCATTATTAGACATGATTTACCACCAAATCAGCAAAACAATAGCCAAAACTGTTAATGTTTGCTGATTGACCTATATGCTTCAATGGGAACAGACCTGTGGTCTCCAACCTTTTTATGCCCAGGATCACTTTTTGAATTTAATGGCAACCCAGGATCTACCCCACCCCACTCACTCACTCTCCCCCCTCTCTCTGTCACTCACTCTCCCCCACCCTCACTCACTTTCACCGGGCTGGGGGTAGGGGGTTGGGGTTCAGGAGGGGGTGCAGGCTCTAGGCTGGGGCTGAGGGGTTCCGGATTGAGCCTGGGGCAGGGGGTTGGGATGCAGGAGGGGGTGAGGGGTGCAGGCTCTGGGAGGGAGTTTGGGTGCAGGAGGGGGCTCTGGTCTTGGGCAGAATGTGGGGGTACAGGGTGCTGGCTCTTGGAGGGGGTCAGAGCTGGGGCATGGGGTTGGTGTGCTGGCTCTAGGAGGAGGCTCAGGATTGGGGTGAGCCTCTCGGCGGGTGGCACTTACCTTGGGCGGCTCCCAATCGGCGGCGCAATAAGGCTAGGGCAGGCTCACTGCCTACTCCCGGATGGGGCCAACGTGCCCCTATGGCCCCTGGGGGGGCATGTGGCTACACACGGTGCCCCTCTCTGCAAGCACCGCCCCCGCAGCTCCCATTGGCCACAGCTCCCTGTTCCTGGCCAATGGGACCTTTGGGGGCGGTGCTTGCAGGCAGGAGCAGCGCACGGTAGGAGACCCCTGCCCCCCTGCGGCCGGGCTGGCCGCTTCTGGGACAGGCAGGGTGCCTGCCTTAGCGGCAGCCTCACTACACCACCAGCGATCATGTTCGACTGGGAGATTCTCTAGTATCGACCAGTCAATCGCAATCGACTGGTTGGTGACCACTGCTATAGGTGTTTTGCCAATTAAACTTAATTGGAATAAGATTGACCTAAAGTTATTGCTTTTATCTACAGAACTGAAAGCAAGCATAATCTTTCATCATTGGTATCAGTGAAGTATAAAGCAATATTTAGTTTTCTGAAGCTTAAATGATTTAGTATATGACGGAGTAGGAACAAGCCAACTTCCTTGTCGTACATTTCAGTATTTTTAATAAATTTCAACTTTGCATGCTTATTTTTAAGGAAAATGGGACCCCTAGTATTGAGGGCCCTCGTATTGAGAGGAACACGTTCTCTCTGTAATGGACAGTTCATGAGGTGTAATTTTATCTTATGGATTTTCAAGTGTCTCCTTGACATGCTCAGCTACATTTTATTCAATCGGTCATCAGCAAGAATATTTTAGTTACTTAAACTTATCTATTAAGTTGCATTACCATTTGTTTTTATTTTGTAATATTAACCAATTTAAGACTCAGACTTTAAGGTCAGAAGGGACCCTTGTGATAGTCTAGTCCTGCACATTGCAGGTCCCAGAACCTCACCCACCCACCCACGCCTGTAATAGACCCCAACCTCTGGCTGAGTCACTGAAGTCCTCGAATCATGGTTTAAAAATGTCGTTACAGAGAATTTACCATTTACACTAGTTTAAACCTGAAAGTAACTCATGCCCCATGCTGAAGGCAAAAAAAACCCAGGGTCTCTGCCAATCTGACCCGGGGAAAATTTCTTCCCGACCCCAAATATGGCGATCAGTTAGACCCTGAGCATGTGGGCAAGACCCACCAGGGAAAGAATTCTCTGTAGTAACTCCGAGCCCTCCTGCTCTAGAGTGAAGAAAATAACCACTTGTATGTGTTACCAGTTTGAGAGTGAATTGAAAACTGATCTGAAAATGGTCATGTGTACTGTAGGCATAACAGGTAGGGTTAAGACAATGGGAAATACACTGAAATGAAAACAGCTGAGAACGTGGTATATGGGAGGATATTACAATGGTGGGTATATCACTTAATAAAACCCAGGATTCTGTTTATTGAATGTCTTGAATTTTTTGCAGTGTCAGTCATTTGGCTGATACTGCCTCTGAACAGCACTGCTTTTGGGTCTAGAACTTAGCGTGTCATAGCCTGCTTTTCCCAGATATCTCACTATGTCTCTATAGCACTCAATCATTTGGTACAGTTATTTTGCTCTGTCTAAAAATTAAAGAATGAAATCCCTGTGCTTTGAGCACTGTAGTTCAAACACTTTCCTATCTGCCAATCTAATGCAGTCACGCAGCTCTGTCCATATTGGAGGCATTCTTAAGCCGTGTCTCCAAGTCATGCTCTGAGAGGATACATACCTAAATATCATGGAATCAGATTCTTAAATAGTGTATTAACACATTTTTACAAGACCAAAAATAATTCTAGATAGGAAACAAAAAACTTGAAATATTTTATGATGATGAATTTACACTGTGCTATAGCTATGCATGGCACTTCACAAAAAACAATTTACCCCCTTGAGGCAAAAATCAAGAATCTGAAGCATTGGTAGAGGTGGAAAGAGTTATGTCACATGGAACATTTTTCAGTGCATTGCTAATTTACATTTTTTATTTAGTAGTTGATCATTTCCGTAGTAAAGGTGCTGATAAAAAAAACATTCAGATAATCTTCAGAGTAGGATCAATATGCAAATATAATGGAGTAAATCAAGCAGAGTTCATAAGATTTTGTAGCCCAACTAGAACTACGTTACATAAGCACACTAAGTTTGCAGCTGGTTAGATGCACCACATTTTGTAATTGAAAACTGATATGGTAAATATGCCTATTGGACATTTCAGTATACAAGTACTCTGTTTGGATTATTTGTGGGATGCCTTTCTTAATCCTCTTCATCTTTATCCCCTAAATTCTACTTCAGATTCATCACTAGGTCAAAGAGTACCACAATCTTATACTCTCCTTATTATTTGTAAAATGCAGTATTTAGTCAACTTTAAGACAAAACATGTTTAACTTGTGTTACTCCTCTCATCTTTAGGTTGGTAAAATTCAGTTTGGGTATGTGTATGGAATTAGTGCAATTGGATGTTTAGGAATGTTTTGCCTGCTGAACTTAATGAGCATGACGGGCGTCTCATTTGGCTGTGTTGCTAGTGTCCTGGGATACTGTCTTCTTCCTATGATCCTGCTTTCCAGTTTTGCAGTTATATTTTCTTTGCAGTAAGTATCAATACTAACTATTTATAATAAAATCCTGCTTCCATATATTGCGGATTTTTCTCCAATTGGGGGGGAGTTCTGTTAGATGGAATTTATACTATATTAATAATTGATTTGTAAAAATGAAGTAAATGATTACACAGCATGAACACTAATTCACACTGTCCATTTTCAGTTATTACAAATTACTTTTAGATTCAAATTATAGCATACTTCAGACATATTTACTTGTCAAACAACTCAAACAAGTTGTATATCAGGATATAGAAAGCTAAAATAATTTAAGAAATATAGATTAAATTTTAATTAATGTTGAGTCTGGAAAACTAAGTTAAATGCCCAGCATAAAAGAAAATCACTAACTTCATTACTCATCACAGAAAGCTACTTGTACAGAAGTACAAAGGAACACCTTGTTTTGAGTTTACTCAGTTCTAAACCTTTTTGTACTTAAAACTTAATTTGTCTTTTTTAACTAGTGTCATTCTAAAAGCTTTACTGAATAGTAATACTCATTTTATATTTACTGAAATTCCATGTACTTTTTATTTAAAAACCTTCAATGATAAAATTCAGTATAAAGTTTAAAAACGATCAACCTTTGAAACATATTTAACTTACTAGAAAATATTCTAAGTCCTGCATTCGTCTAAGCGCGCACACACACACCCCTACCTTTTTAAACTGTTCTTTTCTTGTATGTTACAGGGGAATGATGGGAATTATTCTCACTGCTGGGATTATTGGATGGTGCAGTTTTTCTGCTTCCAAAATCTTCATTTCTGCCTTAGCAATGGAAGGACAACAACTTCTAGTAGCATATCCCTGTGCTTTATTATATGGAGTCTTTGCTCTTATTTCTGTGTTTTGAACTGACTATTCTGATTACTGGACTTCAGTGGGCCAAACTGAAAAAAAAAAAAAAAAAAATCAACTTGGAACACTTAATTGGACCAGCAAAGATCTACGTCGCTGCTATCATGCAAACTTAACTCTTGAATTGTCTGATGGAGCAATGGAAACAAACATGTCTCGTTCACTTTTATAGGACTCTTAAATACTGTATGAATTGACCTGCAGTGTCTATAGCTTTAAGTTTTCATGCTTATACAGTTAAAAATGTAATGTTTCTTTACCATTTCTACAGCCTTTAGAAAAGTAACTTCGGGGAGTTTTGGGAGGGTTGGGGGTGGGAGAAATGGGGTTGTAGTTATATTTGGTAGGTTCTTAATCAGCAAAAGTAAATGAAACTACAGACATTGCAGTCTTTATTCAAAAAAAAAAAAGAAAAACAATCTTTGGCCAACCCAATTCCTGTCACCTCTATTGCAAAGAGTTTCTCAAGCAAGTTGAAAATTGCATATTTTCTGTATTTTAACAAATACTCTTTAAGCTGTTATTTATACAATGTGTTGGTATTTCAGAATTCGATATGCAATTTAAATTGTTTAATTTGAATACAAATCCTTTAGTCAAAAGTATACAAATAAATTTCAGACTTGAAATGTGAATGTGTTTAGATATTAGCATCAGTTTAAGTGGCTATACCTTATCTTGGGTTTATCAAGATTACTTGCAGGAGCTTGTTCTAATAATGCACATATTAATGGCTCAAGAGTAGATCTTCTTCTTTTTTTTTTTTTTTTTTTAAGTATTTACTTCCAGGGAAACCATCCCCACCATTTTGAAAAGCATATTAAAGTGTCATGGTTGTCAGTATTGCAGTTATTGTAAAGGTCATTTGATGCATATTGATTAAATTTTCCCCTAAATAATACTGAGATGGTACTGGAGTTGACTTTCTAACCCTCTTTCCATTTTATAGTTTTGAATGACCATAACGACTAGAGAATTTCAGCTATTAAAGTGAAATTGGAACTTTCACATTGGAATAAACCACACTTAAATAAAACAGCAATACTCTTCCCTTCTTCTGGTTACTCTTTTGATACGTTTGAATTAGTTTTTTACTCTGCTTAATCTTGCTGTAAAAGCATAAACTTGTTTTTGGTGACAGTCAACTCTCAGACTCAGCATTGTCATAATTTCATGGAAAAAATAAGTAGGAAAGGGAAGATGGGTAGCGTTAGTTTATACACTTTTTGCTTAGTTTTAAAACATGCATGAAAGAAACCATTCTAATTTTGTTTTACACACTTGTGGTTACGAAATCCTTCTTTCTATGAGTAGAGTCTGGTTTAAAGATTCCAATCCTGTCCCTGTTTGGGAAATATTGGTGAAATGGTAAAAGCTCGTATCAAATACAAGTTCTTGGCTGAGATTTTGCTCTTATGGTGGTGTAAATCTAGAGTAACAGTTGACTGCATTGTCGTTACACTGGTATAAAACTGGAGTAACTATCAGATAGTATAATCTACTTGTACAGTTTTAGAGTTGAATTGCCAATCAGATACGTGTAGTTTTAAATACTTTTTGATAGGACTAAAAGAGGGAAAATGACTTACCTTTCAACTAGTTCTTAATATTATAGAGAGAGGTTATAAAAATACTTTACATAATTTGAAATTTTGCATGTCTGGAAACTACAGTTCACTGCTTTGAGTAGCTGTTGTAAAAACTTGTGTAACTAAAATATTTTCTGGTATTCTTTCACTAGTCTTTGCACAATGACTAGGAACGGGTCTTCCCAGAAGGACTGCTCTGTGTAAACATCAAGGCCAAGTTACTTATGTATTCCCTAGTGAGAAATATTAATACTACTCCATCTAACAGAAGTGAAGCTGTAATCTATTTTAACTTAAATGATTGTTCCACTTTTCCTTCTCTGCCCTAATAGTGTTTGTTTCAACAGTTAATGCTCATGTGCCAAGGTAATGCAGTCATCCTGGAAATAACTTCTTGACAAATTGTCTGCACTTTTGAACCTTTTTTTTTTAAATTCAGTTGTTGAATCACAAGGGACGGTAAGTTCTATGTTTGCAATTGGCCTTATTTTAAAGGGAGATTTAACAAAGCAATCGGGTACTAAAAGCTACTGCCATTTTCAATGCAAGCTCTGATCATAACATTGCAAGTGTCTTCTTACTGTTGCATGGATGGTGAGTTTTAAAGGGACAGTATAAGAGACACTTATTAACCCTTCTCCCACTTGTGGGAAAGTGAGTATAGGTAACCATCTCGCAGTAACATCCGTGGAAGTTGGGCCTGCTCTTCAGAGATGCTGAACATCCCCATCTGCAAATCCCACAATGGGAACTGGATGCTCCCATATCCACAAAAAGTAAGGAGAGAATTTTATCCTTAACTGATCACATACTATTAATTCAGTGTGGCAGACTTCTCAAAATTGATTTGAAGTGTCATATAATACAGTATAGCTATATGCTATGAGCCATAGTAGATACTATACTATACACCTCTACCCCGATATAACGCTGTCCTTGGGAGCCAAAAAAATCTTATCGCGTTATAGGTGAAACCGCATTATATCGAACTTGCTTTGATCCACCGGAGTGCACAGCCCCGCCCTCCTCCCCCACTGGAGCGCTGCTTTACCGTGTTATATCCGAATTCGTGTTATATCGGGTCGTGTTATGTCAGGGTAGAGGTGTATATGCCTTAACTTTGAATTTCTTTTCATGAGAGTAGTTAAGATTGTCAACACAATCTTATCCTATCAGTGCCTTATTACAAATTATCCAAATCAATATTAGGAAAATCAGTTTTCTTTACTTTGTCATA
Source organism: Emys orbicularis (assembly GCF_028017835.1). Taxonomy (NCBI): domain Eukaryota; kingdom Metazoa; phylum Chordata; order Testudines; family Emydidae; genus Emys; species Emys orbicularis. The sequence continues at coordinate 96,932,103 of NC_088690.1, forward strand.
AAGTTAAAAACATTTTACTCAATATTTTGTAGTTGGTTTTCATCATAGATGGAAATACCACAGCTGCCCCAGTGCACAAAGTTCCTACTCTGTTTAATGAAGAACATTATCTGCTGATGGAGCACAATGTCCTGTGTTTCTGCAAGTAAATTAAAATGATTACCTTTTTAAATGAGAAGTAATGAATTACAGAACTGTTCCCCTAATAAATTTCAGAGCTCAAATACTTTGAGCACATTAGGTTCTAAAATTCATATTGCATTTTTGAGAGCTAGACTAATTAGTCCTATCTTGAATATATAAATTGTTTAATGTTTGAAAACTAGCAGTAAATCTGCAGATAGCTGGCATGGTGATTAATTATGCATTAAACTGTTTTTAAATAGCTTTTCTGACACTGTGGCACAATAAGAAAATTAAGTGCAAAGAAAAACTCATTCATTTTTTTTGTTCTAGTCTACTAGTTGTCTTTTCTTTTTATAGAAAGGGAAAACTTAGAAGCAATGGGAGAAAATATTTACAATTTCTATACCACATTTTTGTAGATTCATAAAACATAGGTTTTGACATTTAGAGCGACACTGTCAGAATAAAACTCCCCTCAAAAACTCTCTTACCAATAAAGCCTAATTCACTTTTTGCATTTTACTATGCTCAGACAGTGAAATTAGACTAGTTACATTCAATAGGTAGTTCCTGTGAACTAATACTAGCAAATTGTGGTATCAGGGTTCATGTTGCTACAGAAGTGAATTTTTAAAGTGTGTTAACTGAACATTGTTCAATTATAAATTCAGTTTTAAAAGCCACACTTAAATTTTGGGCCTAAATTAATTTGACAGGCATTACTTTCATTGTCATGAATTTCCAAAAAAAGAGTAGGTAATATGACTCCATTGAGTTCATTTATCCAACTCTCCAAAATGAACTATGTTTCCCATAATCAGGTCCTCTGTCACCCCACCCCTGGATTCCTTCATATACCTTATTGTAGGGTATATTTCACAAATATATAGGAATGCATGTTCACATTAACATTTGAGGCCTAAATGTGGTTTTAGCATATCACTTAAAAAAAAAAAAAAGTTTAAATCTTATGTTTTCCCCATCTTTTCAAACTCAGACCTGGTCTACATTTCAAGGTTAGGTTGACAAAGTGCCTTGCACCCTACCTGTGGAAGTGGCTTCACTTAAATTTGGCATCTGCTGGCGTAAGTGCCTATGTTGATTTAGTAACACCACTTCCCCGAGCAGCATAGAGTCATGGTCAATGTAATTAGGTCAACGCATTGTCAGTGCATTGCTTACATCAACTGTTACTGGATTTCAGGAGCTGTCCTACAAAGCTCAGCACTGACAATAAAATCAGTACAAGTGCTGCCAACACCAGGAGCCAAATGTTCACACACACGAGCGATTTAGTAAGTGTGGTGGCTGTATGCTGATCAGCCACCTATGTGCGGTATTATGTGCACCAATATGACACCACCTCTATATTGGTGCGCATAACAAAATTTGTGGGGCAAAGGGGTTCGGTGTGTGGGAAGGGGCTCAGGCCTGGGGCAGAGGGTTGGAGTGCAAGGGAGTGAGGGCACCAGCTGGGGGTATGGGCTCTGTGGTGGGGCCAGGGGGAGAGGATTCCCCTCAGCTTGCACTGTCCCTGCAGCACCACCTGGGCTGCGGGGGAGGGGCGACAACCCTCAGTTATATTACTTTTTTCTGGCTGGTCCATTTAAAAGTGATATTTTGTCAGCAACTTTGTTTTCAGGTCACTTGCTTTGAGGTACACCTCTACCTTGATATAACGCTGTCCTCGGGAGCCAAAAAATCTTACCGCGTTATAGGTGAAACCGTGTTATATTGAACTTGCTTTGATCCACCGGAGTGTGCAGCCCCTCCCCCCCCCGAAAACTGCTTTACCGCGTTATATCCAAATTTGTGTTATATTGGGTGGCGTTATATCGAAGTAGCAGTGTACCTAGTGCCTGCAATTTGATTTGTTTCTATATGTAACAACTCTGGCGAGGGCTGAACTTCATGTTGTGCCCAATATAAAAACTATCTGTTCTGGATTTTGTCATTGCCTATAATTAACAAACATCTTCAGAACAAATGTTTTAATCTACCACTAATTGATTTGGAACTTTTAAATAAATAGAGGCAGCTGTTATTCCAGAGCCATTGCTAGGACATAATTCAGCTGTCAATAGAGTCCTACTTATCTAGTAGACTCAACAGTGTGGACTGTGCACTCTTGTCAGTTCAAATTGTGTGTTATCCACAAAGGCTTTGAATGGTTTGGGAGTCAGCTACTGTAGAGACCACCTCTTTCCCTAGTATATGTTGTGATCATTTTGACCCTTTAGGATGCTCCTGTGGTCATTCCTACTCCCCTCCCACACCACACACACACCTTGTTGAACTCCTGGGACCTACCATAAGATATTTTCAGAAGAGAATCTTGCACATGGTGGAACTCATTCCCTCTCACAGGCCACTACAGACTGAGAAGTCATTTTAAGATGTGCAGTAAAATACATACGGTTTGGTGTTAGAGGAGGAAGTGATCTTGTGGTTGAAGAAAGGACTGTGAGGAAAGGATTCTGGGGTGCAGCTCCTAACAGCCTGAAGGTCTGCGGTGCTGGACTGTAGGAAAAGGAGAAATGGGAAGATGTGTGCAATCTTCCACCCCCCTATCTCCCAGCTCTCCATCATTTGAAACTGAAATGTGGCACCTCTGCAAATGTGCTAGGAGAACAGCAAGCATCTGGTCATGACCCTGCTTATCTGCCGTTTCATAGGGTCTTACCTGGCCTTGAGCCAGTCCTGTACTTAAATAACATTTCCTTATATCATACTGGTCTAGCATCCTTCTCCCAGAGTCTACCAGGTGGCCCCACAACACTAACTACTGATGGGCTTAATACTGATTTAAAATGATCACTTTTATATTACGTATATGACAAGTAACTAGTACACAGACTATATAAAACAATCCAACACACTTGTTCCCATGTACTATAAACTTTGGGATTAGCACAATAGCAGGCATGGAGTGGGCTTGTACAGATACCAACAGCTCTAACCAAAGACTTAACATTTTCTATGACTCCCAAATTAAACCTCATGGAGAATTTGCTCAAAGCACATTAGTTGGCTCTCCCCGCCCCCAAAGGGTTTGCCAAATGAAAGGTTTAAGAGAGACACCATGCTCTCCCTCTGCTGCATCTGTTTAAACTAACCACCTTCCCAGATCTCTTCAGGCATTGATTATGCTAGTACACAAACCAAGATGTTTTTGGCATAAGTGGTGCTGAAGAAAAGCAGCCATCTATTCTGTTGCTAACATTTAGTAAGTCCCTCAGGTCGAGACCCAATGATCATCTTTGCTTATGCCTCCTAACAGCAACATAAAAACACATTTCTTGCTGTCTGCTCTGTGAACTAGATCAGGCCAAGGGAGGGCCTCCTCAGTTAGTGACTTCTTCTCTTGGACTCTCCCTTCCTCATTCATCATCTTCAGAACTATGGGAAAGGCCTTTATTTGGATCAATTCGCCTCTGAATATTTTTTCTCTCAATTTTCAGTTCTTCCTCTGTTTGTTTTCCACCCTTCCCAACTCCCATTTGGTTTGCCCTAACAACCCCACACTCTGGGGAAGGCGAGAGATCTGCAACCAAATATTTAAGAGGTTTAGAGGCAACCTGTATTTGGGCTAGTGTTTTAAAAGCATTTACAGTATGGCCCTGCTATGGAAAGCTTAATAAATAGATAAATTTCAATTCCATTCAAAATACAGAAGAAAAGTAATGTTTCCTACACTGGGGAGGAGGAAAAGCAGTATTTTCTGGTTTCCAAAAGACAAGTCCAAAAGACATTCCTTTAAAGCCCTTTTATATTATCTCAAGATTAAATATTTGGCATAGACTTCCTTGATCTTTTATGGCCCCACTCTGCCACATGAATTTTGTTATGTGTACCAATATGGAGGTGTTGTGTGACACATCACCTCCATATTGGTGCACATAACAAATTTCATTCTGCACATGGGTGGAAAAAATTAGAGGGAACACTGTACAACTTATTAAATAGCATACCACTGCCTCACAAAATTGTTTGGAAGTGTTACCAGCCCAGTCAACTCACCTGCACTCATCATGATTATTGATGGTAATGGAAGAGAGTGAGATTTTACCCACCCATCAAAAGACAGAGTGCTATTCACAAATGTACATAGGCACCTAAGTCCCATTTTTATGTACTACTGAGATCTGCAAAACTCCTGCTCAGTTACCACCTAATCCTATAGGTGCCTAAACTCACTCAGCTCCTAAGATTCTGCAGTAAAAATTCCCTAGACATCTATGTTTCTGCCTCTGGGCACATGCACTGCTGTCTCCCTCTGGCACCTAGGTACCTACCTCCTGCCTACACCCCAGACTGATTCACCAACTGGAGAAGACAGGCGTTCATCTGCCTGTCACGTGCAGGGGCCCAAACCAGTAGGTTTCCTCGAAGCTTGCCTACTGGATTGAGCCCCCAATGTGAGTATACACAAAACAGCTGAGGGGAAGGCCTTTCCTTATAACCTGTAGCCTAGTAGACCGGGTACCTACTCACCCGGGCTATGAGATACCCCTGCTTCAAGTCCCCTCTGCTTGAAGGGGAGAAGATATTTGATCAGGAATCAGCCAATTCAGGTGAGTGCCCCGACCACTTGGAGTCATTCTAACATTCTGTGGCCCAATTCATATTTAAAGTAGAACAACTTTGACATGGGTCTCTCTCAATCTCTCCTGTTAGAGTAGTTGTTAGGCCATTCACTTGAGACAAATATGGCCTTCACTAACATGTCTACAAGTTAATAACATTTAAATCCCAGCTGACTGACTTTCAGTTAGCGGCTGGTTCTGATTGCTTATGCCCTTTCCCTAAGAGCACAATGTCTGAACAAAGATTAATATCTGTTTTATGAAAGATATTAAACACAGAATTCACTGTAATAAAACCTACTTACTTAGACATACTAGAGGGGAAACAATCCCCTGAAGTCAGTGATTTGATTTTTTACGATCGGCTTGCTAACGTGATCTAGTTATTGTAACTTCCTCCTCTTTGATAGCCACCCCAAATGCCACAGCTAAAATGATCTCATCTGGGGCCTGATCCAAAGTCCACTGAAGTCTATGAGAGTCTTTTCTTTGACTGCAACAAGCTTTGAATCAGGCCGTTGATCTATCCACGCTACTCAGTTCTTCAAATTCTCCCATCAGGACATCTTAGCCACCATAATATTGACTGAAAAATTTAGTTACAAAGAAGTTTTGTCCAAAAAAATGGCTTTTTAATTAAATGTATATATTGGGGGTGAATTTAATTTTCATTAAAAATAGTTTTTTTTATAATAACCTGACAATTTCAAAGAAAATCTTTGACAAAAGGGTTACTATTTGTCAAAAATTTTGATGGTAAAAGTGTCCAGACCAGTTCTAATAAGTTTGAGGTTTTTTTCTTAATCTGCAAAGACATGCATAACTAACTGTGTCCTGGCCAAAAAGCTTGTGGAGCTGCAAGGGAAAAGTTTGCATAGCTGTTGCCTCTGCCTGTACTTCTTTTGTAGATTTCAGTCTCCAGGGCTATAAATCTTTCATCAACATGTACACATACAGCTATGTTACAACCATATCTCCCCATAAATTGCTGAGCCAGCACGTGTCTAGAACCATAATTTAATTTCATACTATGCAACTTTTTATAACAAGAAATTGAAAAGAAAACATAACCCACTTGATCCTTCTCTGAGGGCTATATTAAATAAAAGCTCAGGGACACGTGGAGGTGCCTCAGCTGTTTAAGAGCATAATTCTGATCCAGCAATGAAATTGTCTCCTTTTGTCACCATTTGGTATACCTGCTTTTAGACAGGCTACTCCTAGCTGAGACTGTGAAGATGCACTTTCACTATAATCCATATGTTAAGTTCTCCCATACAGGTGAATTCAGAAGAACATAACTGAGAACACAAGTGTGATTTCCAAATAGTATTGCACAAAAATACAGTGCAAAGTATATTTGCAAAGAACTTTGAAAAGGCTCTCAAGGAGCAAAGGGAATCTCAGAATATTTTTGCTGGATAAACATTTTGGGTCAAAAACAGCTGGGCTGGAAATCTTATGAGAAAGCCCTTATGAGATTTCTAGTGCATTACTCTATTCAGAAAGAGAAAGAACAATAGACACGAACTGTTGCCTAAAATTTGAACCAACTCCTTTTGGGGGTTGGAAAGTATTAAGTTCAATTTTTCTTCCTCTACTTTTTTGTGCACTTCTACACTTCCTTATTTCTGCCGAAACACTGGAAACGAGGTTGTTTTTCTTGTATCTCAGGCCCCGAGGAAAGCAAAATTACCAGAATCTTCCCATAAAGCCTAATCATGCAGGTTTGCAGCCAAGTTTTGCAGACTCCAGAAGGCTGGAGGATTAAAGTCAGCCTCAAGTGTCCAATCTTAGAGTAGATTTTCAAAGGAACAAATGGCAATTAGGCACCCAGGGCTAGATTCACAAAAGAACTTAGCTATTCCACTGGATAAATAATTTTTAAAAGGTCACTGGAGCAGGGGTACTGGATCTCCCGCTTCCCAGGTGAGTGCTCCAACCACCAGGCTACCAAGTCTTGCTCAAGTTTGCTTTTCCCCAATCACTCTTTCATTATTAATCCAAACTGGAACAGCTTTCACAGGTGAGACTGAGGGAATCCCACATCAGAATATCCCATAGCCCAATGGTTAGGGCACCTCTCCTGGGAAATGACAACTCCCTTTTCCTCAGGAGGAAGGGGGGCTCCTATATCTCAGATGAGTACCCCAACCACTGGGCTAAAAGATACAAAGGAGTAGGGTGACCAGATGTCCCGATTTTATAGGGACAGTCCTGACTTTTGGGTCTTTTTCTTATATAGGGTCCTATTACCCGCCACCCCTATCCCGATTTTTCACATTTGATGTCTGGTCACCCCACAAGGGAGATCCTCCTCCTCTCCAGCTTCTTGTCACAACAGCCTAGCGCCTAACAGCGAGAGAGGGTTTGCAGCAGAGAATCCCAAAGACAGGCTTCCAAAGTGCCTATCCCTGAGAAAGGGGTGGTGCTTAGCACACAACTTGGCACCTCCCATTGGCTGTCTTTTGTGAATCCTATTCTGAGGCACTTATCCCTCCCCCCATTCATTGTATAGGGAGCCAAGGTGTCTAACCCAGGCTTTGTGAAGCCCAGTGATTTTCTAGGTGCCTAAAAGTTAGGCATGGCAATGCTCAGCATCGCCACCTCTAAATTCCCTTGTGAATCTAGCCCCTAATTCGCACTGAAGAAAATCATTGGGAGTTAGCAGCAAAGAGTCCTGTGGCACCTTATAGACTAACAGACGTATTGGAGCATGAACTTTCGTGGGTGAATACCCACTTCTTCGGATGCATGTAGTGGAAATTTCCAGAGGCAGGTATAAATATGCAAGCAAGAGTGAGTCAGGCTAGAGAAGTTTGGGAGTTAGGCTCCTAACTGCTATTAGTGCCTTTGAAAATCTCCACCACTGGCTTTTTCCCTCCATTAGTTCAGAGGGTTTTTGTTTCAATGAAAATAGTGTCTTTGTGTTTTCTAAGGCTTTTTAAAGTTAACAGCACAGGTGATACACATGTAAATGGTACAGATTAAAAACTAAAGCTAAATGGCATGGCTTAAAGTATTTTATACCACACATTTAAAAGAAAAAGAAGTTACTAGGACTTGTTATGTTTTAGGTCTCCACTAGGTGGGCCTGCAGCATGTCTGATGCAGTATTGCTCATTCTAAAGCTAAACTCTCATCTACCACAGTTGATCACAAGAAAAGCCTTTTGTCCTCCCTCTTCATCTGTACCCAGCTACATCAATAGGAATTCAATTACCAAGCAGTTAACTCACAACTTTACCAATTCAGATTTCTATTTCCTGCAAAGAACAAGGGATTCATTTCAATCATGGCCTTTCAAATTAGCACAGATGTTGGTGTAATCCTCAGTGCACTGGTAACCCTGGTGATGACTGAGAAAGCATTGCCACTTCATGTTGTACATTGAGTGCTCCAATTTTGCAGTCTCAACCAGTTTTTCCTCCCTTTCATGCGGGAAGCCTCCTCATCTTCAGCAACCACAACAAAGTCAAGAAAGATTTTGATTGGGCTTAGTGTAATTCCCCCCCTCCCAGAGTAACACATCAGATCAGGGCTTCTCAAACTTTTTCATAGTGTGGATCCCATTATAACAGACTGTCTTGTGGGCACCTCCCCCTCCATTCATAAAGACATATCCTCCCCCCACCCTCTATTTGAAATTGCTAACATCCCTATGGCAACTAAAGCGATGGCTTACATGGAGAAGTGACATGAAAGAGTTTTTAGTTTTCGGTATAGCAGCTGTAAATAAGGCAGAGAAGCTATCTTGGGTTCTTATCTGTTCCCATTACCATAGTATTTGAGCACCTCACAATCTTTAAATGTTTTTTTAGTCTCACAACACTCCTGTGAAAAAGGGAAGTGCTATTATCCCCATTTTACAGATGGGGAACCTAAAGAAAAGAAGTAGAGAGACTTGTCCAAGGTCACACAGGAAGTCTTTCAAAGAGTGGAGACTTGAACCCAGGTCTTCCAAGTGCTTACAAGTCTAACCACTGGACTGCTCTAGCACCCTGTCCCCAGCTAGCACTCCAAGTATGAATTCTCCAGCCTGCTCTCTAGGACCCCCCATTAGAAAACTTTGCTATAGAATCTATTAACTGTTACCAACTCTTTTTTACCCTGTGTTCTTTCCTACTTCAAGCTGTCAAGCCATTAGCAAGACATCACTTCAATACTTTTGGAAAAGGCTTAAGCATTGTGCTCTTATGTTTGTTTGTTTTTCTTACTTTTCCTCTGATTTCTTTGCTTCCAGTGTGGGAAATATTGAGGGAAGAAAGCAAGGATTTCCTGCTGTTCATTAATAAAGAAATTCTGATGAAGTGGAAACCTGTATAACATGAGGCATTAGTGTCCTTGAATTGGCCTCCCACTGCAATTTCTCCTCTTTATTAAGAGATGCTTCATTCCATCCCTTCACACACCCCAACTCCACCACATCATTAATAGTAATAGCGCTGTTTTGCCAAGTAACGCTCTACATCACTACTAATGATATTTGAATGTTGATTTCCCTAATTCCTCCCCCTTTGTAGCAACATAGGGAAATCTAGTTTTCTTCTTGGCGACCTGCCTTATTTTCTCATCTACCAGATCCACTTGCTTTCCCAGCCGTGCATAAAAGCAGATGCACATTTCAAGAGCTGATGCCAGAAAATAAGTAGTATTGTGTGGTTCTATTGGAAAGACCATACCATTAGCCATGCTCCCACTTCTCTTCCGCTACACACAATCCTTGTTTTGACATGAAGTTACCAGCAGGCTCTGGACCAGATCAAGCTAAATAGTCTTTTAACCTGCCTGTGTCTTCTCCTGGGAGGAAGTCTATGAAACAGTGATTTATTGTTATGAGAAAGCCAGGAAAAGTCCCCACCTCTAATCTTTCTGCTCTCTTGCCCAAAGCATTAAATAGCTCCCCATGCACAGGGTGTACTCTCCCCTCTCATGTGGGTTGCAAACCACAGAAACATTAGTTGCTAAATATATTACAACATGCTATTACACCTTGGCCAGCACCTCCAAGAACTTCACATAGATCTCCTCCCACCCAGCTTTTCTGCTCTGAGGAATCTCACAGATAAATCATTGGAGTAAAACATACTCCAGTGAATCAGCTGAGCTCTAATCCAGGTCTTTTATTTCACATGCTTTCCAGACCCACTGGCAAAGCAGCATGGATCAGCAAGGATTTTATTGCTGAAGTGCACTTTTAAGTTAGCAGATTTCAGTTCATGTGCACATCTTCAAAGCGATTTTTAATCATGGGATCAAATCCTGAGGTTTTAACTTGGGGCCCAATCCAGCTCCTACAGAAGTCAAATGAAAGATTCCTATTGACTTCAATAGGAATTGGATCAATATTCAATTTTCACTCTGACAAAATTCCCTTTGAGATCAATGGGAGATTTCCTTGAATCAGAAACCTCAGGATTTGGACCATTACTATAACACTGTCAAATAAGTATGATTATCACAAATAAAACCCTTTTCTCTGTAGATGAGGCATGCTTCACATTGCAGAAGGGGGAGGCAGGAGCTCGTGTGTCTTTTGATCCTGATACTGACTCACGCTATAGTTTTGGCCCAGTTACTTAATCTGTCTGCCTAGGTTTGTCTCTGTGAAATGGAGATAGAGTAAAGCCAATCCCATACCCAACCTTTGAAGTGTTCCGATTCAATTTGAAAGGTATGTTGACACCAGAAATTCAATTTAATAAATAAACTATGCCCTGCCTACAGGAAAAAGAAAGAAAGAATTCTAATAACCTGTTAAATTATCCAAAAGGGTTGGAGCTCAGATTATTATAATCACACCATAGAGACAAACACTGAAGATTCCTGGCAGGTTATTGGGAACCTTAATGAATTTAGTGCCTTCTGCTTTGTTCAGTTAATATTCACTTTATTAAAACAAGTCAGTCGTCTGATTTTTCAGTAGGTGGTTCAAATGTTAATTGTCAACAAGAGAAAATAATCCAGCATCTTGGCAAAACTCTATTGATACTGTGGCTGCTTTATAGAATCACAGATGGAAACATTCAAATTCAGGATGATTTTCTTGTTCCAATTAAAAGTTATCAGTTCAGATGAGGTTAGGAGTTCTGAAGACTGCAGCATCCATGCTTTACTAAAGCCATCAACAGACACCACATTTCTTTCCATAGCTCTTTCCTGCTTTCCTACCAGATTCATTTTACCACATTCTGCCAAGCACCCATTCAGTTCCTATTTACAAAAGGCCCAGGCCTGACCTTGCAAGGTCCTCAATTTTTGTTGATTTAAATGGGAGTTGAGAGAAAAATTTAGCATTTCTCAGGAGGAGCCCAAGAGAGGTTTGTGTCTTTTGGAATAGACAGTGCCCAAGAAGTTGCGTGGGGTACTCTAGAAAATAGATATAGGGCAAAATCAGAAACGTTTGTTTAATTCTCCTCTACCTCATCACTTTGCCCACACCCAGACTCAGCCTGAGCAAAGAAGGATCCCAATTATTGAACATCTTGTAAAATCAAAATTCTGACACATTTTGAAAATCCAAGACTCTCCCTCCACCCTCCAATTTCATTTATCTTTTATAGATATTGTAACTAATTCACAAAGCAACAGAGGGTCCTGTGGCACCTTTAAGACTAACAGATGTATTGGAGCATAAGCTTTCGTGGGTGAATGCCCACTTCGTCAGACGCATGTGTCTTGCGTCTGACGAAGTGGGCATTCACCCACGAAAGCTTATGCTCCAATACATCTGTTAGTCTTAAAGGTGCCACAGGACCCTCTGTTGCTTTTTACAGATCCAGAGTAACACGGCTACCCCTCTGATACTAATTCACAAAGGTAAAATTTATTTCCCTGCATAAAGCATGAGTGATTGGGAGGGTTTAGAGGACGTGAAATCCACCATCCAACCTGGACTGTAGGGTTAATACTGAAGCCCCATGCAGCCAATGTCAGACTAGGAGTTGGAGTAACAGTCCAAAGCCCTTCTGCAGAGGAGTACTGGGATGCTGGATCAGCATAAATACAGATTATTTAGCTGTCCCCTTGTCTGCATCAGGTGTGGAGGCTAATGTGAATGGATACTCTGCCCTCAGTCCCACCGCACAGCCCCAAAGTAGGGCTTAACAATGCAGGGGGCTTGCGCTGGCTGGCCTTCTGAACTTCCTCGCACTTTAGGGGGGCTTGATCTCTGGGAAATCTAGGTCCAATCTGGTCAAAAGTACCAGGTGGTGATCTGAAAACAGATGTGACCTGACTAAATTTTTGTTGATGCCTCTGAATCATCCCACAATTCAGTGCGACTGGCAACCTCCGCTCAGAAGAATCCTTTGCTTGGAACAGCAGGTAGATCCACAAGTCAGACTGAAGTGCATTAGCCAGATTTATTGGAGAAGGTTGCACAAGCCATTAGATAATAAAGTACGAAAAAATTCCCAAATTCACTAAAAAAAAAAAAAAAAATCAATGCATTTTGTTACTAGTCTAATCCTTATTTGCATATAGAAAATGCCCTGGGCAGAGTTTATTTACTGAACAAAAATACTAATAACTTGACCTACAAAATGTAAATGGGACCATAATTATGGAACAAATTGAAAACAAATGTAGGGGAAGATGAGAAAAGGGAGAAAGACAACACAGAACATCAGTGAGTTCGAAGCGCTTACATTCAAACTACATGAAATAATCATCGGCATAAGAGAACTGTCTCAGAAATGCTAACTGTGAAATAACATTTTAAAGGTTAAAGAATAACTATTAAATTGGGGGCCCACTAATCTACACTTAATATGACAGACACAAATGAGGAAAAAATAAGAGGAATTTTTATTAACTAAATCTGTAGAAAAAATATCTATAATTTTCACCTATAAATCTGGATTTATTAAGTTAACAGTGAAGTTAGCATCAGGCTCCAGGATAGGAGCTTTTAGCAGAGAGTTTCTATTCAGTGAATATTTACCATCAGTCTGTGGAAATACATCTTTCCCACTCAGAAGAATTCACAGCCAGATCGTTCCCACCCCACCACCACCCTGACTGCATGTAGAGGAGTTCTCCCTTTTCTGAAGCAGGCACAAGCTCTTCCTCTGCCTTCCCACAGGCCCCAGGGATACTCAACCCCCATGGTCTGCCCCAGGCCCCACCCTACCCCTTCCCCCAAACCCCCAACCCGGCCTAATCCCACACAGTTTCGTCCCTTCCTGCTCCTTCCCCCCCTCCAAGCACACCATCCCGTTCTCCCCCTGGCCCCCTCAGCAACTCCTGCACACCACAGAACAGCAGATCACAGCAGGCGTTAGGCCCTGGGCGGGAGAGGGAGGAGTTGATTGGCGGGGCCGCTGGCTGCCGGTGGGTGCTGAGCACCAGGGCTGGATTAACGCAGGGGCTTTAGGGGCTGCAGCCCCCCACACACACACACCCTTGGGCTAAGGGGGGCCCTGGCGCAGCAGGGCTCAGTCTGCCTGCATGCCATGGCCCCATGCCGCTCCTGGAAGCAGCCGGCTGCTGGCACGTCTCCGCGCACTGCCCCCGCCCTCAGCACTGTCCCTGCAGCAGGGGCGGTGCTTGCAGGCGCAGGCAGCGCACAGAGACATGCTGTCCCCTTCCTCCCAGGGGCACGCAGAGATGTGCCAGCAGCCTGACACTTCCAGGAGCGGCGTGGGGCTTGGGCAGGCAGGCAGGCAGCCTGCCTGAGCCGTGCTGCTCCGCTGGCCCGGAGCTGCCTGTGATAAGTGCCTCCCCGGCCGGAGTCTGCCCCTCACACCCCCTCCTGCACCCTAACCCCCTGCCCCAAGTCAGAATCCCCTCCTGCACCCAAACTCCCTCCCAGGGGTCCCACAAAATCTAGTAGTCCCAGACCCACAGGAGATTTAATCCGGCTCTGCTGAGCACCCACTAATTTTTTTCCACGGGTGCTCCAGCCCTGGAGCAGCCACGGAGTCGGTGCCTATGGCACCACTCCCACCAGTTAGATCCAGTGAAAGAAGAAGGGAAGAGTATGGGCTGGGGGCTAATACATTGTTTCCCCATAAGTTAACACCATGAGATTTACCCTTCTATGTAGCTTCCTGGATGTCCTAATAGCACAGCTCCATTGGAACCATATTGCCAGAGAGCTGGAGGCCAGGTTCCAGGCACAGGGTCTCTACTCACATTGTTCTGACCTCCTGTGGATCAGAGAGTTTAAGATCAAAAGGGATTACCAGATCATCTAGTCTGATCTCTTGTATATCACAGGCCACTGAACACCACCAAGCCCAATAACTACAGTCAGACCAAAGTATTACAGTCCTTAGGAGACTCTGCACAGGCAGAGACAGGAGGGATAAAGGTGCACCAATGCCCAAGGCCCCTACCAGTGCAGGGAACTGATTAAGTGAGATATACCCAAATGGTCCTAGCATGTGACCTGCACCCCATGCTGCAGAGAAAGGCAATCTTACCTCCCATACAAGAGGACAATGCAGGAAAATCTCTGTAAGAGACTCCTCCCACAAAGCCTCCTTCCATAGGTTTTAACACAGGAGTGGACTATGTGGTCTATATATGTTAGTAGGGAAAAAATGCAGCAACATTTGCATCACTCTATGAGAATTTCATTTAAAAAAAAATAAAGTTGCTTCCATCTTTGGTCTGTCACCTGGAACAGATCCAGAAACATGCGGCATTTTTCCTGGATGAAATAATGTTTTGTTCCATTTCTCTCTTGATTTGAAACATGTTTAAACAACATCATACAAACAAGTAGTGACATAAAATAGAACATGTAAAGCCATCATTTGATTGTTTTTCTTCCCGCTTTGGGCGAAACAGTACTGGATTTTAACGTGTCTAAGGGTGGCATACATATTTACATCTCTATTCTGCCCTAAATAAAGATTTTTCAAGGGAAAATACAATGTTCTACTATGGCCCACGGGCTGGATCTGGCCTGTCAGGGCTTTCAATCTGGCCCACGAGATTGCCAGCTCTGTGGCGCAGTGGGGCTAAGGCAGGCTCCCTGGCCCTGCACCGCTCCCAGAAGTGGCTGGCACCACGTCCCTGAGGCCCTTGAGGGGGCGGGGGTGCAGAGGGCTCCGTGCACTGCCCTCGCCTGCAGGCACTGCCCCCTCCCCCCCCGTAGCTCCCATTGGCTGGGAATGGGGAACTGCGGCCAATGGGAGCTTCGGGGGTGGTACCAACAGGCAAGGCAGCAGGAGCCACTGCCGGACATGCTGGCCACTTCCGGGAGCGGCGCGGTGCCAGGGCAGGCAGAGAGCCTGCCTTAGCCCCGCTGCGCGCCACTGCCACCCCAGAGCTGCTCGAGGTAAGCGGCGCCGGGCTGGAGCCCACACCCCTCCTGCACCCTGCACCCCTGCCCTGGGTTCCCTAACCCCCTGCCTTAAGCCCCCTGATGCACCCCTCCTGCACCCCAACCCCCTGCCCTGAGCCCCCTGCACCCCCTCCTGCACCCCAACCCGTTGTGAGCCCCCTCCCGCACTCCGCACCCCCTCCTGCACCCCAACCCCCTGCCCTGAGCCCCCTGCTGCACCCCACACCCATCCTGCACCCCAACCCCCTGCCCTGAGCCCCCTCCTGCACTCTGCATCCCTCCTGCACCCCAACCCCTTGCCCTGAACCCCCTCCTGCACCCCACACTCCCTCCTGCACCCCAACCCCTTGCCCTGAGCCCTTTCCTGCACATCGTACCCCCTCCCACACCTACACTCCCTCCCATACCCCAATCCCCTGCCCCAGCCCTACATTCATGGCCCTGCATACAATTTCCCCACCCAGATGTGGCCCTCGGGCCAAAAAGTTTGCCCACCCGTGTTCTACAGGTTTCTCCTTATATTTATGGTAATGTGATGTCTGATTCTTCTTTCTGGAAAGATATGTTGCAATGGTTTGAGGAATCTATATACAATTTACAGACAGTTCATGCAAACTGGAATTCATATACTTCTGTCTTAAGTTATGACTGTCTTTTACTGTGTTCTACCTCAGATGCCTTATGCTCAGGAGACAGGCAAGGTGTTAATGCTGGGTCTTAAAAGTTACAGATCCTGAGAGACTCAGAATAAACTCAGAGACTGAGAAAATTTGGGTAGGAAAGAAGAATAGAGGGGCCTTTTTTTAATTATAGGGCCAGCCAAGGAAGAAGGAAGCTGGCTGCACAGAAAACAGAGACTCCATGATTTGGAGGAGAAGCAACAGGCGGTGGTGGTGGTGGGAGGAGATCCTGGATTTCTTAGAGGACACTGACCTAAGTTCAAAGAACACTCAAGGATGGTGAGGAAATCAAAGCAGGAAAATGTGTTTAGGTGTTTTATTCAAGTATCAGAGGGGTAGCCGTGTTAGTCTGAATCTGTAAAAAGCAACAGAGGGTCCTGTGGCACCTTTAAGACTAACAGAAGTATTGGGAGCATAAGCTTTCGTGGGTAAGAACCTCACTTCTTCAGATGCAAGCACTTGCATCTGAAGAAGTGAGGTTCTTACCCACGAAAGCTTATGCTCCCAATACTTCTGTTAGTCTTAAAGGTGCCACAGGACCCTCTGTTGCTTTTTATAGGTGTTTTATTGTTTGTGTAGCTCAGTATATTTCTTGCAGTAATTGGATTTTGGCAAAGCCTGTGTGTCTCTTTGCTTCCACTATCACATGTTCTTGAAGAGATGACCTGTACACGAGAGAATCCACGAGGTGGAACTCTGGGAAAAGGTATGCTTAAGCAACTGGGGTGTGTATGAGGGGCTGGAGGATGGAAGAGTCAGTACTAGTCCTGGGGGTCTAGGGCAGCTAGACTAGGGGTTCTCAAACTGGGGGTCGGGACCCCTCAGGAGGTTGAGAGGTTATTACCTGCGGGGTCATGAGCTGTCAACCTCCTCCCTAAATCCTGCTTTGCCTCCAGCATTTATAATGGTGTTAAATATATAAAAAAGTGTTTTTAATTTATAAGGGGGGGTTGTTGCACTCAGAGGCTTGCTATGTGAAAGGGGTCACCAGTACAAAAGTTTGAGAACCACTGAGCTAGACTATCGAGTCCCATTTCGGTGAAGGAGCAACGAAGAACCTGTGTCCAGGAAGTGTCCTAGAGAGCTCAATGAAAGAGACAGTGCAGCCTGCTGAGACCCAAGGAAGCTTAAAGCATATGGGCCCAGTGTGTGAGGCCCAAACAGCAGCCTGGTGAGTGTCCAGCAGGAGGAGCTATACCAGGGCTGTGATATATGCATTGCGTTCTCCATGCCTGACATTTTCTAATCATAAACCCCTGAGATGTCATATGCATGGTCTGTATGTACAGTTAAAATCTTTTAGGCCAATTTTTGCCTTCATACCTCACAAAATAGATGCCTTTAAAAACTTATTACTTTGCAGAGGTGTATAAGACTACATAAAGTGGAAAGCTTTTTTTTTTTAAAGAATGTAAAAAATGTGTTAATATCAAGGAAGTGATTGTGAAAGCACAAGTGACCAAAGCCTTTTAGCCACAAAATACAGACAGTGGAGATAGTAGAAAGGCAAACCTTTGCACCTTGCATCCTGTATATTTTAGGGCAAAGATCTGCAGTAAAACGGATTCCTTTTTAACAGTGCTAGACATATGGCATAAGAAACGTGCTATCCATCCAGTTGGTTTGAAACCATCACTCCACTTCATTTCAGGCAGTCACTTCTCTCTTTACCTTGCTGTCACTTCATTTTTTCCTGAATATTCAGGAAAAGAACTGTGATACAAATAGAATCAATCAAGAAGTACTGTGATACAAATAGAATCAATTTCAGTGATTTGTCTCTTCAGTACTTTTTTACTAAATTTATGCACTTTAATGAAATTATGAATACAACACACTTAGTGTTTGATTTCTATAACTGTGAATACATTCACAGCAGTTGACCCCTTTCATAACTATACTTGCCCTTTGCTTATGGTTAAGAAATACATAGGGACCTTTGAACATATTGTCGAGTGGAAACAAGAGAGCCTAAATATGATTTTCAATAGGAATGGTCCATATCACTTGATTAGCTACGCTTGGTTTTAAAAATCAGCCTCTTTCTATTTTATAATTTCTAGGAATTCTGCTTATTTAACTGTTTTACCTAAACTAAATGCATTTATCTACCATCCTGCACTAGATTTGATATGGTGGTCAAGAAATAAAGAAATCCAGTATAGCATTACCAACCCCTTGAGCCATCCAGCTGTTTCATGTTAACTTGTTCCCAGTATCTCTCAATGGTTTCATTATATTGCATCCATTTTCAATTTATTCAAATTTATATACAATCTGAATCCCAATTTTGAAGCCCTGGTCCTTCAACAGAGAAGAACAAACAAACAAAAAACCCAGACAAGTTAAAATAGCATAATCTTACCATTGAAGGCCAGTTATTTTAAAGAGGAATCTCTTTTCTCATTCCACTCCTGTCTACTAGCCTGATATTCTGTTGGGGTGGGATCCACAAAGGGACTTGGGTGTTGCAACACCAAGTGTCACAATGCCTAACATTTAGGTGCCTAGAAAAAAAAAAAATCACAGGAAGAACACTGCCTATACCAGGGGTAGGCAACCTACGGCACGGCACACGAGCTGATTTTCAGTGGCACTCACACTGCCCGGGTCTTGGCCACCGGTCCGGGGGGCTCTGCATTTTAATGTAATTTTAAATGAAGCTTCTTAAACATTTAAAAAACCTTATTTACTTTACATAGAACAATAGTTTAGTTATATATTATAGACTTATAGAAAGAGACCTTCTAAAAACCTTAAAATGTATTACTGGCACGCGAAACCTTAAATCAGAGTGAATAAATGAAGACTCGGCACACCACTTCCGAAAGGTTGCCGACCCCTGGCCTATACAATGAATAGGGAGAGATAAGCGCCTTAGAATGTGATCCACAAAAGCCCGCATGCCCAATGATTATTTAAGTATTTATCCACTGTGTACCAGAAAGAAAAAAAATGATTCTGTAGTCCAGTGGTTAGGGCATTCACCCACTTGGGAGGTGGGAGACCCCAGGTCTAGTCCCTCTTTCATTATTTATCCAGATCAGAATATCCCATAGCTCAGTAGTTAGAGCACTCTCCTGAAAGGTGAGAGACTCTATTTAAATCCTTAGTCCCCCTCTGGCAGGTATGTGTTCTAATCACCATCTCCTCCTCCTCCTCATTTTTGAATGGGACCCAATCCAGTAGGTGTGTTCAGAGGCTGCCTACCAGATTGGGCCCACATCTGACTTAGGCGGCTGAAAGCCTATCTTCCCCCAGGTCATGAATCACTCTGGGAGTAGCAGTGCGCGTACCCCAGGTTCTAAAACTTTGGTGCCTAGGGAACTTTTACAATGGAGAGTTAGGTGCCAAGTGAGCTTAGACACCTTCAGAGTTGGAACAGACAAGCAGGAGTTTTGAGGATTGCAGTAGTGCTGCGTGTGGGGATGTAGGCTCCTAACTCTGGAGGTTAGATGCCTTAGGATATGTATACACAGGGATAAAAACCCACGACTGGCCCCGGTCAGCTGACTCAGGCTTGTGGGGCTGAAAAATTGTGGTGTAGATGTTTGGGCTTGGGCTGGAGCCGGAGCCCTGGGACCCTACGAGGGTTGAGGTGTCCCACTGCCTCCCTTTTGCAGGACCCCTGCTGCATCCCCCCTTCCAGAGCCTTTCACTGCTGGTGTGTAGCCACATGCTGCAGTGTGGATGCAGCCTGTTTTTCACTGTGGCATATAGCTGCATGTACCCTACACACCACCACAAGCGTAGACAAGCTCTTAGACTAACTTTGTTATCCTGGATTTGTTATTTGAATTACTGTAGCACCTAGGAGCCCCAATCCTGAACAAAGACCCCATTGTGCTAGGTGCTGTATAAACTCAGAACAAAAAGACAGTCTCTGCCTCGGAGAGCTTACAATTTAAGTACCGACCGAACAGAAATGGTCTAAAGCCTCTAAATTCAACTCCTCTGAAATTATCTGCACACACATTCAGGAGAACGATGATAATAAAGCTACTTTTACTTCATTCTTACATCACCACCATTTTTAGAACACAGTTTAACTCTCACCAAGCTCCTTTGCTATGACAGTTACCTTAGGATCTAAACACACCAAAGATGTACACACATTAAATAACTGATAGTTTTCCTGCTCTAACTTTTTCCATTAGTAGACACAGATTTTAATGGATTTAAGATATAGACTAGGTCATTCCTTTTCCCCTTTACCTGCTAATGTACTTCAGTGCAGATCATTTAAACAGATGCCCATATGGAAAACTATTACATTTTGCATGTGTTAGCCCTTTTCTTCTTCATAAGATTTATTGCAAATATACAATGATTTATTTGAGGAATTCCAGGCGCGGGTAAGCCACAAAAGGTCTCAAAGCTTCAGAGTGAGGTAAATAGTAAGTCATAATATGTTTAGCAAATGACAATGTAAAACACAGGAAAAGAGAGAAAGGAAAAATATGTTCCCTGACTGCAAAGTTATTAATATTGAAAGTCAGGGAACAGTTCTGAAAGTATACTTTTTTAGCTTTCCCAGTTACAAATAAATCAGAACTACACGTATATAGTGTATGACACTCCTGGGGGAATTCTGCGCAAAAAAAATCCAAAATTCTGCATATTTTTTTGTCAAATAATGAAATATATCATACCAGTTTCATTTTATTTTGGTAATTTATTTAAACTACCATACGGGGGGAAAAAATCACAATAACTTCAGCATTTCCTAAACAGCTGAAAGCTAAGTTATAAATACTTGGTAACCAATGCCCTGCATTTCAGTTATAATCCTGGATTTTCATTTAAATGACATTACTTTTATTTTGGTGTTTGGTGTTCTGTAAAGTAGAATGTTGCTTTAAATTGCTCAGATTTTCACACATGAAAGTCATACAGTTTTGCTAATCATTGTCATGCTTTTTTTTTTTAATGGATAAGTAAAATAGATCCTGGGCTGTAATCTAACCCCATTGTGCCTCTCTGACACCAGAAAAAAAGCGAGAAAGCACATAAACCTTCCTAGCTGAGGATTCTGTTACTGTCATTTTCACACCCCTGAGCGAGAAAGTTGCAGCGCTGTAAAGTGCCAGTGTAGACAAGTTCTCAGCAACAGCCAGTGAGAGGGACAGAGTGAGTCTCTTTCACTCTTTCGCATGCAGACACGCACCCAGCCCCACCCCCTTAACATCTTTCCATGGACACACACAGGCATGCCCCTTCCCCCTCCCTCTTCCCTTCTTCCCGCAGTGATCTGCTTTCTGCTGCCAGCTGCTCCCAGCAGATGCGCCCGGGCTGCTGGGGAAGGGGTATGTGTGCTCCACAGATTTCTTTGCTCCCCCATTTTTCTGCAGGGGAGCCAAGAAATCTGCGGAAGGTTTGAATTGGGGCATGGAATTCCCCAGTAGTATGATTCTATATAGCAAGTTTCTTTCCTAAAGGCATTCCCCTTGGCTACCTTCCGTCCCATCCCATCAACCTACATCTTAAGACAATTTGTTTATGGACATGTAGACTCCTATATGACTATTAGGAGTCTGTTTGGGGGCTCTCAGCCTGCAAACAGTTACACCCACAAATACCCTTATTAAGCTCAGTAGGACTACTTTTGTGCATGAAGTTACTCACATGGAGGAGTGGTTTCAGGATCAGGACCTTAGCGATGAAATGGAACAAAGAAATTCCACACACGGAAAGAATCCAGCTATTACACTGAGACCTGAGAAAACTTACCCTTGTTTTTGGGGTGGAACTAGGGACATGCACAGCCCTATCCTTAAAAATAGCTGTTCCTTCCCTTCCCATTTATATATAGGAGTGAGAGATAGACTCAGAGAGGCACTTTGCCCAGAACACACCCGAGCCTGCTTGTGCCTGTAGAGTTGTTATAAAAGATCAGTTAGCAAAAAACCATTATTGTTCTTTGTGTAATGTTTATTTCAGTGCAGTTGATGTGAGGGAGTTGAAAAGGTTGCTTTGTAAAGAAAGAATGGGCTTAATTGAGAAATATTTCCTATCCTAGAGAAGTGAAAGAAACATAAAAGCCAAGCTCCATTTTTCACATGCATAAAGGAGAAACATGCTTTTATTACAGATTTTAAAAAACAGGTAATAAAGAAAATATAGAAATCTCTGTGAAAGAGACAAGTAAACTAATGCCTCAATTCTGCTAGGAGCTCCAGGTAGGTGGACCCCTACTGAAGTCCAATGAAGCTCTGTATGAGTAAATACAGGGCTCATTGCAGGATTGGGGCGTGAGCAACATTTTGCCATTGAATTGCAATGCAGTTGCCTCTGAACAGACAAGGAAACTCCTCTCCATTTAAAAGGTGCAGTATACAATGACATAGACCACTTAAAAAATATAAAGAATTTTAAAAATAAGCTACTTGTTTTATAAACCTAAACCTTTCAAAGTAAAGTCTGTGTGTAACAAATCCTCACAATGCAAAGCCTTGCTCTAGTACTCATTAACATAGAACTAACTATTGTTATTTTTTCATCCACTAAAAATAAAGCAATGTGCATCACTAGTGATAAGTACAATGCAAGGAAGTGGACCAGAGCAATTGTTTTGCCTTTATAAATCAGATCTGAGTTGTGGACAGGCTAGCTACAGTAAGCTGTAGATCACACAAGATGGATAGGAAGCCAAGAAAGATGGAGGGAGATGAGAAGCAGCATTAAGTCACTTGGAAAACTTGGAGAAAGATTATATCTGACTTTGCTTGTGAAAATTGTTTAAAAAAATAACTTATTACTTGGAAGGCTTTCAAGTTAAACTGATACTGTTCTACTTCTAGGGGAAGGTTTGAACATTGGCAACGTAAGCATCCCGTATTGGCTCTCCTCTTGACCTCCTAAGAAAACAGAATGTAGCAGGATAGGCTGACTGAATAAATACTGAGCGCCACATTTTAAAATCTGAGAGTCATAAGTATACCTCCAAAAATACATATGTCCCTGTTGCACACCAGGAGCTCTCATTTGCATGCCCAGGGCCTGATTCTCCTTTCACGCATGTAAATCCGGAATAATTCCCCTGAAGTCAATGTAGTTACATAGGTGGAGAATCACTGCAAGCAAAAAGAGAACAAGTCCACTGATGGGAACACAAATAAGGTAACTGCATGCAAAGGATAGTGTTTAAATCCAATTCTGCAATGGGCGGAGCCCTTTGCAAACTCAGGAGCCAAATGCAAGAAGTTGCAGGCCCCCACACTATGCTCACTGTTGACTATGTGAGCCTGTGCTTAGAAAGGTTAACAGCAGTAATGAATGTTGTACATTTTTGCAGGACGAGGAAGGGTGCTGTATATGTCTGGGTGTGACAGAAAGCTACTGAGACAATTATTATAAAAAAATAAAAGCAATAAAAATGTTCATAAACCTAATTTTTGCAACTGTCAGGTCAGTAAACCAGATATTCATCTTTTACTCATAATCAAATAGATGTTATTACAACAATCTACTATTCACCATCAATAATATATGAATGAGATAAGAAACTATTCAAACTGTATTAAAAATTGCCCAATGTTCATGCTATAATATATTTTGAATACTGTGTCGTGCTTTTTAAAGGTCATTAGATTGACTAATTTTGTCATTAAAAATAAATCCCATTCATTCTGTACATTATGTGCAATACACGGTCAGAAATATCATTGACAAGTCAATATGCAAAATTATTATTTGTTCCACAGTTGCAATAACTGCAAACTGCTCTTCCTGTGTGTTCTTCTAATCACAGGCACCCAGTTCTGCACAAACTTATGTACTTGAGTTACTTTACCAACATGCAGACGCCCATTGATTTCAGTTGGCCTACGCTCATGAGGGAAACTAAGCGTGCATTTGGTGGCTTGGAACCTTGGTTGGTTTTAAAACACTGGCAATTTAAAATAATGCTTGTTTTAAGTCACATTATCCATCTCCCTTCTAATGCAGGGTTGTTCTTTACTGTGCTTTGCCCGGTTTACTTTTCAATATGCTAAACCATGAATTTCTACCACTTCCTGTGGGGCAGAAAGGAAAGGTAATACATCTCTATTGATGCATCTTCTGTAGGTATTCAGAAGTTCCCCATCACCATCGTATCTGAAAAGTTTTCTATATACATAAAAAGAGAGAGAGTGTTATTATTTTTCATTCTCTTTCTTCTGTACTCTGTAAGAGAAATAGTTATTGATTTATAAGGTTTTGTTTGTTTGTTTGTTTGTTCATTTGTTTAAATGTGTGAGTGGGTGTATTGTGTGTGTGAAGAATTCATTGAGGGAACACTAATTCTTTTGTGCCTTAAGTGGTTCTGAAATATTCTTATTTGGTTCTCTCCCTTTTTTTTTTTTTTTTTTATTTCCAGGAAATATGTTTGAGGTGGGTTTTTTTGTTTGTTTTTTGTTTTTTTTTAACTTGGATCTCTAAAGAGTCCCTGGAATAATCACATTTGGTCATTTCTTGTTCCTTACATTCTTAATTTCAAAGGGATCATTGCAGAATCCCAGAACCTGGGGGAAAATACAGACCGGATAGAATCTTGAAGTCAGGAGGCTTTGTATAATAATAACTAGAGCATTGGTATAGAATCTGTATCTTTCCTATACTTAATACCCCCATGCTAAAGCTCTAAACCCTAGCCCCTTGAGTTTTCATAGTAATTCAACAGTTGGTTTCATGAGGATATCGTCCCTGGAAAACTTGCAGTGTGATCTTGCAGAGAACTTGTTTCATTCTAATATACACAGGGCTGATGTCTGGATGCCATTCAGCCATGTTAGTCTGGTTGCTATGGCCATGTTTCCTATAACCTTATATTGAAGCAGTAACAGTCAAGAAGGGTTGGGTAAGGGTTATTTTGGTATATGAAAGTGACATACTGAATGTATTGGTTAGAGAGAGGTTTAATACATGCAGATGCTATACAAATTTCCCCCAAAGGAATATATGCAGACTAGGCCTGAACACATGTGCTACTAATTTAGTCACCTCTAAGGCTCTGCCAAAGCGATCCTCTGCTGATTTTCAAACCCTGACCACTCCCCACCATTACTCCACTCCTGTCTCCCACACACACACACAACTCAGCCAATATATCTTAAGTTAATTGGGCCCTATAGCACATCCTGCTCCCTCCATTGTCAGCCTCTCTCACACCAGAGGTGAACAATTCTGATGAATTGTGGGGTGATTTATGCAACAAGCAAATGGGCACTGCCAGTGCAAATCCAGGTCATTGGAAGTGGAAAATTAGCGTATTTAACCTACCCAGGCCCTTTCAGGATTTTCACATTAAACACCAAAGTTCTTATATTTAAAGCTAATAAAGGTATCAAACAGTGTGATAAATCATGGCAAACATTATGACTTTCAAGCACTATAATAATCAGAAGCACAGAGATTGGATTTGCAAACTTAGAGAGGCAATGAAAAATCATGAACTTCAGTGACATTACGCTTACATGAGATTTCTCCTAACGTTTAAAAAATGAACTTCTTAGCTCTTATCTTTGCTAAGCCATTGGAGATTCCTCAAAGTGCACATGCATTATAATCCCCATATCATGCATTGGGAAACAGACACGAGGAGGTGAGATTTGTCCCAAGGACACCAAACAGGTGTGCTAGAATTAGAAGCCAGTTCTCCCGGTCCAAGCTCCTATTCCCTGGTTACACTGCCTCCTCCTCACTTCAGGCTGTGATGCTTCTGGCTTTGGGTATTGTCTTACTGAGAAAATACAATCACGGTATAATAAGGGTGCCTTCATCCTATTGCTTATCCAATATTGTGATTAATTAATAAACATCTGCATAGCTCTTTGAACAAATAAAGACTAAGTAAGTGCTATGGCCTGGATCCGCAAAGGGATTTAGCAGGCATTGCAATGCTCAGCATCATGGAACCTTACTTTTAGGTGCTTAGAAAAATCACTGGAACAACAATGTGATCCCCAGAATCTAAGTTAGGTGCCTAGGCTCCCTATACAATGAATGGGGAGAGAGAAGTGCCTTCCAATATGATTCATACAAGCCAGCACTCTAGGAAGGGAGCTTCCTAAGCTCTACCCCATTCTGCTTAGCAATCCATGAATGGAAAGGCACCTAAGTAGTTTCTTGTGGGAACGAGTTAGGCACCTGCCTCGCCCTACAAAAAGCCTGTGGTTAGAGCACTCCCCTGAGCTGTGGGAGACCCAGGTTCAATTCCCCTTCTCTCCCAAAGAGAGAAAGGATGTGAACAGAGGTCTCCCACCACTCAGGAGAGGGATCTAACCACTGAGCCATTCTGATGTGCATGAGAGGAGACCCCCAGTGTCTTCTGTTGAAGCTGTTCCCCTTTGGATAAGTGAAAGTAAGTGAAGGAGGGGGACTGGACCTTGGGTCTCCCACCTCCCGGGTGAGTGATCTAAACCAGTGGTTCTCAAAGCCGGTCCGCCGCTTGTTCAGGGAAAGCCTCTGGCAGGCCGGGCTGGTTTGTTTACCTGCCGCATCCGCAGGTTCGGCCGATCGCGGCTCCCACTGGCCGCAGTTCACCGCTCCAGGCCAATGGGGGCTACAGGAAGGGTGGCCAGCACATCCCTCGGCCCGCGCCGCTTCCCATTGCCCCCATTGGCCTGGAGCGGCAAACTGCGGCCAGTGGGAGCCACAATCGGGGGGCGGCGCTGGGGGGGGTGGGGAGTTTGGGCCGCCTGGCGCGGCGCGGGGCGGGGCAGGGTTTTGGGCGGCCCGGCACTCTGGGGATTTGGGCGGCCCGGCCCGGCCCGGCGCGGCGCTGGGGGGTTGGGCAGCGCGGCGAGGCGCTCCGGGGGTTTGGGTGGCGCGGCGCTGGGGGGCGGGGGTTTGGGCGGCACTGGGGGGGGGGGTTACAATGGGGCGGCGCTCTTCTTTTTTGCCTGGGGCAACAAAAAAGTTAGAGCCGGCCCTGGGCAAGGGGCTGCTGCGGGGATGTCAGCTTAGGTGGGAGCCTCTGGCTCTTTGCCGCCTGGCCTGAGCCGGGCAAGACGGGGATGAGTTCGGGGCGGCCGGCACTCAGCCTGGAGCGCAGAGACTCCCCCAAACTGCCCCGCTGCCCAAGGGGCTCATACCCGCCAGGAGCTGCATTCCCGGCCAGCCGTGAGGGGTCAGAACCCCTGAGCAGAGCTGGGCCCTGTAACCCCGATCTAGGCTGTAACCCCCTCTGTTCCCTGCACACACACGGTGCTGGAACTGGGGGGGCTGCCGCACCTCAGGCTTGAAGGGGGGCGCAGCATGGCCGCAGCGTGGCCGAAGGAGCCATGGGGGGGGGCAGAGCGGCTGGAGGAGGAGCCATGGGGGGCGTGGCCAGAGGAGGAGCCAAAGGGGGGCGCCTTTTTAATGTTTGCTTCCCCTGTTCTTAGAACCTGGCTACGCCACTGCCTGCCTACCCCTTAATGCCGTGGCTTAATCCTGGGGCAACTTGACAGCAGCAAGGAGCAGTTCAACAACAGGCTGAGCAAGTGCAGAATGACCGTTGAGTGTGCTTTTGGCCGTTTAAAGGCCTGCTGGCACTGCTTATATGGGAGGCTGGACCTGGCCGATGACAATATTCCTATGCATATAGCTGCGTGCTGTATGGTCCACAACAGGGCCGTTCGTAGCTATTCTGGGGCCCTACGCAGCCCCCCCCGTGGGGGGTGGGTCCCCAGGCCTCCGGGGGGGCAGGGCTGGCTTGGGGGGCAGGGGGGAACCACCCCCCAGCACTCACCGGCGGCGTGGCTGGGGCCAGCCCACTGCACTTCCCGCTGCTGGTGAGTGCAGGCCTGGCCTGCTTCAGTCCTCAGGGGAGTGGGGGCGGAGCAGGGGTGGGAAGAGACAGGGAGGGGCGGACCAGGGGCTTTGGGGGAAGGGCTGGAGTGGGGGCATATGGGTAAGGACGGCCCTGCTCCACAATATTTGTGAAGGGAAGGGTGAAAGCTTCACTCAGGGCTGCACCGCAGAGGCTCAGCGCCTGGAGGCTGCATTTGAACATGCTCCAAGCGTGGGATCGCCTGATGCGTGGAGCAGGTATAGTTACCTGGAAAGATGCGCTGAGACCACTGCATGCGTCACCGAGCAAACAGGAAGGGGACTTTCAAAATTCCCAAGGAATTTAAGGGGTGGGGCTCATGGTTCGTCACCTGAGGGCAGGGCAGTAGAGTTCAAACCGATGACAAGAGAGGAGAGAACAGGCATTGTGGGACACCTCCCGGAGGCCAGTTGCAGCACTGTAATCGACCTGGGTGTATACACTGGCACCGCAGCACTGTAGCCCCGGCACAGAAAGCTGTATGACTCTGGTTGGTGTGGGTTTTTTACAGTGCTGCAACTGCGCAGTTTCTGCGCACTAAGTGGCTTGGCAGTGTATACTGTACACCTTGGGAGTTACCACGCAGAAAGCTGCTTTACTGCACAGAAACTTGCCAGTGTAGAGAAGGCCTAGGTGATCTCATCTGGGATAATAATTCCTACATTTTCCTACCGTTCCTAAAAAGGATTCTGGTTTCTTTAAGTCTGCTTCAAAATATGAAAATATTTTTCTCATGGAAGGTTCAACGTGATTTATTTTAAAGTTGGTTGAGGACATTGTCTGATTTATAGAGTGCAGTCAGGTCACTTAAGCCTGAAGCATACAATTCTCCCCTCATGAAGAGCTGCTCCTTTTTTGCTTAATGAATGAAACATTTAATGTACGCTATTGTCATTCAAAGCCTCATCATGAACACTTTTAGCAACGTAACTCCAAATGAAGCAAGGAAATAGGTTTGACCCTCCACTCTGCATTCCAGAAACCTTTGCTAATACATTTTAATATAAATCTGGCTGTGTGTCAGTTCTTGTCATGACACCTAAACATAAGGAGTTGAAAGAAAAAATAATTCCCAGATATTGGAAAGTTAGTAGATTATGAAATCTCCACCTGATGCACCTGAATGACTAGGAGATGTACCACTACCTTGTCAGATGAATGGCCTTAATAATAAATGGTTAATGGTAACCTTTTGGGTAACAAAGTATGTGTTCACAAAACCCTGCATGTATGCATTAAAGGCTCTGTCAGTCTCTAGTAGAAGGGGAAAAAAAAGATATGTCACTAAAAAAAAGAGGGGGGCGTAAATTATTCTCTGGCCAACATTCCCCCCCATGTAATAAATGTTGGACTGATTTTAATAGCTGCTACATCTGCCTACACAATAACTGAACTCATTTAACTACTATACCTTGTTATGCTGAGCAAATATGCTCTAAAACCAAAATCTTTTCTGCTCTATAAAAAGCAGGAATTCAGTGAGGACACTGCCTGTGTATGATAGCTCTGTCTATTTTCAACCAAGTTCCCACACCTTCTTTCTTGAGGAATAACATTTCTGTTCGACTTCTGGCCATAATTAATATGCCATACAAGAACTGACTCGAAGGTAGCAGCTTTAAAAAAAAAATGCAGTGGATCCTTAAAGTTAGCTTTCAAACAAAAAAACAACAATTATAAAGAAAACCATCAAAATGCTTTCCATAATTTAAAAAAAATTTCTATTCACTCTTAATAATAGCCCTTCAGTTGCTTGAAACCAAAATCTATTTAAATTTCAATTGCATATTTGTTTGTTAGCAGTACTCAGGAGTCTTAAGCTGTGAACGCTGTTGGCTTTTATTATGAAATGGTTATGCGTGCTCATTTGCAATTGCAGGAGAACTGGGCTGCTGCCACTGACTTTATTATTTTTTTATTATATATTTTTTTAGAATAAAACATTAGAACTTCAGGAGATAGAAAAATATGCAGAAGAGATCAGACAGGCCAGAACTAAACAGGCAGCACATTGGTTTTGAATGTCTGTTTTCAAACCCTACCACCTACAGTTGGTGAGTTTCGTTTTAAACCATGCAT
Source organism: Emys orbicularis (assembly GCF_028017835.1). Taxonomy (NCBI): domain Eukaryota; kingdom Metazoa; phylum Chordata; order Testudines; family Emydidae; genus Emys; species Emys orbicularis. The sequence continues at coordinate 96,961,665 of NC_088690.1, forward strand.
TCTTTTTGAGCCAAATCCTGCCAGATGCTGAGCACCCTTAACTTCCACTAAAGTCAATAAGGGGTGAGGGTTTAACATCTTACAAAAGGCAGATAGCGCTTTGCATGATCGGGCACTTACTTTTACATACAGCATTTCAAGGACTCTGAATTGAGACCTACTGATTACTAAGGATGCCAATTCCTGAAAGTTTCATCACATCACATAATCTTTAAATTAAATATTAATCTTTAATTCCTGGAGCCCCCAGGACAATCCTGGAGGGTTGGAAACCCTACTGATTACATGGCCTTTTTTGGCTTGCAGCTTTTCTAATCTATTCATTCTCAGCATATCCAGCATTCCCTCAGGCTCTGTTACCCCTGTAATGTTGCTAGTCAGGAGACTGTGTGCTTAACCCTGACTTCTGTTTCTTGCATTTTCTTCCATCCCTGAGCTCACATTACACTTCCCCTTTGATTCTGGTACCAGGTGCACCTAAAGATAAATCAGAATATGCAACACACATCTCCTTCAATCCATAACGTTAGGCCTATGCTCTCCTACATACTCTAAACACTCAAGAACAAACTCATTAAAATAGGTTTTCTATATGATAAAATGTATTATGTCGTTATGGTAACAAGAGTTCTAAATATAGGGCAAAGAATAAGAGACACCACTTAAAGATGTGCATCAAATTATGACAACTGAAATTTTAAAACTAAATCAATTATGGATTTTTTTTACCTTTCCTTTGAATAGCACTTTGTAAAATCTTATTTGAAACTCATTTTTGTAATTTCCGTCACCATCATATATCCACACTCCATAACAAGTCAGACATTTGACGTGCAGTGACTATCAGAATATCTTCAGGCATATCTTCCGAATTTTAATCTCCTGACCAGTTCAAACTGGTACCCAGATACCATGGTGATGGTTGTCATATGAGAGAACCTAGATAAATAGAGAAACTACAACAACACAAATGCTTGATTAGGATTTTCACCTTTTGGATGCACTGTGCATCTAAATAAAATCAATTAAAGAAAATTATAAATGAAGATCAATGGTCATCAGGAAGAGAGAATTTGCCAGTAGAAGCAGCTGGAGCTCCATAATGGGGATCATTTAAAGTCTGGCTAGACAAAGAACTAAAATTATACTGTAGGGTACTGCCAGTAGTAGTAGTTGTATTATGGTAGTAGCTAGTAACCCCCATCAAGGATCAGGACCCCATTTGTACTAGCTCCTGTACAGACAAATAGTAACCCACCCACCCCCCAAAAAACAACAACAACAACAACAAAAAACAACAACCCAGCATCTTATAATGGTAATGGGCATGAGGACTTAACAGGTCTTTTCCATCAAATTTTTAGATTCTGTGTGCTATGGCTGTCCAGAAATGACTGTCTTACCTATTGTGTGAAGAAAGAGACACTAGCTATTTTACTTAATTGTATTTTTCTCTCTCTCTTTTGCTAGTTCTCTTCTAGAAAAAGAATGTGCCTGAAATGGTGTTTTGTTTTTGTTTTTAAAAAAGAAGAAAGTTGTTGAGGACACAGAATTTAGCGACAGTATCCTGCAAATCTTAGAGTTGTGCTGAATCACAAATACTGAGTTACAACTAATCAGCTGTACTGCTTACCACTAGGTGCTGCTTTTGAACTTAAGTCAGATGCATGAAATACTGTTAACTCAAAACATACTTGAAACAACTTAAAAAAAAAAAAGTCTTGTCAAAATCCCAGTTGCAGCTGCTGTCCTATCATTCTTCATAATTAAACTGCCATGGATGTGAAGACTTACACATGAATGTGCTAGCTAGGCAAGACAAATCAATTCCCTTCAGCTGTACTGATCTGACCTAGCAGTAATGATCACTGAAGATGATAGGCTGCAGCAAGGATATCATTCAATGGAGCAACAAATTAGCAAAACCTTGAGAAAACTGTTTGTTCCCACTCTTATCTAACTAGATTATGATGTGGAGTGATCCTGCTAGGAAACTGCACCGCTAACACTCTCATCACTCCAATTGGTGAGAATTATAGCACTGCTTTAGGGCTTGGTCCTGCAAGGTGCTCATCATTTTGTCCCTGATCCAGCAAAGCACTTAAATATCTGCTTAACTTTGAGCACTTGATAGTCCCATTGACTTCAATAGGACTACGCACATGCATGAAGTTAAGCACATACTTAAATGCATTGCTGGACACAGCAATCAGCACCTTGCAGAATCAAGCTGCTAATAATCTTGCTAGGGAATGAGAACGAGCAAGTGATGTTCTTGAATGGTCTAATGAGGACTATTTAGCAATAACATCCAAGTGGAGACTAACACCATTAATATTTGTAAGAGTATTTGTATTACAATAACACTGAGCCCCAAAGAGATCAGGACCCCCATTGTGGTAGGTGCTGTATGTCCATATAGCAAGAGTTTATAGTCAGCACAAAGGATGGGAGAGGGGAAGTATTATCTGTAATTTACAGATGGGCAGATGAGGCCCAGAGATTAAGTAACTTGCCCAGGGTCACATGGGCAGCCTATGCCAGAAATGGAACACATGAGATCTCATAAGTCTCAATCTAGGTGATAATTCTCTTCTTGAAGAGGCCAAACATTATTACAGGTATGAGGGACATATTTGAGGGTTCATCTCTAAGGAGTGGGGACAGCCATTAATTTCAATTTTAAGTTTGTTTTTGTTAAAATCAGCTTCCAGACAGGAGGCTGTGTCACCAAGGCTGTTGGATGGCAGAATCTTTATATAACCCAGCACAATAGAGTTTGTATAACAACCCCTATGCTTCTCTGTCTCCCCACACTGCATTAGAACTCAGGGTCACAGCCACTCTTGCTCTCCCAATGGCTTTCCAAGAAAAGTTCCCTTTTGTGCTACTTTTAAAAGTGCCCTTTATTTCAGTGTTCCTAGTAGCTTGAAAATGTCAGTATTAATGAATTAAAGGTGGGAGGAGGGGCAGTATTCATGAGCAGCATACATATGTCTTTATAAATTGGACTCTCTCTCGGTACAGGCAGGTCATGGTAATAAATTGATGGTGAGATTCATTTTTCTATTCATTGCCTGTTTCCACATGAAGGTGTTGTTCTTGCATTTTATTTTCTTCGATGTCAAAGTGACCGAGGAGGAACACTGTTAAGTTTGAGAAGCTCTCCTTCCTTCTATCCTACAGCTATCAGTCTCTCTCCACAGGGCCGCCCAGAGGATTCAGGGGGCCTGGGGCAAAGCAATTTCAGGGGCCCCTTCCATAAAAAAAAGTTGCAATACTATAGAATACTATATTCCTGTGGGGGCCCCTGCGGGGCCTGGGGCAAATTGCCCCACTTCCCCCCCCTCTGGGCGGCCCTGTCTCTCCCCACCTTTCCCCCCCCCCCCACTCTCCCCTTTCAGTGGGAATTTACCACTCTCCTCTTTGTCTTGTCCCCAATCCTGAGTCACTAAGTTGGACTACCTGGTACCACAGGACTGGGAGAAGAGAGTGTACAACAAGGAGTGGGAGGGAAAAACAGCCTCATAGCAGTGGTGATATCCAGTACTTTAGTCAAAAGCCAGAAAGTTGTACAAGATAGATATTTAGAATACCCTGACAACTTAGTGTTCCTATTTTTGGTTACCCACTGAACTTGATTATTATCACTCTAAGAATTTTGTTTCCTTAACTTTTGCACCTGATTTTTTGTGTCCAAGGGAGAAAGCTATTAGAAAGTAGTCAGAATTGAAACAGTTTCCAGATTGTGCCCTCGGTTACCATAAAGAATCCAAATTCTGTTGCGTTATCTTACACACAATTTGATGCTGAGAGTGGAGATTACAGATGGATTGGTTCACAGTCTGGGTGAACTCCTCCTCCTCCCCCCATTTTCATCCCATTTAGTTTGGTGTCCCAATGAAACTTCCAGTAGACACCATTATAATCCTTTTGCTGGGGTTTGTTGGTTTCAAGTGGTCTTGATTGGTTTAATTTGGGGAACCAGTAGATCAAATTCATTGCTCAGGTCCAAGACCTAGCTTGCCACCTGGAACCAGCAGGAATCAGTTGGAACTTTTCAATTAGAACTTCCACTAAGAACCCCCCAAGTTTCACTCTGAATTTCTGTCCTGAGTAAAACTTGCATCTCAAAGTAAAACTCACCTAAAACCATTGCATTTTGCCTGGTTTCAGACACATGTGAAACTGTTTACTTAAGCATAGTTTCCATGTTTTTCCAAACTGGAAAAACAGATAGTATCATCTCATAATATGGTGATAACACTCTTTCCATTCCACTAGTATCTCTGGAGGATGTTAAACAGAAGCTACTAAAGTTAGCCATTTTTAAATCAGCAGGTCCAGATAACTTGCATCCAAGTGTTCTAAAAGAGCTGGCTGAGGAGCTCGCTGGACCATTAATGTTGATTTTTAATAACTCTTGGAGCACTGGGGAAGTTTCAGAAGACTGGAAGAAAGCGAATGTTGTTCCAGTTTTTAAAAAGGGTAAACAGGATGACACTGCAGAGACACAATGATCTAAAGGAACAAATTTAGCCATTGCATTGCGATGTTTGCATTTTGATTGTGAATCATCATGCCACATCACCATGACACAACCATCAGAATGACATGTTATTCCTCCCACTTTGTTGGTCTTTTCTAGAAAGACTGTAAGCTCCTTGGGGCAGGGACTATGTGTTTGGCCAGTCCCGACCCTAGCACAAAGGCACGTTGTTCCTGGTTAGGACCTCTGTGCACTGGTGTAATACAATAATAATGATAACTTTACTTCAGGCAGAGATGCTGGAACAGGGGAGGACATGGCCTCCCACTTTTTACCAGCTCTAAGAGCAAGCAATGAGGTGAGGGGGAAAGAGGGTGGAGAGGAGCAAGCGGGGGGTGAGGTCTTGGGGGCGGGGGGAAAGAGGCAGCACAGGAGCAGGGCCTCGGTGGAAGAGGTGACGCAGGGGGGTAGGCCACTGTTCAGGTGCCTGTGCCCCGCCCCACTTTTAGGGCACTTCCGCTGCTCCTGACTTCAGGCCAAATCCTGCATTCTTTACTCTGGCAAAACCAACCTTGAATAAAATGGCCATTTTGTTTCAGTAAAGGCTGTAACTTGTCCTCTGTGACTATTTTGAAAACACGTCAAAGGAACCTTAAACTAAAATAAATAAGATTTTTATTTAACTAATTGATTTATTTATTTATGTGGTTGCAATAAGTCTCTGTAAATACCTGGATTGGGATACATACTTTAGTGGGTTCTATAGGGGAAAGATATGCATCTTATTTAAAAATGCAATTTTTTTCAGTCTAAAAGGTCAAAATTCCAGGTGTTTGAGGAAGCTACTGTACTTTTACCAGTATTAATCACAATAAGATTAAAATACAACTGGGACTAGAAAAGCATTACATCAGCATTTATAATCAATCATGTCTTATTATCTAGGCTGCCCTAATATATGTTGTAGCATACTATGCATCTATAAAAAGTGCAGTGTATTCACTGAAATGTATTAAGACCCCTTTGCTAAGTTTTGCTTCATTTCATTTGCATGATGTTCTCAACCTGAGGTCCATTGCTAGATGCTTTTGCCATGAAATATTACAACAAATAAAATCATTATAGCATCCCCAAAGCAAAATGAACAGAGATTCAAAGTTCACCCACAAATCTCTCCAAGGAAATAAGAAAAAAAAAATCTTTGCAATCTATTCTTGGTACCTAGGAAACTCAGATATTTCAGAGAAATTGAAGTGTTTAATCTATCAAGCTTTACTTTCTAGCTAGAGGCCTTCCTAAAAGAGAAAATGATAAATTAAGGCCCTGGACATCCATAACAGGAAGGTACGTGAACATACAATTTGATTTCACAATGGAGAAAAGGACAGGTGAGTCAAATTATGGGAACATGACTAACTGGTCAAATGATGATGACCTACATTATTCAGCATTTTTTATCCCAAAGGACACACAGAGGAATTATTTCACCCAGCCCCAAATTGAAGCCATCTCCAGGGAGAGGCACAAGAATTGTTTAACAGTGCACAGCAATATAAAACACAGAATTTAGGATAGAAAGTTAGGACAAATACCATCCACCTAAATGAGTCAATCAGAGGAACTTCAGATAGGCAAAGGAAAAAAGGTCATGTCATGGTACCCCAGAAGCTCTATAACCCAGACAGAAGAGGCATCTCTAAGGAAAGGAAGTGGAGAAATGTTGTGAACCACATCACTAATCTCCTAGACAGCCAGTAACTAAGGCCTTAAGGCTCAGTTTGACTGATTGCATGGCTGGGTCATGTTTGATGTAGATAAATCTTGGTTGACAGCAGCCATTATCAACTTTTTCAAGGCAAATGTGAATACAAGCAGAATTAGATAGGACAATAGCAGAGAAACATCCTGTGAATGTGTTCTCTGACTAAGCAGAATTATCAAGTTACAAGTTCAGATAGGAAAGGAATTATCATTGCCCGAGTTTTATGGAAAAAAGTATTTGTGAGCCTTAAGATTGACTTACAGCCAAGTTAGAGAAATCAATACAGTCATGCAATGTATGTCCAATAAAAGTTTAGAGAACTATGGACTCATATTAATTTTTTCTCACCTTGAAGAACCCCAAAGTATTTAAAATAAACTGTATACAAGAACTGTTTGCTTACCACACAAATAGGGAGGAATATGAGAGTTTTTAAACACTACATAACAGTTTGGGACAGGAAGTGAATAACACTGTATAAAATTAAAAATCTAGGGGGAATTTAAAGAGGCAGAATTCAGTTACCTAACTTTGAATTTAACACCGGAAATAACTTCTCTTATGAAAAGAGTCATGGGGATTTTAATTACCAATTTTTTTTTACTATTAATTACCTTTCTAGCTTATCTGTAAGTAAACAACTTCCACAGCACAGTGCCTCTTAGCAGCATGCTTAAAGCACTGCTTACTGAATCCAACCCATTCCCAGCAGCACCTTCAGTCTGATTTGAAGGACTCCCATGCAAATACTGACCACACTGAGCTTGTGAGAGTTGATAAGAGCTCAAGCCAAGGTGAAGCAGTACAGCATTGCTGTAACAATTGGCAATACCAGGGCCGCCCGGGGGGGGCGGGAGGGGGGCAAGTGGGCCCCGCATGGGCCTCCACGCGAATATAGTATTCTATAGGATTGCAACTTTTTTTATGGAAGGGGCCCCATAAATTGCTTTGCCCCAGGCCCCCTGAATCCTCTGGGCGGCCCTGCGCAATACTGCAGAAGCCATATTCTTTTTTTGAGTTCTGGCACAGACAGCCGTGTAACCATTCACTAATCCAGAGGCAGAGAGCCAAATTTACCAAGTCCTCCACTAATATTATATGTCTGCAGAATTCATGGATGTGTCCTATCTCAGACCTGGTCACGCTCCCCCTTCCTGGGCAGTCACCAGGTTGCTGTTTGGACCCAGATGCTGGATCTGTGTGCTTTCTAGCTCCCCTGGGTCTGGGTACATTCTAGGCACTCTCTCTTTGTCCAGGGAGTGAGCCTACAAGCTGAAGAAAGACTCCTATCTGGTACCCCTTCTCAAAGATGACCCCAAGACCAGTGCTGAACCCCCTCCCTCCACAGACACTAGTAGCTAAACATATCCATGCAGGGTGGCCAGATGCCCAGTTTTCGACCAGAAAGTCTAGTAAAAAAAAGGGGACCTCACAGTGTCCGGTCAGATCTACTGACTGGATACACAAAGTCCAGTTACTGCAGGTGGAGGAGGTGCCAAGTCATTACCCACACCAGCCCCTATTTAGCCGGGGCCGCCTCCTACCTGTGTTGGGCAGCTGCAGCTCCCAGCCCTGGCTCCACAGGCGAGTCCCTCCTGACATGGGCAGAGGTGGGGAAGAGCAGCGAGCGACGGGGGGAGGGGGAAAGAGGAGCGAATTGGGGTGAGGCCTTGGGGAAGGATCAGGGCAGGAGAGGGGTCTGGAGTGGAAGAGGCAGGGCAGGTGAGGTTCCGGCACTCCTGCTGAAGTGTCTGGTTTTTAAATATTACAAAATTGGCAACCCTATGCCCACCCCTGAGGGGGAAAACTGGGGAGCTTTGGTTTATTGTTTAATGTTTCAGGGACACATGATAGTTGAGGGCATAAGACAGACTTTGCAGAGGGATTTCTAAAACCAAGATATACATGTCCTGGCAATATAAGAAACATCAGTAAGCAATACCCCTGCTTCAGTTTCCTCACCAGCCTTGAGCATTCTTTTGGGGTTGGTCAGGATCCTTTCAGAGTTCCAGATTCCCTCTTCTTGAGCTCACTCCTCTAGCTCAGGCTTCTCTTCCAGATCATGGAGTCCCCTCTCACTCTAGCTTGGTCTACACTGCATACTTACTTTGGTATAACTATGTCACTCAGCTGTGAAAAATCCACATCCCTGAGTAATCCCGCTGACATAGCTACTGCCTCTCGAGCAGGGCCGGCTTTAGGAAGTGCGGGGCCCGATTCGAACAGTTTCGACGGGGCCCTGACAGGGATGACTAAAAAAAACACGTTAAAAAAAACATGTGGGGCTTGTACGCACCGGGCCGCGCTCCTAGTCTTTGGCGGCGGGTCCTTCACTCGCTCCGGGTCTTCGGCGGCACTGAAGGACCCGCCGCCAAAGTGCCGCCAAAAACCCGGAGCGCCGCCGGGTGAGTAAAAATTAAAAAGGCGCCTCTAGCCAGGGAAGGGATTCTCTGCCACTTGCCCCCCACTCTGGGCGGCCCTGCCACTGGGCGCGGGGCCCTCTTAGGCATGGGGCCCAATTCGGGGGAATTGGTGGAATTGGCCTAAAGCCGGCCTTGCTCTCGAGGAGGTGGAGTTAAGCCGATGGCGACCTCTCTCCAGTCAGCTTGAAGCGTCTTCACCAGACACGCTACAGTGGTGCAGCTGCGCGCTGTAGACCTGCCCTCAGACTCCTGTGCCCCAAAATCCCTTTATGTTTCTAACCATCCCAGTCTGTGCTTTTAAAAAGCTAGGACTAACACCAGCTGGTTCTCCTGTTCCCCTGCCCTCATTCTCCATTCCTCTGCAGAGAAGCTGGAGAGACTTGGTTTTACCTAAATTTGCAGGCACTCCATTGTTCTGCTAGGGCAAGGCTTTCATGTTGTCAACGGTCCTTCATGACTGTCCCATTTAGGGTACAGCTACACTGTGATAAGAGACGCATGGCACAGCCAGGGCTAGCCTGGGTCAGCTGACTAGGACTCAAAGGGCTCAGGCTGTGGGGCTCTAAAATTGCAGTGTACACATTCAGGTTCAGGTTGGAGCCCAGGTTCTGGGATCTCCCCCCCTCACAGTGTCTCCAGCCCAAACATGTACATTGCAATTTTAGAGCCCAACAGCCTGAGCCCCATGAGTCTGAGTAATCGGACCCAAGTCAGCCAGAGGTCTCTTATTGCCGTGTACACCTACCCTCAGAGGCAGCCACCATTCCCCACTCCTTGCCACAAAAAAAATATGATGCAAGAATACCATAGAGACTATTGCAAGGGCATATATATACAGATAGTTCATAATATCAAACAGTCATAAGTTGTACATAAACAGGTCCCCCAAACTGTCACATCTATTTGCATACACATTCTGCATTTGTGTGCACAAAGAGACATGCAAATATAGGGTTTTGTAGGACTACACAATTGTGCTCACAAATTATGTCCGAGGAATAAAGGAGGCCTACTGACAACCTGATTGTAATGTCAAAAAATATGGGGGGAGGGGTTTTATGAAACGTTTTGTGAAAATCACAATGTACTGTAGTTGAGCTTTGCTTGGCCTGGGGAATGAATGCACTTTATTTGAACTCTCCAGTCCTTCTACACAAATGTTAATTAATGTTCCTTTCTTGACTTCACTATGGGAAACCCTATATTAGTTGTTTTCCTCAATTTTAAAACAGTCTGTTTCTTGGTGTATGAGGTTCTCTGGATGCAAATTCCATGGGGATTGTCTTTCCATTAAACAAGATCTCATGAACATCTGCTCCACTGCTTTTGTGGCATGGATAAATTTTGCTTTCACTGCATATTTTCCCCCCAAAAAACAAAGAAGTGGTATCTGATTGGAAACATTTAATACATAATAAAATTTAAAGGTCATAGAAAGACGTCTGCATAAACTGCCAAGAAAGAAAAAGCATTAGCCATTCTATTCACCAAATTAGAGTGAACTTGATTAAGACCAGCCAATATTTATATTATCCACAATTTGAAGCCTGAGGGAAACCATTCCTAATGGTGCCTTGCTTTACTTGGCCATTAAAATGACAAAAACTTGACTGATTTAGGGCCAATTCCTGATATCAACCATCCACACCTGAAGTCAATGGAAACTGTAGGCAGTCAGCCCCACTCACAGTCTGTCCCTTCATTTCTTTTGTAGTTTATTAGTGAACCTTTTCCTGTGGCTGACCTTGACTTTTTCTAAATTGTTATATTTGGGGGCATGTCATATATTTCTGACCAGCCATTTCTTTACTCTGGAGAACTGAAATAGCCTGTGTAGCTGGAGATTTGTAAAAAACTTATAACTGTGTCATAACAGATCAGAATGATTTTTAAACATTGTGGAAACATATAAAAATAACTGGATGTCTCTTGCTCTCTCCATCACAAAAACACACTAAAGCTATTTAAGTGGTTAAGTATCACTACAATATCTTTAATGGTGATGTAACTGTTCCCTTTAGAGCTAACGCCAAAGTTTCTCCATGAACTAGCTATCAGAAATCCTTACTTGTGGACAGAAAGTGGGACTACAAATGCCGTGTGAAGTATAAGAATCAAGATAGATAAACAGTCTAGAACTGAGATAAACAGAGCAGACCAAGCCAGTCCTGCCATTTTTACTAGCACAAGTGAGGTGCTGGATTGGTTGCCAAAACTTTTTTTCTTAACCTTGACTGAGCACATCAGTGACCAGCTTCAGTTAAATCTATCTCCTTGTAAAATCAGTATGAATATTTAATTTCTGCTATAGGATTTCCAGAAAGAACACATAGCCCCGTTTGTAACTTTACACAGAGACCAGGTGTGCTAAACACTGCACAGCCAAATGAAAAATAAATTGCATGTGTGTTTATTAGACAGCCTTAGCTTTTGTATTTCATAGCACAGCAATCAAGTAGGTGTCAGGGGTTAGTTAACTTAGAAATGTGGATTCCTATGGATAGGAAGAAGGTGAATACTAAAAGACGCTTTAACCACTCCAAATTGCTTTGCTGAAGAATAATGAAAGAAATATATGCTTCTAATTAAATCCTATAGCAGAAATTAAATATTCATACTGATTTTACAAGGAGATAGATTTAACTGAAGCTGGTCACTGATGTGCTCAGTCAAGGTTAAGAAAAAAAGTTTTGGCAACCAATCCAGCACCTCACTTGTGCTAGTAAAAATGGCAGGACTGGCTTGGTCTGCTCTGTTTATCTCAGATGGCCAGACATATGGCATTCTTTACTGTAATGTCAGACTGTCAGCAATTCAAAATCCCTCTTTTTTTAAGGCAATATGCAGATGAACCAGCCAAATAAGGTTTCAAGGAACAACAAAAAAGGCAGAATGGAGAAGTGATTAAACGTGAAACTGGGATCCTGCTAAACTCGATTGATGTCTAGAACTGGTCTTGTAAATGTGTTAATGCCTTAAAGGATTAAATAAAGGAAATGGCTTTAGAGAAGTAGTACGGTTAAACCACACCCAAAAGTAGCACAAGGTTCAGATGGCTTGGTCAATGATATTCAAGGTATCATGACAATTCATGGGGGAGGGATACCTCAGTGGTTTGAGCATTGGCCTGCTAAACCCAGGGTTGTGAGTTCAATCCTTGAGGAGGCCATTTAGGGATCTGGGGCAAAAAATCTGTCTGGGGATTGGTCCTGCTTTGACCTCCTGAGGTCCCTTCCAACCTTGGTATTCTATGATTCTATGTGTTGAATATATTCTAGTACTTTGAGCATCTAGAGCAGAAGTGGGCAAACTAGGGCCCCCGAGCTCCTGGCCCGGGAGACTAGCCCCTGGCCACTCCCCTGCTGTCCTGCCTCCGCCTCAGCTCGCTCGCTCCGCCGCCGGCGCAATGCTCTGGGCGGCGGGGCTGTGAGCTCCTGGGGCAGCGCAGCTGCAGAGCCTGGCCTGACCTGGTCTCTGAGCCGCATGGCGGCGGCAGTGTGGCCTGGCTCTAGCCAGGCGGTGTGGCTGTAGTGCTGTCAGCCACCGGTGCTCCCGGCAGTGTGGTAAGGGGGCAGGGAGCGGGGGGTTGGATGGGGGCAGGGGAGTTTGGGCGGTGGTCAGGGGGTGGGGGTGTGGATAGGGGTTGGGGGGGGGGAAAGGGGGTTGAATGGGGGCAGAGGTCCCAGGGGAGCCAGATAGGAGGTGGGGGCCAGGCCATAACCCCCTCCCCTAACTGGCCCTCCATACAATTTATGAAACCCGATGCAGCCCTCAGGCCAAAAAGTTTGCCCGCCCCTGATCTAGAGGTAGAGGTCAAAAGAGAAGCCTGACAGACATCACTGTGACCATGAAAAGGTCAGGCAAGCTGGTTAGATTAAAGATAATTTGCAGAGTGGAAAGATGTGGGCTCATTTGAGAAAGGGTAAAATAAATTAGCAACTGACTGATAGTGAGCTACTAGGGTTTGAATTAATATTAGCTAAGCTATCCTGATGTCAGCAAGAGGTGATAAAAATGGGATGTAGCTTTTAAAGATCTCTTGGGCCTGTCATTCCAGTGATCTGCTGTTGATTGGACTGATGCTTTTCATAGCTATAATGTACAATCGGGACTGGGAGTTGGGGATGTGTGTAGAGCGAGGAACTGAATGCACATTTCCAGCAGTTGAAATCCACCAGTATCTCATTCTCTCCCTTAACACCTTCCAAAATGAGGGATTAGCCTGAGTAAGGACCTCAGGATTTGGTCCTAAATCTGTTATTAAACTCTGGGAACCTAGATCATGTCACCTGTGCACCATGCTCAGGATTGTACAGGTCAATATTGTGTACAAAGACATGTCTCTATATGACAGATGTAACACTGCTGCTGCTTTTCTTCACGAGTGCGATGTTGGAGTGCTGCACTGTGCATGACCCAGCTCCTGGGTCGCGCACGGTCTCGGAAGAGAAGGCAGGGTCAGAGGAAACTAGGGCACCATGGAATGAATTGAAATGGCACCTGGTAATCCCCCTCACAGTGAATGCTTAGAAATGGCAGGAGAATGTAAATTAAACCTGACAGAAACAACTTTAAACAGAGCAATAGAAAAATAAGTCCAGCTAAAACTGTAGTTAATAAAGTAATTATCAAGGGCCTGAGCTTGTGTTTTTCAAAATGCAGTTTAATTGAATTGTCAAAGGTCAAAGAGCTGACAGTGTTATTAATTAGAAGCATATATTTCTTTCATTATTCTTCAGCAAAGCAATTTGGAGTGGTTAAAGCGTCTTTTAGTATTCACCTTCTTCCTATCCATAGGAATCCACATTTCTGAGTTAACTAACCCCTGACACCTACTTGATTGCTGTGCTATGAAATACAAAAGCTAAGGCTGTCTAATAAACACACATGCAATTTATTTTTCATTTGGCTGTGCAGTGTTTAGCACATCTGGTCTCTGTGTAAAGTTACATCCGGGGCTATGTGTTCTTTTTGGTTCAGTGCTTACCCTAGGTAACAGGTGCTTTGCTTTCCAACTAATCTTCCAGTTCCATTATCCAGTCCAGTCAATTCCCCAGAGAGTTGCTCCACATAGACTAGTTCTTGACAAAGATTTACTTTTAGTTTTCTTTTTATTGCCAACATTTATTCATCCTCAACCACCTTGGTTTTAATATCAGTCCATCATAGCACCAGGCCGTTACAAGCTTTGACATTACAATGCACTGTACAAACCTAAGGAACAAAAATGAAAGCCACATGTTCTAGTTGTTTATGTCCTAGTCCCAAGATGCTAAATTCAGTGGGAATTTTCATAGAGTTTAAGGCCAGAAGGGACCATCAGATCATCTAGGCCAGAGGTGGGCAAACTACGGCCCGCGGGCCACATCCGGCCGTAGAAGGTTAGCCCTCAGCCCCTCCCCTGCTGTCCTCCCTCCCCTGCAGCCTCAGCTTGCTGTGCCGCCAGCGCTCTGGGTGGCGGTGCTGCGAGCTCCTGCCAGGCAGCACAGCGGCATGGCTGGCTCCGGCCGGGCGGTGCGGCTGCCAGTCCTGCTGCTCTGGGCAGCATGGTAAGGGGGCAGGGAGTGGGGGGGTTGAATAAGGGGCAGGAGGTTCCGGGGGACAGTTGGGACAGGGAGCAATCTGGCCTCGTGTATTAAGTCTCATTAGAAGTTGCTGGGACTTAGGCTCCTAACTCACCTATGCACTTTTGAAAAACTTACCCCTTAAGCAGGAGCTTAAGTACTCTGCTGTAATCAGCCCACTTGGTTCAGAGATATCGCTGCTAGAGTAACCATGCTGTTGTAATGTTACAGGCTATGGTCGTTGTTACAGCCCTGTCTGAGTCCTGGTAGTGGACAGTTATCAGTCTGCCATATTGGACCCTACCTTTGGATTCCATGTTCTGCTAAGCTCCCTGGGTCTGGGTAGTGACTAATCACCATTCCTAGCTCAGGGAGGAGTCAGAAGGATGGGAGAATGGCGGGAGTTCTAGCCTTGCCCCCTCTATTCACTGCCAAAGTAGCTGGCCAGGCATGTGGTGGGAAGTAGGCTGCTTCATGAGGTAACTTACTTACTCCTTCCACAAGTGTTTTGAGACGATTTCATTTCCTTGTCTGTTCCTGGGGTGGTGAGATGAGCGCTGGGCATTATTCAGGGCAGACTGTAAAACTACAATGTACTCTACAATTAGTGCTAAATTTTATGACGGTAACCAGAGTTTACACTTAAATAGTGGTTTGTAATAAAATGGCTGACAATTATTCACATCTTTGAACATACCACAGGGTAAATATTTGGCTCTTCACATGTGATGCAAACTATTTTCAAAAGCTGGTAAAGTGCTTAAAGGATATCTTTGTACTGATATGATGTATTATACTAATAAAGAGTAAGTCACTGGCCAAAGCAGATCCTCCTATTTTAGTGCAAAACAATTGATTAATTAGATAGAAAAAATGATGGGTCCAGTGGAACAAACATACATAATTGATATGCAAATACTTTCTCAAGTATTTTATATATACAGACTTATGAAATCACTGGCATCTGTGATACATGGAAGTTTTCACATGTAAAATTGAGATGCTGTACATGTTCATGAAACAAGCTTCATATGCGCACATGATTATTCAAAGCATGATTATTCAAAGCCCATTGAATATGGGCTCCTCAGCATGTTCATTTTTCTTTTTCTGCCTCTTGAGCTAAAATCCTACAAACATTTGAGTACAGCAGTCCCAAAAGAGGATTACTTGCATGCTAAAGTTATTTATGTATTCAAATATTTGCAAGGTCAGGGCCTTAGGACCCAATCCTGAAAACATGCTTAATCTTATGCATGTGCATAAATCCATTCAGTGTCTCTACAAACATGTGTAAAGTTACACAGATGTAAGGATCAAGGGTCTAGACCAGGGGTGGGCAAACTACAGCCCGCGAGCCGCACCACGCGGCTCGGCCCCGCTCCGGCGCTCTGGCCGGGGTGCTGGGTCAGGGGCCGCACCATGCGGCTCGGCCCCGCTCCGGCGCTCTGGCTGGGGTGCTGGGTCAGGGGCCGCACCATGCGGCTCGGCCCCGCTCCAGCTGGGGCGCTGCGTCGGGGGCCGAACCACACGGCTCCCGGAAGCTGCGGCATGGCCCCGCTCCGGCTCCTACGCACTCCAATGGGAGCTGCAGAGACAATGCCTGCGGATGGGGCAGCGTGCACAGCCGTCTGCCGCGCCTCCACATAGGAGCCGGAGAAGGGACATGCCACTGCTTCCGGGAGTCGCTTGAGGTAAGCACCGCTTGGAGCCTACACCCCCTGAGCCTCTCCCCAACCCTCTGCCCCAGCCCTGATCCCCCTCCCACCCTCCAAACCCCTTGATCCCAGCCTGGAGCACCCTCCTGCACCCCAAACCTCTCATCCTCAGCCCCACCCCAGAGCCCGAACCCCCAGCCAGAACCTGCACCCCTTCCCGCACCCCTGCCCCAGCCCTGATCCCCCTCCCACCCTCCAAACCCCTTGATCCCAGCCTGGAGCAACCTCCTGCACCCCAAACCTCTCATCCCCAGCCCCACCTCAGAGCCCGCACCCCCAGCCAGAACCTGCACCCCTTCCCGCACCCCTGCCCCAGCCCTGATCCCCCTCCCACCCTCCAAACCCCTTGATCCCAGCCTGGAGCAACCTCCTGCACCCCAAACTCCTCATCCCCGTCCCCACCCCAGAGCCCACACCCCCTCCTGTACCCCAACCCCAATTTTGTGAGCATTCATGGCCCGCCATACAATTTCTATTCCTCGATGTGGCCCTCGGGCTAAAAAGTTTGCCAATCCCTGGTCTAGACTGTAAGTTTTGGGGCATTGAATGCCTTTTACTTTGTGTCTTATAGAACACCGAGCACGTTCTGGGTGCCTAAATAATAATCCATATGAAATTTTCTTGAAGAGTCTTATTAAACCAAGGGTTTGTAGATACAAAGACTTCTAAACTCACTCTAGTTAAAAATAAAAAATCCATTTCACCATTGACCGTTGAAGCTTTAAGATCAAAGCCCATTAAAAAGACAATTAAATATTTCCATTACTGAAGGGAAATGATTAATTTGTGATATGGGAAAAATAGTTATTTCAAAGCCCTTGGTACAGTAATAGGTTTGCAGCCTTTCTACTGCACTGTAATGGGACTCTACTTAATTTTTCATTTGCTGCTAGGAAACTAGCAATAACCAAAAGCTCTAGAACGGGGTCGGCAACGTTTGGCACGCGGCTCGCCAGGGTAAGCACCTGGCGGGCCGGGCCAGTTTATTTACCTGCTGACGCAGCAGGTTCGGCCGATCACAGCCCCCACTGGCTGCGGTTCGCCGTCCCGAGCCAATGGGGGCGGCGGGAAGCCGCGGCCAGCACATCCCTCGCCCGCGCCGCTTCCTGCCACCCCCATTGGCCCGGGATGGCGAACCGCGGCCAGTGGGGGCTGCGATCGGCCGAACCTGCCGCGTCAGCAGGTAAATAAACTGGCCCGGCCCACCAGGGTGCTTACCATGGCGAGCCGCGTGCCAAACGTTGCCGACCCCTGCTCTAGAACTTGAAGGCTTTTTTCCTGTTTTCTCCACTAACCTCACACAATGAGCAGAATTAATCAATCCTATTCCCTTTTGCCTTTTGGGGTGTGTGATCAGGCATCTCCCACCTAGTAGCTACAGTCTGCAGGGCAGCAATCCTACCTAGTGGCTATGGTGCAGTGGTAGAGGAACCCATGCCCTCCCACTGCACTGGGTTCCAACCCAGGGCCCTGGAGGCTGGTTTGGCAGCTCACCCATCTCCATCTGGTGTCAGCCTCTAGACATCTTCCCTGAGTCACTTCCTACCTTTGTCTGCACCCCCAGCCAACCACTGCCCATCCCTGGAGAATATCACCTCCTGGGCTTCCAGCCCCATAGGCGCCGACGCCCTGGGTGCTCCGTGACTGGAGCACCCATGGGGAAAAATTGGTGGGTGGTCTGCATCCACCGACAGCTCCCCGCCCCAGCTCGCCTCCTCCCTTGAGCGCGCCACCGCGTCCTGCTTCTCCCCCCTCCCTCCCAGCGCTTGTGCCACAAAATAGCTGTTTCGCGCAGCAAGCGCTGGGACAGAGGAGGGAAGAAGGGGGAACACGGCGCGCTTGGGGGGAGGAGGCGGGGCCGGGATGGGGATTGCGGGAGGGGTCCAATAGGGGCAGGGAGGGGCGGAGTTAGGGCGGGGACTTTGGGGCAGGGTTGGAGTCGGGGCGGGGCGCGAGCACCCACCGGCGCAGAAAAAAGTTGGCGTCTGTGTCCAGCCCTAGTGTCAGTTGCTGGGTGCTGTGGCTCCTCTGACCAATGTGGGCTCTACTCCACTCCTCTTCTCTGGCTTGCCAGTTTCTGACTGAATTGCCTGGCAGCTAACAGGCTTTTAAACCCCGCCTCCAACCTGAGCATGCTCTGTAAGGGCAGAAAGGCGGAGCCTCCTTAGCCTAGAGCTGCTCCTGAACCCCCTTCTGTCCAGTGTGGGGTTTATACATGCTGTCACAGGGTGAAATGCTGGTCATCTGGAGTGAAGGGGTGTGTGTTTCTAACTGGCATGTTACTGTATGTTTTTAGCATAATTCAGTTCTCTCAACCTCTTAGCAGAATTCTAACCATTAATTATGTAAGTCCTAAGCATTGCAGGTTGCTAGTGTTGTGCGGCACTCTGAACACTTTGGGAGAGGGTCATGCTTTTATTGTCTATCTGGTATGTATTGGTAGTTGGATTTATAGGTGTATGTTAAGATCTAGCATAAGCAGTTGCAACTAGTCTCCAGATACCACAATGATTACAAAAGACAGATAGAAAAGAGAGCAAGAGTGACTGTTTCTGTAGACCTGCATCTGTTTAAACTAGGCCTGAATTTGGCCCACTCTCTTGAATAATGATGGACAAGAAAGTTTCATGTTCTGTATAGGATTGGATTTAAAATTGCAACTGAGAATAATTCATAGTGGGGGTGGGAAAGAAATTAGTCTTTATCTTATTGAAATTGGCTTATGATATTCTTGAATGTATTCGTTCAAATGTATTCACTGGCCATATTCTACAGATTCTTGCTCTGTAGGTTCTTCAAAGTCCAGTCCATCCCATGTATTTTATTTGAAATTTGTGCTCTATTGGTTAGGTTGAACTGAACATGTCACATGGTAGTGTTTCTGTTCTCTGATTGGATGGGTGTCTTAGACTCAGTACTTGGTATGAATGGTTGTGTTCAACAATCACTTTCACAAATAGTCTCTAATATTAGCTTAATGTGCAGTTTCCTTAGGTGTTCCTGCCAATAAATAGTATCCTTCACAGTACTCATTGAAAATTAAATATGAAAGGGACACAAACACAGCTGAAGAAAATGAATCTCTTTTTAAATACTATTTTTGTCACTAACATATCAACAGAAAATATAATCACTTAAATTATAGATTGTCACAGTTCCTGTGATAACTGCACCTCTAGCAAAGTGGGGTATCTTCTAGTCATCACCTTTCTCAGGGTAGGATCTGGCAATCCATTCCTTCCAGAGAAGGCCATAAGCTGCAGACTCTTCCAATTCATTGTAATTATCTTAGCTGGTCTGACTCTAGTTAAGCACCTACTGTCCCGTTTGCTCAGGAGCAATGACAGGGTTAACTAATGATAGGGTTGCCAGGTATCCAGTTTTTGACCAGAACACCTTATTGAAAAGGGACTCTGGTCAGCACCGCTGACTGAGCTGTTAAAAATCCGGTTGGCGCAGGGCTGGCAGGCTCCCTATCTGGCTCCGCGCAGCTCCTCACAAGCAGGCGACATGTCCCTTGGCTAGGCAGAGGGATGATCACGGGGGCTCCATGCGCTGCCCCTGGCCCACGCTGGCCCGCAGCTCCCATTGGCTGAGAACCATGGCCAATGGGAGCTGCAGGGGCGGTACCAGTGGGCCGAGGCAGTGCACAGAGCCCCCTGGCTGCACCTCTGCCTAGGAACCGAGGGCCATGTCACCGCTTGTGGGGAGCCACCAAAGGTGAGCGCCACCCAGAGCCTGCACTTCAAACCACCTCCCATGCCCCAACCCCCTGCCCAAGCCCTGAGTCCCCTCCTGCATCCAAACTCCCTCCTGGAGCCTGCACCCCAAACCTCCTCCTGAACCCCTCAGCCCCAGCTTGGAGTCCCCTCCTATACCCCAAACTCCTCATCCCCAGCCTCCTGCTCCAGCCCAGATCCCCCTCCTGCACCCTCAACCCCTCATTTCTTGTCCCACACCGGAGCCCGCATCCTCAGCCCAGAGCCCACTCCCACACTCCGAACTGCTCGGTCCCACCCCACAGCCCTCAGGTCCCACCCTGCACCCTAAACCCCTCATCCGCGGCCCCACCCCCAGCCGAAGCCCTCACCCCTCCAGCACCCCAATCCCCTGCCCCAGCTGGGTGAAAATGAGTGAGTGTGGATGAGGGAGAGTGAGCGACAGAGGGAGGGGGGATGGTGGGGGCGGGCCTCGGAGAAGGGGTGGGGCCAAGGTGTTTGGTTTTGTGCAATTAGAAAGTTGACAACCCTAACTAGTGACCAGCCACGTTTCATAAAGAAAAATGCTACTTATTCAGAACAAAATCATTACAGATGACCACATCATAAAATCAATAAGCAGCTTATTTGCAGGTCTAGATTACCAAGCAGTCATCCATCTTCCACAGGGGACCCCTGATAGGATAAAAATACTTTTAGGCCCTTCCCGAAGGCCCTGCCTCTCATAGTCCTAGTTTCATGTCAGCTCTTGAGGAGGGCAAGTGACCCTTCACCTAAATCTGGGCTGTAACTTTTACAGTTGGCAGTTTTGTTTGCCAGACCTCTTGAAGCCAGGCTAATCAGTCTATGCTATTTTCCCCCAGTTTGGGGTGAAACTTCCGCACACTTATCTACATTATGGATTTGCATTATTTTTCCCTCTTTCCCCCCACCTCACCATAGGTCATACAGAGGAAACAGCTTTTAGCTTTCCCATTGAGCTGGGATAGAATCACTATCCAGTTCATAAAGATACAATTGTTTTTGACTATTCCACGTGTCCAAAGAATTACATTTGTCACACAGATGTTTATCCTTAACATGAATTCACTTTTCCACACAAGTATAATAAATTGCATCCATAACCGTAAAACAATTCCCATATGGTGCTTACTAATACTACCTCATTTGACCTGCAAAGAATCAAAAGGGTTTCAGGCCTCTTTAAAAAAAAAAAAAAAAAAAAAAAAAAAGAATTAGGAGGTCTAGAATATTAATAGAGATGCTTAAATATTGGAAAAGGGTAGGGAGGGTCAGCTGAATTTTGAGTAGGTCAACGTCTGTTTCTTTCAAGGGCTTTTCTGACCAAGTTACTAATTTTGACAGTTTACCTACATAAAATTGTGCCAACATAATTTCCTAAATTACCAGAAGAGGACTAGAGGTGGACACTCCTTGAAGGATCTAATAGATTCCTGCCACTATACTTGAGAGTCTATTTCAGCCTTCAGTTTAGAGGGTGGAAACCATGAAGGGACTTTAGGGGTACAACACTACCATCACAGCACCTAACTTTTACGTGCCTAGAAAATCACAAGAACAACACTACAATCCACAAAGCTGTGTAAGGCTCTCTATGGGTAGAGACCGGCACCTTAGCATGTGATCCACAAAAGCCAGAGTGCTCAGCAGCACCTTACCTAAACTAGCCAAGGGGAGATGCTGATGTGCTAAGCCCTGCCCCTTTCTCAGTGATAGGCGCCTCACCATGCTATGATCCACCAACAGGAACCCCTCTCCCAGCTTAAGTGCCTATGTAGTTTCATGAGGGACTGAGTTAGACACCTGCCTCACTCCACACAAGAGGAGGCGGAGCAGGCACTCACACTCACTTTTAACCCTGTGGTTAGGGCACTCACCTAGACTGCGAGAGACCCAGGTTCAATTCCTCCCTCCCTGGTAGCGGCAGAGAAAGGATTTGAACTGGGATCTCCCACCTCTCAGGAGAGTGCTCTAACATCTGAACTATGGGGTATTCTTAGGTGGGGAGGGGTACTCCCTCAATCTCTCCTGTTGAAGCTGTGCCATTACTTTGCCTGCCTTTACAACCATGTGCTTCCTCTCTGTATATTCTTCCTTAAAACATTTCCTCTGGGGAGCCCTACTTTACCATAAGAAGCATTCTCTCTCTCTCTCTCTCTTTTTTTTTTTTTAAACAACACTCTGTACCCCTCTACAGTATACCAGCCTGTATCTTTTGTCTGTGTATTAAGCCCATTGAGGGCAAAACCATTGTCTTCTGTGTTCAGTAACATGCCAGACAATATGCTTGAGAAATGTTAAGGCTATGCCATGGCAAACTGTCAGAATGCTGGCCAATACCATGGTTTGAGTTAATTAGAAATAGACAGGAGTACATTTTGTACATGTGGAGTCCGCTGATTGAGTAATCTTCCAACTAAACACACTTACCTGAATATTCATAGTCACTTAGAAGGCAGTCAGATTTCCTGAGCGCAACTAGTCAACTCAGGCAGTGGCTTGGTATGGATTCAAAAGAGAAATGGTCAGACAGGAAGGGATTTTAGAAATTGAGAAGCATTTGGTTGCAAGATCTGAGGAAAAGGAATCGGGTATATTTTAGAAGGATAGGAGAATGAGGATGGCTCTGTATGTATAGTGAGTTCCTAGGAAGCTAAGAGAGAATTAAAAAATCTGTCTATTGCCTCACAAATGCCATCTTTGACCAAAACAATGGGCTAAAATCTGCCTTCAGTTAGTTTTCTACAACCAGTATTTGTTCCACTTGTCTAAGGTTTATGGATTAGTGAGTGGGGAAAACCCACTTACCTTATTTTAATTCCTCGTCTCATTTAAATCACATGCCTAAAAAGCTTGGGGAAAGTAAGGAAGCTGCAAATTTTTGGAGCTGACAAACATAGCCACATCTACAGTTGTCTGAATGGGTGAAATGCTTGCCTAAGAATTAAAGTGATAAATTTTGCCTCCCATAACCCTACTAAACTCACACCGTGTAACTAAGGACAATTTGGCCCAAGGTGTCACTAGCAAGGACAGTTAGAAATGAGGCTCAGTAACCTATGCTGCCTGACAGCTGCTGCAAGTGATAATAAAACATCAAGGTTGAGACAAAACTAGTTAATGGGCTCCCCCTCCCACAAGAGGGTTTATCAGGCAATAAATAGTTCTGGGATGCAACAGAATCCCAATGTCACCCCAGATAATCCTCTTAAAGTTTTCAGGCTTTCTCTGAAAGCTGTCTGTGCCAATGTTAGCTCTTAAAGCAGACAATAAATTCTAATTCAGCAAGAGGTATTTTAAATAAGAAATGCAAGGGTCTCTATGGTGATTTTAAGTTAACAAACGTAAGGCCTAGTCAGGATGAATTTGTGTTTAAAAAATAAATGAACTAAAAGTACTTTTAAAAGAAATGGAGGGAATGGAATAAAAAAGAGAATTCTGATAATTTCCTAGCAGGGATTTATTATCTTTCAGTTATAAAAGAATAAAACAAACCCACCCAGATGGTCTCCAGGGAAAATGCTGCTGTTTATAAACGGTGAGATGGGCTGTGATGGAATGTCCAGATGAAGTCAGACAACCTGACTGAAGGCCACCAACTAGCCAAGCACATGACATGCTGAGCATCTGCCATACAATCTGTAATTGGCTTTGAACCAAATCCTGTAAAATACTGTGCACTTAGCAACTCCAATGGGTGCTTAGCACCTCTCAGTATCTGAGCCATGGTCTTTGAGGGCCCAATCCTGTAAGGTGACAAGCATTTCCCCTTGACTCTGTGCTATGAGAGTGGGATGCAGGATTGGGCTCTGAATGGTGCAATAACTGAGGGTGAAGTTTAACAGACCGACCCATGTAAAACCTGAAAGATGTTGATTTAAGTCCATATATACCAGCATAGAGTGAGAACATCCAATCTCCCTCTACCTATCAGTTGTAACCATAAGCTGATGACTTCCTCCTTAATACAATATGAGAAACAAACAAATTATCATTTGGTTTTGTTTCTAGCTGAGGAATGACTTCAATGATGCAAGCATTAGCCTGCCAAGTCTCACATGCACCATAAATACAATCCAGAAAGAGGTGTCATCCTAAAACAGCTGCAGACAGTTGCTTAACCCCCCAAATCTCAGGAACTCAATCAACTCAGCACTAACGTAGGTATAGTATGCAAGGATTTGCATAGGTTATGAAGTGTTCAATGTTCACATGGGCACCATATGTTCCCTGGCCAACTAGAAAAGGACAAATTCTCAGTATGGCAGCACTGAATAATACTGCACTGTGCCCATTCTCCTGTCCAGGGTAGTGTAATATCTCCCAGGCAGAAGTTATGGAGGCTTTGCATTTCAATCTGTGAGATCTTTGCAGCAGACCTGCAACAGCAAATAAACTTCAGTTCAGACACTCATTATGGGAAGCTAAGCAAGCTTATTGTGTTCTAACAGTTGACTGGTTTTCTCAATAAATCAAGGTCAAGAGAAGATATAATCCAAGCACCACAAACTCCTGTTGATAGCACATTCCACATGCTGTTAATCAGCTTTATGAAAAGAACTAATTAGAAATATTGCAGCTACTTCTGCAATGAGTCAGGTACCTTTGGGCAATGAAAACATCACAGTTGGTGACTAATCTGATTAAAATATGACCATATAGATCATTGTTGCAACCACAGTTATATATTTGCAACAAATCTTGTACAAAATGTGGCTTGTAAGATGTCTATGGAAAGATTATGATTTGCTAAATATGATTATGCTATTTGTATGCATGTATCATTTTTTGTATTTGAAGTTATGCGTATTGGCTCATTGAAGTTATGAGTGAAAGTAAGCCGATGCGGTACGGCGTACCGGCAAGAGCCAGTACACAGCTGACTGTACCGGTAGGGGGCAGCTTCCCCAGAACAGCCATTTAAAAGGGCCCAGGGGTCCTGGCAGCGGATGGGGCCCCGTGCCTTTTAAATCGCTGCCAGAGCCCCGGGGCTTCCAGCCGTCGCCGCAGCTACCGCTACGGTGGGGCTCCGGCAGTGATTTAAAGGGTCTGGGGTTCCCGACTGCTGCTGCCAAAGTCCCGGGCCCTTTAAATTGCTGCTGGAGCCCCGGGGTAGCGGCAGCGATTTAAAGGGCCCAGGGATTTAAAGGCCCCGCCCCTTCCACCTGAGGCTCCGCCCACTTGCTCAGGATCCCAGCCCTGTGTACCGGTAAGTCCCTTAAGTTACTTTCACCCCGGTCTATACCTGTATTTCAAATGTTTGCTCCTGAGGTAACGCCCACAAGGTATTTAGCCTGCACATCTTGAAGGAACTATTCAAGTAGAATGACCCATTAAAGTACACTTAACTTACAATGGAAGACACCTATCTACTCTCAATGGACTTTCCTGCTGTGACTAGGTGAAATCATGCATGGACATGTGACTTGTCCATGTGACTCCAAACACCATCTTGTTACTGTGATTTTTCACAGTAAGAACAATGGGATTCCCTCCACATGGCAGAAGAGATAAAAGGCCCTGGAAACATCTCCATTTTGCCCCTGTCCTGTTCAAACCTCTGGACAATGGACTTATACTAATGGGAGTATTCTAACCAAGGGACTGAGGTCCTTCCAATGATTTGGAAGCAACCAGAGATTTCTCAAGCCGGCAGTTTATTCCATCACTGCTACAAGCCTGAACCAAGAACTTTGCAATTGTTATATGTATTTGATTCCTTTAACCAATTTTAACTGTCACCTTTCTTTCATTCAATCTCCATGAAATCTCAGTGGGTTGACAGCCTTCAGCTAGTGGAACCATGATGGTATGGCTGCTTTCAGGACCTTGTGCATCCAACAAAGGATGGAAGAACTGGCCCCTTGTTGATAAAATTCAGAGGTAAAATCTTGGAGAGTACATATCATATTAGTGTTACAGGAAGCCTCTTCCATTTGTTTGTGTGAGACAACATGTGCATGTTTATGAGAAATGTCTTATTTCAAGCCAGCTAGTTATCTTATGTGTATTTTCCCTGTCTAATATGTAAGCAAAAATATGGTACAGTGTGACCCCCAAATCCACATTTTCTACATTTGGTCTCTGCTTCTCATGGAAGTGCAAAGAATAAAAGCTGAGGCAGGGGCAATAAATAGGTAGACCGGAGGCTAAATCCGGACTACCAGATACTTTTGAATGACCGCAAAATCTTTTTATTATTGTTGGGTTTGTATTTTCTCTGGAACCTTGGCCAAGAAATTTGGACCTTGACAAAAAATAATTGATCCCCTGGCTGCGTGTGTGTTTGAAGTCCACATTTTGACCTATTTTCAGCTGCTGAACTGTGCTACATAATATCTACCAAGATGCCTGCATATCCCATGTATGCCAAACTCCAGTTGACAATCTTGCATTCATACTGAGGGAAAATACAGATAGCTAAATGTCTAGGGGGGTTTAGTAATGGTCTGTTTATTCAGACTTAGTACACAAGGAAAAAGAAGCATAAAGTACAAATAATCTTCCTAGCCCTAGAGTTGAAAACAGATGGAAAGTATCATAATATTTTGCATTGGATTATGAATGCACTGAAAAATTTACAAGGAGAATAATCAGCATTGACAGAGTTATTTGTGAAGTCACTGTAGTGGATAGGGCACTGGAATAGGAACCAACCAGAAGACATTGATTTCATTCCAAAGTCTTTCACTTACTTGATGCATGACAGTGGGGTAATTCACTTCCCCACTCTGTGATTCGTTCCCTTCCAAGCCTTTGTCTTGTTTTTGATAGTCTCTGCTCCAACAAGTTTACAATCTCATGTGTTTGGCTAGTATCTACAGCAATAGGCCCCTGATCTCAGAAATTCTACTAATAAAAAACATAATCTTTCAACTCATATCTGCTTGAGTAATATTTACCCACATAAATAGACCCTCTGACTTCAACAGGGCTATTCATGTGACTGTGGTTTGCTGGGTCAGTGCTCTTGTCTGGATTCTGGATCTTGGAGCAAACAATGCACAGTGTTGATGATGAGATAATTAATCTAATTCCATGTTAAGTATGATTGTCTGGCCTGCTGGAGGAGCAGGAGATTGTTCTTAAAAGTAGGATTAAAGGGAATTTTTTTTTTTTTAAACAATCCAGTTCTTGCCAAATAATTTAAAGGGGTATTGAAGAATTAAGCATTGAAGGCACTCAGCATTGCCCAGGTCCTATTAAAAATAAATAAATAAACAGATGAGCTGCATAAACAGTCACTGTGTACATAGGACCTAAACACACAATGATGGGCCAGCACATGCCCCAGGATCAATGCATGGAGCTCTCACCCTTCCTGCCTGAAAAGATCTTGGATACCCCAGTCTCACCTTTTCTACTGCCCTGCAGAGGTGCCTCTGGTGTTGGGAACTGTAACGCAGGTATGAGGATTGGATGTCAGCACACTGAGTAGGGATGGAGTATGGGCACATTGCATCAAGTGGAGGGTTATTTGAGGAGCCAGGCCTTACAGATTTGAAAGCACCTAAACCCTTATACTGAATAATAAGCTCTAAAAATCACAGTTAAGATATTTTTGAATACAAAAATTTATTGGCAGCAATTTGAATTTCTACTCATTAGTAACTGATTACTCTAGTTAATAATAATAAAACTTTGTACTTATCACTTTGCATCCAAGCACCTCAGAGTACTTGAAAAATATTAAGCATCATAACTTCCTCTGAGGAAGGTAAATATTATTACACTTTTTTTTTGTTACAGCTGGGTAATTTGGAGCATAAGAAAAGGACTGTATTTTCAAACTATATTAACAATGTTCACCCTTTGACAAAATTTAGCTTTTAATGGGAACCAGGCACATTCATTTTGAGGATAGAATTTAACCGAGAGACCTGATTTTCTTGTCTTCACCATGTGTAATCACTTGTACCTGTACAAATGGAATGTAAAATGATACACCATGTCACACCATTGATTTGTACTTTTCACACATTTTGCATAGGAGTAAATGACAGCACAAGGTACAAGGCAAGGAAGAACCATGTCCTAAGTGATTAGAAGAAAAGGCAATTGGGCAATCACCTAAACCCATCATGAAGGAGTTGACTCACCCTCACTAGAGGTGTTAAAAAAATAAAGAAAATAAAACTTTAGCAGGATTAGCTTAGAAGAAGATGCTACTCAGTGCAGTGAAGTGGCTGGGAAGAATCCAGGAATGTTTTCCAACTGCACCCTCCTTGAGAAAGCTAGTATCAAAGGTGCTACCATCATGTTCGTACAGGAGGACCAAAGGCATGTAGAAAGGAAAGGAAGGCCCCTTGAATATTTTTTCAGTTTGAAATTCCTGGTTGTTTGTGTGAAGAAAATCTTTGTGTTTGATCAGACTTGGTTTGTTTGTTCTCATGGTTTCCTTTATCACTGTGCGGGCATCAATAGCATTTAACAATGTGTGTTTTGTTTAGCTGTGGGAGAAGAAAAAGATATTCTCACCTTAATGAAAATGAGGCTATTAGCAATAATACTTTGATTCCAGTCGTATACCCAAACGATTACTTGGTGTACATAACACAGATTTTCAAAGGGACAAATGGGAGCTAGGCACCTAACTGCCATTTGTCCCTTTGAAAATCTGTGTTATGTACACCAACTAATCGTTTGGGTGTGCGACTCCCATTCGTTCCTTTGAGAAGCTACCCCCATGTGCCAATAAGCAATATTAAGAGTCAGGAAGAATGTGGGCTCCAGGACCCAGATCACCAAAGCTGTTCAGGCACCTAGCTCCCATTGACTTCAGGACTTGAATGTGCCTAAAGACGTTTGGTCTGGGAGCTCTTGAGCTACTGAATTGAGACCAATTCCCATTGAGGTCAGCAGAAACTGAGGGCTCAGCATCTCCATAGGATTGTGACTAATCTCCTTAATCACCAACACAATTAAACTGGTAATTAAGTCCTTTGAATTGAAGGGACGTATGTACTTGCTTAACTTTTAACCACATGCTTGGTGTTTTATTGAATTGAGATGGCCTAAGGGACATATTTAAGTGCTTTGCTGAACCGTGACCTAAATGAATAGTTTTGTATAATTCTGTACCAAAGTTCTTTTCTGAAATTAAGGAGAAATCAACATTCCAATCCTGAAGTTATTTTGACCTAAAGAGATTGTCAAGTCCGTATATGCTATTATGCTTGAGTAAAATCTAATTTATAGGTGGTAATAGAATGTGAAAGAATGATGGTTTTGACTGAAGATTTAATAGTTACATTAAAATGTGTTTGCTCTAGTGCTCCCTCTCTGTGATGATTTTTATAATCTATTAAGGCAATTCCATCCTCCTTATGAGCTGGGAAGCCAAGGTCACATCTGACCACCTCTGATGTCATCCACACATCTGTGGAAGTTAGAGACATGGCATTTTTCAACAGACTCTTTTGTCCCAGTGTCCAGGACAAATGCTTAATCAATTATAGGATGATTTTTGTCACAAAACTCAGAAGTTCTAACGTAATGAAACTTCCTTATAGAATTTCTTGTGGTGCCACAGAAGTATTACCTGTCACAATGAGGACAATTCTGAGTCATCTCCATATGATGGTGTTTATTGCAGAGCTCTCTCAGTGCTTTAAACAATTGGAGGGGGAGAACTCACAACTCTAAAATTTGAGTTTACTGGCAAAGAGCAAGCTTGGCTCAGCTTTAGGATGGACTGGAGACTGAAAATGCTAGAATTCCATTCCCCCCCCCCAATTCTTTATTTTTGTCACTTGGTACTAGATAACCCACACCCTACACCGTCAGTGCCTAAAGTCACTTTTGAAAATGAGACCTAGTAAACAGCTAGGCTGAGCAGAGCAATGCCTAAATACCGTAAACAATCTGGGCCTTAGTCTCTGTTCCTCAGTTCCCCATCTGTAAAATAGGGATAATACTGCTGTTCTCCCATCCTTCATCTCTTTTGCTATTGTAAATCCTGTGGCCTGAAGCACTGGAGGGTAAGAAGCTGTCTGCTTCCATCTGTTGGTGAACAGGGGGGGGATATAGCTTCAGAGCTTCTTTTGCATATGCTTTCTACCCCTTCTGTGGAAATTTTGGGAGTCACCATAACTGTACACAACTCAGAACTGGCTGGGTAGTGGAACTGACCTGGGAGGAAGGCTACTTTTTAGTAAGGATGAAGACCTCTTAGGGCTAGTCTACACTGGCAACGTTAAAGCGCTGCCGTGGCAGCACTTGACTGTGGCTTGTGTAGTCGCGGCAGAGCACTGGGAGAGAGCTCTCCCAGGGCTCTAAAAAAATCAACTCCACGAAGGGCATAGATACCAGCGCTGGTGCACTGTCTACACTGGCGCTTTACAGGGCTGAAACTTGCTGCGCTCAAGGGTGTGTTTTTTCACACCCCTGAGTGAGAAAGTTGCAGCGCTGTAAAGTGTCAGTGTAGACAAGCCCTTAGTTAAAGCCTTAGATGACAGCAGCAGAACTGAATGAACTCCAGTGAGGCCTCTTCTACAAGGTGGCTAAACAAAGCTGGAATCACTATAGCTGGATTAGACAGTGAAGACTCAGGACAGGACCAGGTAGCCCTTCCCAAAAGGCTGAAGATAGGTCCGCAGGATTCTGGACCCAATTACACCAAACTCTGAGTGGGTTTTAATGGATGAGGAAGGGGAAGTGATGTAAAGAAACGTTTGCTTATTGGATGGTCACACTGGGGCAAGGGTGGAGGAGGCAGAACCACAGTAACAAACCCCTGCCAAATTTGCAGTGGGACAGTGTTTTCTTTATTATCTGTATAGATAGACTGTTGCTATATTTCCTTTTCCAGTAATAGTTTTCCTTGTTTCATAAAGACCCAGTGCTTATGAGTAGGGAAGCCTTGTCTATTCAGGTCACCTACAGAAGGTATTTAGTAATCCCAGAAATTCTCTGTGGTAGCCCAAGGTAGTGGTGTGTGCTAGGTTTTTAAGATGGACCCCTAGCTATTTGAACCTAGCCCTCATTGCTGCCAACAACACAGTGCAGCCTTCTGCCAGATGGGTAGGTATGGTGCCTAACACAACAGGGCCCTGATCTCAGAAGGCTGTATTGTCTAGTGGATAAAGGACTAGCCTGGGCATTCTGTTCTCTGCTCTGCTACTACCCTGCTGGGTGACCTCGGGCAAGCAACTTCACCTCTCTGCCTCAGTTTCCCCATCTGTAAAATGGGGATATCTCCTTTGCAAAGTGCTTTCATATCTACTGATAAGTGCTATAAGAACTAGGTATTATGTAATTGTAAACTATAGTGGTTCTACCTTTTCACAAATTAATACAACTCTTCTGAGTGATTACCAAATAAGCAGCTATGAGACTTTTCTCAGCATGATTTAAGACTAAACTGTTGTTATTGTTGTTTTGTTGTTACATGAGAAGAACTGCCAGTTTAGTAACTGAATAGTATGATTCTGCAGGACTCTGATGATCCTGGTTGTATGAAGGATCAACTGGATATGCTTCTGGAAGCTACTACTATAGAGGCTTTCTATCCATTAATATATTTAAGATGATTCTTTGTCTATATGAGAAGGTAAATTACAGCTATTACAACATGTTGCCACCGGGAAAATAAGAAAATAACTATTGCTTTCAAAAGGTGGCACTGTTGGAAAACTATATGGAGGGCGGGAAATAGAAACCACAACAAACTTTACCCGACCCTCCTTGCCTAATGCATTAAAATGTATGGTAAGCAGAAAATAAAAATGTAAATTTCCAAGCTCATACTTGGACGGTTTTAGTGAGGATTAAGATAAAATTTCAGGATGATAGTTAAGTCCCCAGTAAACTGCTAGCATTAAACATGAAGGTGGATGAGGTAATTTTTGGGGTGATATCTCTTATTTTTATTTTTTATCTAATATCTTGGGACCAACATTGAAATATTAAGGCAGGTGAAGCATGTTACTAGAATAAAAACTTATAACAGATTGTGTGGTAAATGGATCATAAGCTTTGGTAAGTTCATGCAAAACAAAGTTTCATGCAGGTAGATCCCAGTACTGCACAGAACCAATGCATATAGCACTGTTGCCATGTTCTTTATGTGCTGTATGCTGAATAGTTATGTCATTACAGAGCTAGCTAGTACATGTAAGGGGAAAAGCTAATTAAGAATATGTTCTGATCAGATGGATGCATTTACTTGACTGCAATAATGCGGGGTTTCTTACTGATGTTAGTTTAATGTAATTAGACTATTAGCTCTTTAGGACTGGTATAGGGACCTGATTCTGATCTCATTTGAAATGGATTTTGTGCCAGTGTAGTACCATCAGTTTAAACTTAATTTTCATTTACACTGATGCAAGTGAGATCAGAATTGGCTCCCTTCTTCTTTTAATGGTCAGTGAAATACTATGTATATTTATGGCAGCATATCAATAAGATAGTTATAACAAATATAGGCCAGTCACTGATTTTTATTTATTCTAGTTTATTATGGTGATGAGTACAGTATAAAATGGTTGCTAGTCAGATTTTGAATTAGTTGTCCTTTGTATAAGGAAGGGGTTACAGCAGATTATTGACATTAGTACTGGATTTTACTCTCCTCCTGTCAAACTTTGAAAGTCACAAAAAGTACCTCATGCATGTGACATCCACTGACACACACAGCATCAAAGGAAAGGAAGAATCACATTCATTGTGAGGTGTCTTCTTCGGTGAACATTTAAGAGTATAATAGTACATTTGATACACAAAGATTTTCTATATGTATAAAGAGAAGGAAAGCTAGAATGGAATCTTGCATATAACTAATCTAAGTGTTTGTCAATACACAAGTTTGTACCAGTTATAGCTATACCAATATAGTTAAAGTGGTATAGTACACCTCTCTAATGTGTTAGAAAGGTGCTTTCTCCTGGTACAGCTATTTCAATATGGAAAGGGAAATAAACTATACTGGTATCAGGCACTTTTATACTGATTTAACTCCCTACATTAGGGGTAGTACTAGTTTAACTGTTGTGGTTTGAAAAAATCTCACCCCAAAAAAAATAGTTGTACCAGTAAAGAAACTTGTTTCTACACCAGCCCAAGAGTAAAAATATACTTTGGCGAGTATAAACTAGGCTCAATAAAGAACAATGACGTTTCAGAATGAGATGTAGAGTCTGATTCTGATCTCAAATCAATTTAACACTGGTACAACTCCATTGACTTCAGAGCCCTTGATTTAGGCTCCCACCCTGCAAAGCACTTAACTTGTGTGTGTGTGTGTGTGTGTGTGTTTGTTTTAAGCATGTGGGTGGCTTCAATGCACTATTTATATTACTCTGATACTTTGAGCAAAACACTTAAATGTGATTAAATTAATCGGTTGGGATCAAAATGATCTTGCATGGACAGAGATGGAGACGATAACCTAGTAAGTCTTTTCCACCTCTAACTTCTATGATTCTTTGCCCTGACAGCTATGGTCACTTCCATCATTTGGAGGAAAATTTAAAGTTGAAGTTCTGACCAGTTCTGGCCACTTAAGATCCCATGGCATTTTCCCCCAGCAGTAAGTTTTTGCTCTCATGCCATAGCCAAATTCTAGTTTGGATATATTAAATTCTGTTTACCTAAAATGCCTGAAGTCACAATTGGATATTGTATTTAGCAATGGCTCTTGCTGTTTGTTTGTTTTTCTAAATTGATATCAAGATAGAATACGTAGCCAGTCAGACTTTAGACACTTGTTGCTATAAGTATTCCAATTTTGTATTCTTGATCACCAGGGCAATATTAAAAATGGCTTACTTGGGATTTTCTATTTCTGACTTAATTATCCTTAATCAAAACCCCTGTCAATTTGTATAAGCTATGGGAAGGACAGAGCCACAGCACAATTGAAGGCTCTGATGTCATTGACAAAGCTAGTTCCCAGAATAAACGCAATTACAAACTGTATAATCCCTGATTTATTTCTCCCATGAAGAATTAGGAAATAACTAGACAGCCACTTTCACTTCTCCTGGATTAGGAAATAGATGCAAGGACTCACTTGCAGAGTATGGTGTTGTACTGTAAAGAATAGATTGCTTTCTGGTGTGCAGCTGATATGATCACAATGTAATGTAGGCTTATTGGAAATCCTGAACCAATACTCTTCACCAAGAATAGTCGGCTCCCTCTGAGCCATACTTTTCTCCGTGGAAATCTATGTGTATCCAACTCAGGAAAAAAGAATGACAAAGCCAGATACAAAGAAGTCTCCAGCGAAGTCAACTTCATCTAATCGGAGACACTCTGTCGGTGCAAATCTGACAGTAAGTATGGACTAACTATAGCTCTCTTTCCCAAATGGAGAAAGGATAAACAAAACACTTTGGACTTTAATCTGTTTATAGAATTTGATATTTGCCTTACAAAATATCAAACGGTTCAAATTCCCTAGGGTCTTTCAGTCTAATTTCCTTTGAGAACAATGTGCTAGGACATTAGCAAGTTAAACTTCCATACAACTATTGTTAGACAAAATAATAACCAGGGGCATGTATCTGGCCTCACTTACACTGGTTTTACATCTGCATATCCCCATTGGCCCTGATTCTCCCATCTTGTATAGCCATCTTACACCTGTGAGTATGAAGTGCTACCCATTCTGTTTTGATAGTGTTTTATGCCCACCCTGCAAAGGGGTGACTTCAGTTGTGACTCCTGCTTTACACCGATCTGAGAAGAATCAGGCCTCTTATGAAATACACTTTTACTAGGAGTAAAACTTTCTATTTTCGGACCATGCTGAATATTTCAAACATCATTTCTCTCAATAAATCTTATTTACAATAGTTCTATCCTTTCCTAGCACCAAACTCTCTTCTGTTTCCTAAGCATAAAAAATAGGGTGAACTCCTCTTGGTTACACCAGATAAACCCAAAGTAGCACATTGAACTCAGAGGGATTACTCCAGATTTACATGCATACCTGACTGCAGCATTTTCTTTGTTTGGTCTCTGAAAAAGCTAACCTCTGGTGAGGTGCACATTTGGTCCATATCTATAACAGCATACTTGACTGTGCCTAATGGTATGTTGCTATGCTACAAATGCACTATCTGCTTACTGTATGCAAGTAGAAAGCTATCAGATATTAATCCTATACGAAACTGATAATTTAAAAATCTAAAGATGCCCCCCAAAAAGCTTTAGACAGATGGATCACTTGCCTTTCCCCATTTAAGAAAAATAGTCTTCTTTTTTAGATGATAAAAAGCACTCCATGTTCCCCAAGCAATGTTAATAGCACAAGACAGTGTATAGTAGATTCAAATTTGCTTTCATAAACCTTCCTACACAGTACATATTCCCATGCACTTTAAGGAAGAAAACGTCACCATTTGACAAACATGAATCATCTCTGGTGAACACCACTGTGTTTATTATAAAAGGAAAAAAGTCCTCATGCACTTTCGCTCGTATTTAAAGCAATCTCTGATTATAAACAATGTGTAAGCAGCTGGTACCAGTGAGCTACCATTAGCTACTAACATTAGAGGGAGCACTTACACCTCTGGAGGGACATGGACTCAAATGTATTAAGACAGATGAGTACTATTGTTTTAGAAGTTTAGATTCTGTTTTTACGATGTTGCAGTACATTGCATTAGAGTATGTAATGAAAAATCCTACTTATGTTATGTTGACCTACATTAGTATGCCAGTGTGTGTTAATTGGGTTACATTTGGCTATGTAATGATGGTGCCATAATATAAAGCAACCACTGTAGTCTGTGTGTGGCAATAAAAACAATGATCTGATAACTTATCCAGTTAGAAATCCTGGCCTTGAAACACATAGGTGTTTCTACTGATCACACCGCTGTGATAAAACACAACACCAAATATATTTCACTGTTTGTTACTGCTTCCTGGTTCAGCTGTCTCGGCAGAGAAAATCTTTATTCTCTTCTAAATGCAGCACCTGAGTCAAGGAAAATGTGTTGCACCTTCTGGTTGTAGAAAAACAGCTTGTTTGATATTCATTAAAGACCCCATGGACTTAGTCATCAGGCCCTAAAAAGTTGTTGTGACAGGGTTTCTTTAGCATGTTCTTGTTTAAATTATCATGTATTTGAGATGTTTTTAACTTGCTTTGTTGTGTGGAAATTTAAAAGGGATGTTTTTCCTGGCTGGAGCAATAAATGTTGCTGTGCAGTTTAAAAAAAAGAAAAAGAAAGTGTGAGACTTCCACCCAGGATAGCTAGACGAGAGTCTGGCAGCTCTCCTCATGTGGGCTAGTGTGGATGCTAATTGTGAGTTGGTTGGCTGTCACTCAGGAAGTGCTTTCAGTCTGAGTGATCCCCTCCGAGCCATTGATTCAGAAAGATGAGTGCAACCCAGCTTCCCCCAAAGCAGTGCAATTGGGGGCTGCCATTGCTTTACCACAGGGACAGATAATATCCATTCTTATCCAAGTCCAAGTACGTTAAACATTAGAGAATCTGTTCCCCACCCCTTCCACCCAAAGCTGGGCCTTGGTAATGGCTACAGAAGGATTGTGGGTATCTTTCTGGAAGAGCCATAACTGTGAACTGGCCCCATTCACTTATATTAGGGGTGGATGTATATTTTTATTTCCTTGTAACAGAAGTACTAAGCACCAAATTCATAAAGAATTGTAGCTAAGTTATTTTAAAAAAACAGCCAGGATTATTGAAACATCCTAACAATAAACTCAACCGTGGCTTATAGAGGAGGAATGGTCAAGTGGTTAGGGTACTAGTGTAGATCTCAGGGGACCTGGATTCAGTTCTCTCTAGTGCGTGCTACAACTGCCCTGTGTGAGTTTGGGCAAGTCAGCCTCTGTGTCTCTGTTCCCTATCTGTAAAAACCCCTGTGAGGTTCCCTATTCCCTCACACCAGTGCAGGCACTTATGCAAAGGCCTGGGAAGAGATCTAATTTTTTGTTGTTATACTTTTAACAGTGGGCCAAATTCTGCATTCCACACAGCAGGCGCAGAGTGGACTGCTGAAATCCTTGGTCTTTCTGCTCAAAGTTCTAACAGTGGTACCAGTTAGTGCCAGTTCAGCTATCCATCCACAAGAGACTAGATCTGAGTATGTGCTTAATACAGGCCAGGCTTCAAAGAGCCACCATTGTTTCAACTTCTTTCACTGAAGACACTTCACACCAGGGCTGACTTTAGGCCGATTCCCCCAATTCCCCGGAATTGGGCCCCACGCCTTAGGCACCTTTTTAATTTTTTTTTACTCACACGGCGGTGGTCTGGGTCTTCGGCGGCACTTTGGCGGCGGGGGGTCCTTCATTCGTTCCAGGTCTTCGGCGGCATTTCGGCGGTGGGGGGTCCTTCAGTGCCGCGGAGCGAGTGAAGGACCCCCCGCTGCCGAAGTGCTACCGAAGACCCGGACTGCCGGCGGGTATTCGAATCGGGCCCCGCAGTTCTTAAAGCTGGCCCTTCTTCACACTATCTCAAATCAACCCCTCACTTCCTCTTGTGTGCATGCCCCCAAATAATTGTTTTACATAGGGGATTTTTCTTGTGCTTCTTGGAGGAATTTTGGATCAAAGTTTGGGGAAACCCAACTTTAGATCGATGCCTTCTGAGCAGGGCCGGCTCCAGGCACCAGCGCAGCAAGCAGGTGCCTGGGGCGGCCAATGGAAAGAGGCATCATGTCAGGCTCTTCGGCGGCGGGTCCCTCACTCTCTCTCAGAGGGAAGGACCTGCTGCCGAATTGCCACCAAAGAATGAAGCAGTGGCGGTAAAGCTGCAGCCAAAGTGCCGCCGATCGCGGCTTGGGGCAGCAAAAACGCTGGAGCCGGCCCTGTTCTGACACGGAAAGGAACCTTCCTCCCCAAAGCTTGCTGCTCACCTATTTGATTGTAATCTAGCAGCGTTTTGCTGTTAATGGTCATCCGTGTGGGATCAATAAGGGCCCTTCGTGTCTTACACTCTGTCAGTTATGTCTCACTCATTTTTTCACTTTATTTTTTGTTGCTTACTATGTTGCTCACTCCTACGTTATAATCCTAGATGATAAAAGGTTTGAAGCCATAAGACTCAGTTTACACAAAGATTGACAGCCATGTTATCAGTCAAGAAAACAGTAGCTTCTCTCTCCAGCTCCCTGTGAAGAGGCAACTGTTAAAATCCCTTTGTGTGTAATCAGCATGTCAGGCTGAATCCTGACTAGTTATGAGCCAACTTTAAAAGAACTGAGACTTGGGTCAGATGCTTAGCCAAACCTCCCTGAACTACCCGAGTCTTCAAAACTGGCCCATGACTGGTTAGAATGTAATTAATTTTTTCTTGCTTATGTCCCTTTATTTTGGTTTATCCTGGTGTTTTCAAGGAAGTGCCACATGGAAAATGTATAACATCGTGGCAGAAAAATGAGTCCGCTTTGAACTTAAAATGGGCACATTTTCATTTTTCTTACAAAACTTCTGGGGGCCTGATCCCCATGGAAAGAGACGATGTCTCCTAGCATGTTCCCCAGCCCTGACGCAGTGGAAGTCCCTTCCATGGAGTAGCAGCTACAGGAAATGTGGCAAGATTGGATTCTCTGCTCCCAAAATCTGTGATAATCATGGGAAGGTAATTCAACCTGAGGCTGTATTGTCTACTACTGACTCATCCCTCATGCTGTAGAACTGTCCCCTATTGGGCAACCAGGGGCAGCTGTGGTCATGGGATCCCTGGTGGCATGGATCTAATAGAGATGCTGTGATGTGTCTCATGGTACCCAGGACTGTGAGTCGGCCTGGTAACGACCTGCCTCCAGCATGCGGAAATCTTGGCTATGGTGGCTGGGTGTCAGCTCCCTCACACCAGCCTCTCAAACTTTATCCTCTGGGCTATGCCAGCCCTGACTTTGCCTTGCTGGTTAACAAGGTGCATCCCAGCCCCCAAGTCCCTTTGAATTGTTCCCCTGTGGTATCCAGCCCCTGACACTGGCTAATCACAGAAATCCCAGATCCTCTGCCCCCTAAGGTGCAGTATAGCCCATTTTACCTTAAATCACCACGCCTGTATCACGCACACTACTTGTAAGAAAACAAAATAAGGCTTATTTATGAAAGGATAGACATTCCAGTAGAAACGAGAGGAAAAAATGGTTGAAACAAATGGTTGTAGTGCAAAATAAAATCATAAAACACAAACCTAAAAAGAAAGGTAACTATTAATAAAGGGTATTATCTAATAAAGAAACTCCCCCTCCCCTCCCTTCCCCAACGTTCAGCTTGTTGCAAAGCTGGCTGGCTTCACAGCAATCATGAACAACGGGACCCTGAGAACACCCCTGCTTCCCAGAGAAAGGATAGTGCTTTTTCCCCACCATGTGTGTGATACTGAAACCATCTTTTGTTTCTGTTTATATAGAGAGGGGCAAACCCCTGTCTTGTTCTAATGTTGCTTTTTTACCTTCAGAGTTTGCAGTTGCCTCTGCTGGTTTTCTATTGAAAGTTTTGGGGCTAAACAATTGAGCCTTGCATGGCGTAACTGGCTAAGCAGGGCAGGGGGGACAACTGTTTGAATGGTCCATCACTGAGCCATATTATCCCCTGCTGACTAACTTTTACCCTAAGTCCCTAAAACATACTTTCAGCATAACTAAATTAATTCCTTAAATATTACCCTAACGTACATCTCACAATGATTATGAATCTTGCCAGGTTAGGAGCTTTCTGCAGTTACCTTGTATGTTACTCTTTATGAATAAATATCCTGTGAGCCATGTGTTTGGTGTAATGAGTTTGTCAGGTCTGAGATTAGTTCTTTTCAAAGAACAGGGAACTTTTTTGCCAAGGAGCCTCTGTCACAGATGCACTGCCCAGGAAGTTCAGTGGGAGAAACACTGGGGGCTGAGCTGCTCTAAGTAAGAATAAGCAGAGAGCTTCTCCAAGTTATGCTCTGGCTGCCTATGGCCCCCTATGGTCTATGGCAGGGGTGGGTAAACTACAGCCTGGGGGCTGCATCCGGCCCTCCAGATGTTTTAATCCAGCCCTTGAGCTCCCACCGGGGAGTGGGGTCAGGGGCTTGCCCCGCTTTGCATGGCTCCTAGAAGCAGTGGCATGTCTCCCCTCTGGCTCCTACGCGTAGGGGCAGCCAAGGGGCTCGGCATGCTGCCACTGCCCCAAGTGCTGACCCTGCAGCTCCCATTGGCCGGGAACCACAGCCAATGGGAGCTGCAGGGGCGGCGCCTGCGGACAGGGCAGCGCGCAGAGCCGCCTGGCCACGCCTCCATGTAGGAGCCGGAGAGAGGACATTCCGCTGCTTCTGGGAGCTGCTTGAGGTAAGCGCAACCTGGAGCCTGCACCCCAACCTCTTCTTGCACCCCAAGCCACTGTCCCAGCTCTGATCCCCCTCCTGCCCTCCGAACCCCTCAATCCCAGTCCGAAGCACCCTCCTGCACACCCAACCCCTCATCCCCAGCCCCACCCCAGAGCCCGCACCCCGAGCCAGAGCCCTCACCCCGCCACACACCCCAACCCCCTGCCCCAGCCTGGAGCACCCTCCTGCACCCTGAACTGCTCATTTCTGGCCACACCCCAGGGCCCGCACCCCTCCCAGCCCCCAATTTTGTGAGCTTTCATGGCCCGGCATACAATTTCCATACCCAGATGTGGCCCTCAGGCCAAAATGTTTGCCCACCCCTATTCTATAGGAAGCAGGATGCTGCTGAACTCTGGTTATTCTCTGTCCCGTTCTCTCAATGTAGCCCCCGTGTTGATATCTAGGAGAGGCCAGTGCAGAATCATTGAGGCAACCCTGCCTGTACCAGGCAGGAGCAGTTCCCTACATTGAGGTTATTTCCCAAGGGCTGTTTCATTCTGACCCTCTTATATTGCTGGAGAGGTATAAAGAGGCAGGAGTGGAGAACTAGCCCTCCTGCCTTTATTATGCTTTTAAAAGCTGATAACAGTTTTTGGACCTCCTTCTCCTCTCCCTTACATTGTTAAACCAATGGTATAACCCCCTTAACCTCTCATTTACACCAATGTAAGAGAAATGAGAGTGACCTCTTTCTATCTATGTTCATAAACTATTTTTCTGGGTCACCATAACTCTCAATTATACAGAGGTAATTATAGTGGTGGCACCCTACTGATCTGCTGAAATGTCAGATGAATCAGTCATATTTGCCATTTCCTAATATGTAAGAGGGCAGTGGAAATCCTAGTTGTGTGGTTTATTTACCAATGACTTAAGTACATACCTGTGCATTATCCAACCGTTAAACCACGGTGATTGGTGTCTTAGGGTATGTCTACACTGGCAGAGTTACAGCGCCGCTTAGAGAGTGCTGAAGGGAAACCGCTGTTGTGTGTTCACACTGTCAACTGCCTGCACAATAGCGTGTTCGCACTTGCAGCTGTCTTCAGAGTGGTGCACTCTGGACAGCTATCCCACTGAGCATCTCTTCTTCTTCTGCCGCTAAGAGTTGTGGGAAGGCAGAGAGGGTCGCGGGGCATCCTGGGTCCTGTCCCAATGCCCCGTGATGCATTGCCTCGCATCCCTGTGCTTCCATCTACATTTGGCACCATCTTTCAACGGTTTGTGTACTGCACGCTCTGCTCTGCCTCTTCGGTCTGCAGAAATGGATCCCACGCTATTGACCAATATGCTGCTCACTCTTACTAAGACGTCATGAGTGACAGTGGAGTTATTCCTTAAACTACAAAGGCAAGAGCAGTTCAACATTAATCTCGCAACACGTACTAGCTATGACACGAGATTGCTTGTGGCATTCATGGAGGTGCTGACCACAGTGGAACGCCGCATTTGGGCTCAAGAAACAAGAACTGAGTGGTGGGATCACATCATCATGCACGTCTGGGATGACGAGCAGTGGCTGCAGAACTTTTGGATAAGGAAAGCCACATTCATGGGACTGTGTGATGAGCTTGCCCCAGCCCTGTGGCGCAAAGGCACAAGAATGAGAGCTGCCCTGTCATTGGAGAAGCGCATGGCGATTGCACTGTGGAAGCTGGCTATTCCAGACTGCTACCGATCGGTCACTAACCAGTTTGGAGTGGGAAAGTCGACTATTGGACTCATGTTGATGGAAGTGTGCAGGGCCATTAATCACATCCTGCTCTGAAAGACCATGACTCTGGGCAGCGTGCATGACATTGTGGGTGGCTTTGCACAAATGGGCTTCCCTAACTGTGGAGTGGCGATAGATGGCACGCATATTCCAATTCTGTCACCAGACCACCTAGCCACCGAGTACATTAATCAGAAGGGGTATTTCTCTATGGTTCTCCAGGTGCTTGTGGATCACCGTGGGCGTTTCATGGACGTTAACTCAGGCTGGTCTGGAAAGGTGCATGATGCACACATCTTTCAGAGCACTGGCCTGTTCAGGAAGCTGCAAGCAGGGACTTTCTTCCCAGACCAGAAGATCACAGTAGGGGAAGTCAAAATGCCCATTGTGATCCTGGGAGACCCTGCCTACCCCTTAATGCCATGGCTTTTGAAGCCATACACGGGGCAATTTGACAGCAGCAAGGAGCAGTTCAACAACAGGCTGAGAAGTGCAGAATGACCGTTGAGTGTGCTTTCGGCCGTTTAAAGGCCAGCTGGCGCTGCCTATATGGGAGGCTGGACCTGGCCAATGATAATATTCCTGTGCTTATAGCAGCATGCTGTATGTTCCATAATATTTGTGAAGGGAAGGGTGAAAGCTTCACTCAGGGCTGGACCACTGAGACTCAGCACCTGGAGGCTGATTTGAACAGCCAGAGAGCAGGGTTATTAGAGGGGCGCAGCATGGGGCCATAAGGATAAGGGATGCCTTGAGGCAGCAATTTAAACCTGAAAGCCACTA
Organism: Emys orbicularis; assembly: GCF_028017835.1. Taxonomy (NCBI): domain Eukaryota; kingdom Metazoa; phylum Chordata; order Testudines; family Emydidae; genus Emys; species Emys orbicularis. The sequence goes on from NC_088690.1 coordinate 97,004,167, forward strand.
ATATTGGTTGCTATGCTCGGGAGTGCAGTGCTTCTACTGTTAGGAGGTGGTTGTGATTGGTGCAGACGATGCACGACCAAGGTTTAAGAAAATTGCCTGTTGCTTTGCAGGGCTGTTTGCTTTCAATTACTGGAATAAAGTGCAGCGGGTACTGTACTTCAGCAGGGCTAAACTGCAGAGGGACAGGTATTGAGTGTAGTGGATACTGGGAGTCCGCAGGGCTGGACTGTGACAGGGCAGGAGTGGAATGCAGTGGGTATAGCCGGGAGGTTGATAAGAGTGTGTTGGCGGTGTCTGGGGGGCGCATGGGAAAGCGTTTTGCGACAGTGGCTGCAGGGGAGGGCGGGTGCAGAGCTGCTCAGTTTGCAGTGCTAGTAGCACCTGGAGCGTGTCCGCTTGGTGCTCCATAACGTTTAAGACCAGCTCCGTGGCTTCATTCTGGCGCGCTGTGTTCTCTTTTCGGTCCCTCTTCTTGCTGTCCCGCTACTCCTTCAATTCTTGTTTTTTGGCTGTGGAGTGCATGATGACCTCATGCATAAAGTCTTCTTTAGTTCTTCGTGGCCGCTTTCTAATTCTGCACAGCCATTCAGCCAGCGATAACAAAGAGGGAGGCTGGGCTCCAAAGGTCAGATCGGTGAAGCCAAAATTCAACATTTTACAGAAGTAGTTTTGTTTGCAACACACAGACCACTGATTCAGTGATTTCAAACACAGCCACTATTTACATACCTGTCACTAACTGGCTGACCCCAGGAAAGCACACATGAGCCACAAGACCCTCAAAATAGTGAGTAACTGCAGGGGCAGGGGAAATCGGTGTTCTGGGACTGTACTGTCCACTGGGCATGTGGCTCTTGGGGAGAGCCAGCACTGTAGTGTGGGCCTTATAATCTCACTGCTGAGGGTGAGCAGGGAATCAATGGAGGGTCTTCTCCAAGACTGCGGCTTCTGCCCTGGCCCTTATGTGGCTTGCCTGTGTGCACCAATGTTCCTCCGCCCTCCTCTCCGCTCCCTGTGACGGCAGAGTGGCGCGGGAAAGTTCTTGCCCTTAACGGGGCAAGAAACGAATCAGCTCTGCCAAAGAACCTATGGCAGCGGATTGCCCAGTATCTCCATGAGCGTTTCCTGGAGATCTCTGAGGCAGATGCCTGTGAAGTGAGGGCGTCACTCAACACCCTGTTCCGCCGCTCAGACTAGGCATGTGGTGGTACGCGCATCATACAGACACAAGCCTGCTTTCTGCAACTCTCCTGCCCCCAACATCTCCCTTCAGCGATTCCCAAAATCAAAGCCACTTATGAGGGGCCTCCTCTCCTGTTTGCACTTCGCCAAGCTCTGACAGCTGTGACTGGCTAGCCTCCTCCGGGGTAGAGAAGAGCTCCTGGCTGCATGCGTCTCTGACCTCCAAGTCGTCCTCTGCCTCTGGGTCCCCCTCCCCCTCCACATCCTCATCCAAGATTTCCTCCTCCTGGCTCGGTCCACTCTCAACTGGCACATGAGCCACTGAAGTATCCACAGGGGCCTTCGCAGTGGAGGTGGGGTCACCACCGAGTATTGCGTCCAGCTCTTTGTAGAACCGGCAGCTCATGGGCGCAGCACCAGAGCGGCGGTTTGCCTTCCGTGTCTTGTGGCAGGCGTTCCGCAGCTCCTTCACTTTGACCCTGCACTGCAGTGTGTCCCGGTCATGGCCCCTTTCTGTCATGCATCGTGAAATCTGTCCGTAGGTATCATAATTCCTACGGCTGGAGCGCAGCTGGGACTGGACAGCCTCCTCTCCCCAAAAGCTGATGAAGTCCAGCAGCTCAGCATTGCTCCAAGCGGGGAATCGCCTGATGCGTGGAGCAGGCATAGTCACCTGGAAAGATGCGCTGAGACCACTGCACGCGTCACCGAGCAAACAGGAAGGGGACTTTCAAAATTCCCAGGGAATTTAAGGGGTGGGGCTCACAGTTGGTCACCGGAGGGCAGGGCAGTAGAGTTCAAACTGATGGCTAGAGAGGTAAGAACAGACATTGTGGGACACCTCCTGGAGGCCAGTCGCCATGCTGTAATAGACCAGGGTGTCTACACTGGCACCGCAGCGCTGTAGCCTTGACGCAGAAAGCTGTATGCCTCTCGTCGGGGTGGGTTTTTTTACAGCGCTGCAACTGCGCAGTTTCTGAGCACTTGGTGGCTTGGCAATGTGTGCACCTCAGGAGTTACAATGCAGAAAGCTTGCCAGTGTAGACAAGGCCTCAGTAACTGTTGTTACTAAAGTTATTTGCAAACATGTCACAGCATCCTTTACATGGTGTCAAGGTTTCACATGCTCTTTATTTTTGTTTGAAGACATTTTAAAGAAACAGAGTAGCAAAATGATGGCACATCAAAGAATGAATGTACCTTTGTACTGCTGTTCAGTTTGATATGTTTTTCCATCTAAAGCTGACTTTTATTGTGATGTGATCAATTTGTACATGATTTGTATTTGAAGAAACCATACAAAAATAAACTATGTTAATAACCACCAAAAACATTTGTATATTATGCTAGGAAGTAGAAGTAGCATAAATACGTTTTATGATTTGATGGTAAACATAATTGCAAATAACAATTACTATTTGAGCACTGAGGTTTGTGATGAACTGAGATGATACAATTAAAATATCAGTTCTGAAGAAGTTCTTGAATTTATTCTCTTCTGACAAATAAATAAAAATCTGCTCCCCTGGTTCCACTCTGTATTTGCTTTAACATTTGGTAAGCTCTTAATTATAAATATCTAATTCCTTATTCAACATTCGGATTTCTAAATGAAATAAATGATCTTTTTACATGCATCAGTAGACCATCTGGTTCCATATGAGAATTCAACAAAGAATCTATTAATTGTCATCCATGTTTATTCATCATTCTTAATTCATAATTCCTATAAATAATTTAATCATAGGGCCTTTAGCAAATAAACAAGCTCCAGCTTCCATAGTTCATGTAAATACGCAGAAAAATAAAATACTCATTTCATGGATACATTCACCACTATAATTTTTCAACAACTAGATAAGCTACATTTGTCCTGTGTTTAATGACAGAGTGATTACAACCACCACCCAGCACAGGAGATGGAGAGGCCAACAAAAAAGGGTTAGCTAGTTATACTTATGGAAGACATGTAGAGTTCATAAAAGTACTGAATATTTAACTTTACTGGATGACTTTAAGCATCTCTCCCTCAGTATGCATTATTATATGAATTTGGTGTTTCGATAGGCAATTAAAGGTATGTGTGCGTGCCAGGTGCCTCCCATAAAAAGAAGTTTGCAAGATAATATCTGACATGACATAAGGGGATAATGACATTGTGAAATGGTGCAGAGGACAAAAGGAAGATAAGCTATGGCTCAATGAGGGTTACTGCATAGCCTGAAGGAGCATTTTTTTAGAGTAAACAGATGCCTTTACTACTTTATATAGTTGTCTAATTTCATATAGGCACCATGCAAAGATAGGTCTTAAGGAGTGATTTGAATGAAGAGAGGGTGATGCCCTTGTGAATCAGCTCAGGAAGATCATAGCATGCATAGGGAATAGCGTGGAAGAAAGTACAAAGATGTTTGTGGGAGAAGCACGCAATTGGCATATCAAGGCTGGTATTAGTGGTGGATTAGAGGGGGCAGTGGGGTGACATCTCAGCATGGAGGGTAACTTATGGAGGAACTTGAGGTGCTGCAGCAGGAGCAGGCACTAGAGTGATTCAAAGTGATGTGTCTGGTCCAACCAATGAGCAAAAAATATTATTTTAGCTGGTGCATTCTGAATGGGCTGAAGGAAGCAATGTCAGTGTCTGAAGCCAGGCAGTGGGAAGTTACACTAATCAAGATAATGACAGTGGTGAAAGAGCTTTGGAGGAAAGATGAAGAGCTCAGTTTTGGCCATATGAAGTTTGAGGCTAACTTTGAAATTTCCAGGAGGAGATGACATGAGCTATGGGATTAGATGGAAGGATATAGGTCAAGAGTTTAGTTGTAGACTTGAGTTTTCAACAAAGTAATAGTAGCTGACACCATATAAGTGGCAGAGACGAGCACAAGAGAGGCTGTTTCATGAAAGGTACAGGATGATAAGAAGTTAAGGACTTTCATGACTGAGAGGGTCAAACACTGCAGAGAGATCAAGGAATTTTGAGTATGGGACAGAGGTCTTGTGATTGGGTTAGGACGAGATTGTTAGAAACTTTGCTAATAGTAGTGGCTTCAGTGGAATGGAGAGGGCAGAAGTTTGATGGTGGGTGGACCAAAGATGGAATTGGAAAGCAGCTAGGTGGCCACTAGGCTGCTCATGAAAGACCACAGCCTATCATGCTGATCAATATTGTCTCATTGTTTCCTTTAACTCCCCCATCGGTTTGTGTTTATCCATCTGTCTTTTCTTACACTTTGACTATAAGCTCTTTGGGGGCAGGGACTGTCTCTTTGTTCTGTGTTTGTACAGCACCTAACACAATGGGGTCCTGGTCCATGACTGGGGCTTCTAGGAGCTATGATAACATAAATAGCAATACATGATGGAGAAGAGTTGGATAGAGAATTCTTCAAAGAAGGAGGAGTGGGAGGGAGTGAAGGGAGAGAGGCCTGAAGTGGCAGGAGTAGGAGAGGAGAAGCACAATACATACTGGATTGTTCTTTAAAGGTGGTTTCAAGTGTGCATGCCTGAAAAGGAGACCACCACCACCCTCACAGAGAGCAGCTGTATAGACAGTATCTGTGGGATATGCAACTTTCTGAGAGTACAAGACGATGGCGGAAGTGGGAGATGAAAAGTATGTGGATAGTTGTGATCATCTTAGTGAAAACTTGAGGACACCAGAAACAGTATTTGTGTATCTCTGAATCCAGCAGCCCTGGGTCAGAGGTGATATTTTTAGCTCCTCACCACACACTGCATATCACTTGCACTGGTGCTTTCAGTGTGAGTACCTTCAGGCTGGAAAATGTGATTCATTGGAGCTATGATGTAATTTCCAGAGTGATCTTCTCTCACTGCTTATCTTCTGTAAAAATAGACTTTGACATGTCAGCAGGTGAAAAGGTTGGACACCCACTGCCAGTTATGGGTGATAAGTGTCTTATTACTCTCACATCTCTGATTTTTAACAATATGCCCATTACCTGAGATACTATAGTCATTACATTTTCAAGGACAGAGTTCTTTAAAGTATGGGGAGCTTCAGATCCAGCATTAGATTGCACAAATGTACCTAATCTTCACAATCGATGCATGCGCGTCCCTTGGAACTGATACAGCTATCTTAATAACATACTAGTCATTTCCCTCAAGTTCTTCCAGCATGCTGTTATCTTTTTAAATTCATAACTCAGTGACTAATAGTATGGCAACCCAATGTCTCCTTGTAAAATGTTGTCTAGTTGGTGAGTAAGCTCATCTCTAGCACAGAAGACATTAGGGAATTGGTAATAGGCTATAAGCTTTCACCAATTCAAATTTAGCCCAGCTCAGAAGTGACTGAAAATTGTTACCACTTGATGATGATTCGAAGTAGCCTATCTGAAAATAGAGGCAGCATTGCCTAGTGAGATAAAGCACTGAACTGGAATTCAGGGGACCTAGGTTCTATTCCTGGCTCTGCCACAGACCTTCTGTGTGACATTGGGCAAATCACTTCACCTCCCTGGGCCTCACTTTCCCCCTCTCTAAAGTGAGGGTAAGGATACCAATCGCCTTTTGTGGAGAAGATTGAGATCAGCTGATGAAAAGGGCCATATAAGAAGAAGGTATTATCAGACTGGGATTTTTAAAAGAGCTTTAGAGAATTAAGCACCCAAATCCCTTTGAATTTAACAATCACAAAACCCTCCACTAGTGCAGAATAAGAGTGACCAATTGGGGAGTGGGTGTAAAATAGCTATGACACACTACCTGTTCCATGCTGTTTCCCCATGTGGGCAAGCAAGAGATAATTACTTCATAAGAGAACAGATTTTAGTCTGCAAATATCTAATATTTCTGAGGTTCTTGGGTTCTAAGAAATCCAAGGCTACCTACATGGAGAATCTCAGGTGCCATCTAAACCATATATATGTGTTATCAGGGATACTATCTAGAACCTTCACCTGCAAATCACCAGATATAAATGAGGATGAAGTTTAGCTGTCATTAGCGGTAGGGCTTTTATTTTCTGTAGGAATTTATACTAGTTGGTTACAAGTGTGGCACAATAAAAGCGAGCAACAAACTGCTGTGTACATTCCATCAATCATTATAATGCCCTGCTGCAGAATTTACCTGCTGCCCTGCATGTTAGTCTGACATCTCAGAGTGGTGGTGTAGATGGGCCTAAGACACAGAATTAAGGTCTGGATTTGTATTTTCAATTCCTCAAAGACGGGATGTTCAAACCTGGGTTTTGATTAGGCCTATGTATAAAGCTTGGAATCATCTGCAACATTCAAATCTGGTTCTTAATTCAGGTTTCAAATGCCACCAAAATTCAGAGTTAATCAGATCTGGGGCCCCATCTTCACAAGTGGACAAACTGATGTTTGTAATGTTTTTTTATGGAAGTCACCCCTGTCGACTGTATACAAATCAGACTAATAGCACACATTGCCAAGGTACATTAAATTTGGGCTTTTGGGGCTAGGTCAAAGGTTGGTAGCACAGTAGGACTCTGGGTGCCACCACAATACAATTAATAATAATAACAACACAACATATGGCTGTAGATCATTCCATCCTTACAGAAGGAGATAGAAACAAGTATTGGGACAACAAAGCCATTTTTTAAAAATTTCTTGAGGGATCATTTTTACTTGGAATCCAGCAGAGGCTATTGTTTGTTATACACTATGGGCCGGTAGTGGGGCAGCTGCCCCACTTTGGCGTGGAAGGGGTTAAAGCAAGCCAGAGAGGCTGCACAGAGTCCCAGCCAATCCTGGAAGGGCTTATTGGGAGCCAATCAAGTGGAGGCTTGAAAGCAGCCAATCAGGGCCAGGCTGGGCCCTATAAGAAGGCTACAGGGCAGAAGAACTGGTTCTTAGATAAAGAAGCACCTAAGACAGAGCAGAGCAGGGCTGGGTAGGGTTAGCAGAGGCTGGGAGAGCTCTAGGCTGATGACTGCCAGATTGGGGCCCTGACACAGGGGCAGAGAAGGTGCTGGGGGTACGGGGAAGTGGCCCAGGGAAGCAGGCAGTAGAGGAGAGTTGGAGGAGGGCAATAAGTGGCTGCCGCTAGAGAGTCCCTGGCCAGTGATGAGAGGGGCTAAGCCAGACTGTAGTTTGCCCTTGGAGGAAGGGGCTAGACTGAGGACTGCAGTGAGCCACTGAGGCAAGTGATAGAACTAGAAGCTGCCGGTCCCCTGGAAGTGGGGGGAGAGCCGGTGGAGAGGGTATAGCTGGAGGGCAGTGTCCAGAAGTGGATGCCGCGGTCTGGGAGTGACGGGGGTCTGATGGTGAGGGCAGTGGAGACCGAGAAAGTAACGGAGGGCAAGACACCACTAGTGAAGGCGTGCTGCTGAAAGAGCTAATTCCCTAACTAACCACCAGGAGGCACCGCTGTGGTGAGTCCGGCACTGTTACAGGACCAAATTTTCAAAGCAGGGTACTTTGGATACACTTTCAGAAACATACATGGATCTACAAGATCTTTTGCACTTGTCCATGCAAAATGGGTACATGAAGATGCAAACAGATATTTGAATGTCTTGTTTCTTTTGCGAATGCAAATGCGTGTTTGCTCATACCAAAGATTTTATATACCCTTTTGTGAGTACACCTGTTTCACCCTGCTTTGAATAAGTTGTCCTTGTGCAATTTATTAACACTTCTAGTATTCCAGAGATCTCAAAATATAATAAGTCACCTGTGTGTCAAGTGTCAGTGGAGTAGAATGGCAAATTCTATTGCAATGTACGATACCAACATGGGTGTTCTAAGATGGGGTATTTGTTTTCTCTTTTAATATCTTATACTCAGACTATCAAATACCACAACCGACTTTAAGCTCTGTTTGACAACAATGGAGCTGAGGCATTATGACAAGAAGAGAAACTAGGAGCTAAATCCCTAGCTGGTGTAAATCAGCATAACTCCATTGACTGCAACAGAGGTTCATCAGCTGATGTCCAGGGTTAAGGCATAAGCTCGGCACAACTTGTACAAGTGTAATATTTACCCTGGTACATTAGGTATAAATGTGTCCAATGTAAGATGTATGGATATGGCTTCAATAGTAGCTGCATTAGGGAATATAGATTCCAATGGGTGTGTGTGTGTGTGTGTGTGTGTGTGTGTGTGTGTGTGTGTGTGTGTGTGTGTGTGTGTGTGTGTGTGTGTGACATGCTCGTTCATGCCTTGTATTCATGATTAAAATATTCTGCCATTCCCACTCCTCCTTAGCCCCTCTACCAAGAATTTGTGGGAAGCGCTTCTAGCTCTCATTAAAAGTGCTCACTGTGTGAAAGCCATGATTTTTTTTTTTTCTGTGCCTTAAGGAAAAGATGCTATTTCTGTGTGTGAGACATTAGGCTTTGATGAAACCTGGAGCAGGGTTTATAGCCCACAAGAAGGTTCATGCAGCTCCCTGAGACAAGTATGCACACGTTTGCAATTACTGTTCATCCATAAGTTTGCTGTAGTCTAACTCCATGTCTCCTGAGTGGTACCTATAAACTACTGTGCAACAGCCTCATTCATGTGTCAAATGAGGAATCAATGCAATCAGACCACAAAAGTACATATTCTGTATAGATCAGGCCATAAGATATTAACAGCTGAAATGTTACCGTATATTTCATCACAGCTAACAGAAGTAATGGAAAATATTGATTTCAAATGCTACTGCTAAAAAAAGGGAGCATATTTTTAAAACCACCTCTCTCTGTCTCCTCTTATTTGTGCTAGGGGAGATAAAATGCCAATCAAAAACTTTGCAAAGATGTGTGTAATAACTGCCGTAACATTAATATTTCCCCTCTCGGGCTAGCTAGATGAAGAAAGCTGAGGCACCTCAATATTGTACAAAGCTCTTCTGACTACATATAAAAGAAAAATAGGCAATACCAGTGTGGTGCCAAATACTGATGAAAAGATACGTAGTTGATGTTGGCAGCAGAGGAACTAATGTAAAACAGAAATTACACTGCTCCAGGATGGTGGGTGTTGCTCAGTGATTGCTTTATTCAGTGAAGCTTTTCTAGAGGAACATCTGCTTTATTATGTTGTGTCACAGTAAATAGCATTAATACTTTACACAGGTGCTATACATGAATGATTGTTTTTAGCATTGTTTATATTATTCCCTCTGTTAATATGGGTAACAGAAATATATGCCAATAGTCTCCAAAGTGTCCAGTACACTTTCCTAAAAGCCAAGCAAATGAAGCATTAATAGCAACCTGCATCTTATTTGTAGTTGCACTGCTGATGTCCTGTGAAGCAAAATTGCTATCCTTTCAGTGTGTTATGCATAGAGCTGGTTGGAAAAACTTGGACAGAAGAGTTTTTCATTAGAAAATTCAGTTCCATCAAAATAGAAACGCTTCACATCACGTCAATTTTGCAAAATTTCATTTGTGATGGGGAGGGGCGAAGGAAGTTCTGGCAGTGACAGTCCCATTTTGACATTTTTGGAACAAAACATAAAATTTCATTGAAAGAAAAAATGGAATGTTTTGAATTTATTTTGTATTACATAAAGTTTGGGTTGAGGTTAAGATCCAATTCCATATTGTCCAATATGCAGAATTGCATTTCTATAGAATATCCTTTCCTGGCACATCTATGTTCAGCCTTGAGCAACTGACTTTTTTGCATCCTCCATGCATGACTCTTGTTTGTACATTTGTTACTAAAGGAGTGGTACCAAAATCTCATGAGCTCTTTTCACAAATGTTTGGTTGTACATGAGCCAGAATTGGAAAACAGGCCTGGTTTTGAATATGACACAGAACTAAAACAAGAGGGAGAAGATGGGTTCAGATATGAGAATTTATACCCAAATCTGTATATATGCACCTTGGAATTCAAATGAGGGACTGCTTAAGACTTGTATTTGGTTATATTGCTTCTAAGCATCTTGGTTTTATTAAGGATGAATGAACCCGTTTGGATAGTCTAAGGAAAGGCTCCAACCTTTACTCAATCTGGAACTCTTTTGGAATATGAAACTCTTTGTCTCGTGTTCTTTCCACTCTACCTCATATTTTAGTTCTCTTACATCCCTACACTTTTCAGTTCCAGCCCAGATCAAAGGCAGATTTAACATTCCCATGATATTTTTGGCAGAAGCAGGAAATACTCAAGATATAACGAGATATTCCTGTGAGATTTCCAGTCCAACATGCAGAATGAAGAGAGATGGATAACCTGAAGATTGAAATAAGCAACCAAATATTTGAATACTTTTACCAAATGAAAGTTGCAAGTGGGTTTATTTCCCCCACTACTGGTTTCATTTCCTTCACACTAAAAATAAATGTTGCATTGACCAGAGTTTGGCAAGGATGTCTGCTTAGTTTGTATATACAAACTATGGTATGGGGCTTATATGTAAGGATGTCATGTTAGCAGGTGCTGTTCATGACTCCTTTCTGGTACTCATGGACACCAGTGAAATAAAACATCTTTCTAATCTGGATTTGTTTGATTCAATCTGATGCCTAAAACAACCCCCCTACAGAAGCCTGGATATTGCTCATCACTGTTTGTGTTGGCCCCATCACTGTTTGCAGTTAATACTTCCTCCTTCAAGAACACATTTTAAAACACTGTGGATGGGTCCCCACCTATTCCCCGTTACAACCAAGATCATAATCTGAAAATTTGCCTGACCCACTTCAGCACAGCTTTCAGATTAATGAATGCACATATCTACCACTTATAGCAACATGGAACATTTCAGATTCTCACCTCCCCAGAGGAAGAACAAAGCATGTATGTGTTTGTTAACAGAGCCAAATATATCAATGTTTTCAAGTGATTAGAGAAGGATACAATGTATGCTGTTGCATCTGTGACTCATGTTTAGTCTGTACTAACCAACTCCCTTTGGTGAATAAATTAAACAGATCTTGTTTTTCAGCATTTACATGTCCATCAGATATGAGATGTGAGTCTTTATCTGTTTAGTTATTAAATTAAAATTGACCATGATGCACTTAGAGCACTAACTTCAAACCTATATAAACTGAAACCTTTTAAAAGGGGATTTGTATTAAAAATGTCTAATAAAATAAATATAGTGATAGTTAATCTTAATAAAATAGTGATAAACGTATTCTAGTCTGCTCATATAAAAGGAAGACAAATTATGATTTGGTTCTTGTGAGCCAATAGTATTAAGATTTAAAGTAACATAAATGCTGGAATCTTAGGGCAGTTTAATAAATAAAGAGTAACATTCTGCGTTGAAGGAAAAGAGCTTATTGGCTGAAAAGTGTTATTTCAGGTTATATTTTTGAATATTTAATCTCTCAGTTTATACCCACAGCTTTTTGCACATTCAAATATCTGCAAAACTCAGGATTTTGGCTCATAGACATATGTGTAATTGGACAACACCATGCAATATTATGGATACACATTGAGGCCATATTCTGCAGCACATAGTCCTATGGATTTCAAATTTGACTTCTAAGGTCTGGCACACAGGGGTGCTATTAAGAGATTGAATTCTTATTTCCTGGCCCTCTTCTCATGACAGGGCTTCAAAGGTTAATCCCCTACCACATTACCGGAGGTGTTGGGAGGGGTGTTAAATGCACTCTTTTGGCTATTGTTACATGGCCTCTACAGAACATGTTTGAAAATGTCCCTTTTTGTGATTTAGGGAGGGTGTATCAGACTGTAGTTCTGGGGCCAATTTCTGTGCTAATTTCAGGAACACCTTGTATCATTAACTTCAATGAGGTGGTATAAGTTTCAAGTGAATGAACAAATTTGGCTTCCTTGATTCAATTCTGCCCTGGCTACTCACTGACTAGGCAACTTTGGGCAAGTCCCCTTATATCTCTGTGACTTTTCCATATGCATCAAGAAATAGTGAGAACTACCTTACAAGGATACTCTGGGGCTTAATTAATTGATATCTGTAAAGTGCTTTGAGAGCCTTTGATGCTAGCCTCTATCAAAGGGGGGAGTGTTTTAGTAATAGCAAAATTCATTAAAACCATTTAATTCTCAAACGCACACAGTCTGTTTTTAAAATTTAATTAGGGTGTTCTTACACAAATCTGAGCAGCCTACATATTGCGACGATACCACACCAAAATAACAATAGATACATTGTGTCCTGCAGACATCCTGAGAGCTAGGACTTCCCACTGTTAAGCTTGCGAAATTGTCTCCTTCCCAGACTATTGTATAGGCAGCCCTGGGAGGGCAGGTGCAAGTTTGTGTAACATTTGCAATGTGTTGTTGCAAGCTGCAGACTTCTTTTTGAAGTTTTAACAAACACTGGACAAAGCAGATCGCTGCCCGTCATCCAGTCCCACTTTTGATTGGTTTCTTGACAAACAGCTTGTAGCTTGCTCCTCGACGGAAGGTTCTGCTGGAATGTAAATGAATGCACTAAACATCTGTTCATGGCATTTTCACTCAAACAGAAACAGGACCTTGTATGGGGGAGGACCCAACAACACTGAAGCGTAACTGACATGGCTCAGCGTAAGGCATTTGTGGAGACACCCTGGGCCATGTGTATGAAAGAATACATCAGAAATAAGTGTCTAATTGTTGAGCAGTGTTCTCTTCTCGTAACCTGTTAAGGGGAAGGTGGGAAATGGACTGTGGTCTAACTACTGAATAGTTTAGCTTCCTGTAATATCGCCTGTTGCATTCAGATTGAGTCATTCCAATATCATGTGGGTGTCTTATTCACAACATCATTTCTGGAAAGTTCACTTCCTGTACAGGCCTGGAATATTTTAACTGAAAATATTCTCATTGCAAATAGTTTAAGATAACACTTAAATATGCTGTTAAAGCAGGTTCTCTTTGTGCAATTCTGGATCCAAGAATAATATTTTTAAAGTCTTATAAACATATTCTAAAAACCATGTAAACATTTTTTACAGCTTTGTTGTATAGGTTAGGATTGTGATCATATGGAACTCCACATTCTGCCTTATCTTTACATGTGGTTCTTTACAGTCCAAGTACAGCCTTTCATTACAGTACAGCAGGCTGTTTCAAATATCTCCTCCAAGATTATGACAATCCAGAGATTTCAGATAATACACTTGCATATTATTATAAACTGTGTTTTGAAATGTGCCATAACACAGAGGAAAGGAGCCAGAATTTGCAATAGTTTCACTGCTTTTACTATACCTCAGAAGAACTGGTTTCTGATGAACTAGTGGCATTTGATTAGTGCAAACTGAAGCTTTTTCAACAGGATTTTTTAAAATATAATAACATGCAGCCTTGAGTCCACAGTAAGGAGGATGAAAGGTCACCCAAAGGAAGGAGATTGATGTCATACCCTTCAAAGGGGCAGGGCTTTAGCTGTACTGTACACTTTTGTTGGCAGCATGCTAAAGACCGAATGTCTATGTGTATTTATTATTAGTGATTCGTGTTGCTGCAGCAGCTAAAGACCCCATCTAAGATAGGAACCCAGTTGCACCAGGCACTATACAAACACATGGGAAAAGACAGTCCCTTATCCATGATGTGTCTGTTTAGGTGCTAAAAGATGAGAGGATAAACAGACGAGTGACGTGACTTGCCTGTGGTCATGCAGCAGGCCAGGGGCAAGGCTGGGACTAGCACCCAGGCCTCCTGATTCCCAGTGCAGCGGCCGATCCAGAGATTGAAACACCTTCACGCAGCTAGGAGATGACACATTTGCTCAGTAGATAACTAGAGGGCTATAGTCTCCCGTTTTCTCAGTCTAACATCTTTCATGCTCAATTTAAATTAACTTTTAGAAAAATAATAAACTTAATGGCCTAGCTAATTAATGCAGTGGAAAGCCTATAGAAGTCCTTCTGCCATCTACATTAATACCAAGTGACTTCATTATGATTAATGTTGTTAAAATAAATGTCACAGGAATGAATAATGGTTAGGTCATTATTTTAAAGTATTGTCACTAGATCTATAAAAGCTAATGAGTCAATTCAGAAAAAGCAATTCCACATGTGCGTGTATTAAAACCTGTGGAGAATCCAAACTACTCTGAGGAAAAATAGCCTGGAAGGGAACATAAAAAGATGTTTGATTGTGACTACTGTCTAGATGTGATAGGATCTGTAGGAAGGATGCTTAATTACCCGGCTCTGAGAATTCAGAAAGTTCAGTAATAAAGGAACTTGGGTTGAGACACCGGTTGGCCTGGAGAACTTCTTTAGTCTCAGAGAATGTGAGACTTGTCAATGCTGATTTACACCAACTGCTCTGGCCCTGCTCTGTAGATTTGATCAACCCAGTTTTTACACTGTGCTGCCTGGATAACTTTCTGTGAATTCTGACCAATGTGTTTTATAACACTTCCTGACACCCATCTTCAGACACTTAAAGCCAATGACCTGCAATCTTTGTATAGTCAGTTCAGAGTTACTGAAAGATGCCAGACTAGTAGCACTGAACATTGAAATGCTCGTTATCCACAAAGCAGACATGGCCAGGTCAGCAGCAATGCAAATTTCCTCCACATTGTACTGTACAAATCTTTCATAGCTTCATGGAATTTAAGGTCAGAAGAAACCATTAGATCAAGAATCACGTCCTGAATAAAATATGCCACACAGAATTTCACCTAGTTACCCCTGCGTTGAGCCCAATAACTTGTATGATTAAAGCATGCTCCTCAGCTCTGACCTGGATGCCCAAACCTATTTGGGGCTAGATCATGACATTATTATCTGGCCCCACGCAAGGGGTAGGGGTTGCTTTGCTGCCCCGGGAGCTGCCTGAGAAATTGTGACTCATCCTGTACTCCCCATTGCTTTGAGAAGGGAATAGACTGTCAAGGGTTGGTGGACTAGATGACTTGCTCTCTACCACTTCTCCTTTCTCGGATTCCAAGGTTGCTTTTGAATGCTGGGCTGTTTATTTGTTGTAATGTTACTCATTAATTATTTTACTTATAAGATATTTAATTTTTGCACATTAATTTGTTGACTACGGGATTCTCATGTAACGGCTGTTATATCTCTCTGACAGTAAAAAGGAGCTTTGAAGTGGATGTAAAATTATACGGCCCTATTGCACTGCTAGAGTGGGGTGAAGTTAATTTACTGTAACTGAGGCCTTATATTTTTATAAAGGGCTAGATAAATGTTAGTGGTAGTATTAGTATTATTCCTTGGTTTATCTCGTACGTTGTGTATCAAAGTGCTTGCAGAATTACAGCCAACAGGTATGTTAGGATCACCTTCTCCACCACTAAAATTCAGCCATTTCCAATATAGGATGCAGCAGTCAATATCACAGTATCAGCAAAAGTGCACAACAGTTATATAGGACAGGGAATTTATACCTTATTCACTGACAGCAACAGGAAGGCAGAATGCAATTGTACAAATTGTACAAGTTTGCTAGGTCACAGGAGTTAATGTGGGATCATTAATGACCGCAAAGGTCAGGGTCTTGGTTTTTATGTTACATTTCAAAGCTGGCATCTATCCAATTCTTGTCTTAACTCTTTGGGAGCTGCAGTTATGTTTTTTTTTCCAATGGGGGAGGGTGGGAGAGAGATCAATGAATTACTTGTTTGGAAATAAATTCCATATCTGTCTAATAAATTTCAGGGACTTTGCAAAATTGATTTCAGACAAAAAAATACGAGGAAGTGGTCTTACAAGCCTCCTCAGTGTCCTTTTAACTGAGTCCCTTTATCTGGCAGAAAGGTTATACTAACATATCACCAGCTTTCCAGGTGATACTCTGCGAGGGAGCAGGGTCTCAGAGCCCGAGCGGAATGTCTACACTGCTATTTTTAGCCCTGAAGCCTGAGCCCAAGTCAATCAACCTGGGCTCTGAGACTCAGTGTTGCAGGTTTTTCTTTTCAGTGTAGACATACCCTCAATCTCTGGTCTGGAGGGAGGAAGTCCCAAGTTCCTGTCCCAAGAAAGGTGACTGCTAGAGGCAGCAAGGTTCTCTCTGGAGCCAAGTTGGTCCCCATTCTTGCCTGCCACTTCTTTCCCTTCTAGTGGGGCTCATGTGAGTACAGCTGTAATTTGCAATAGAATGGAAAGTTGTCTTAATACAGAGAGGAGCTCACTAGAGAAAGCATTTCATTCCTGGCTCTGCCACTCCTCCCTGGACTGGCCCACCCAGATCCATGGAGTGGCTCCATTGAAGACAATGGGAACTTTTCCATTTAATTAAATGGTACCAGGATTTCACCATGGAGTCCAATCATGCTGAATTGAGAAACACACACTATGTCTCTTCTTCCTTACTCTGTTGAGAGGCCTGTATTCTGACTCTGTTGAGAGGCCTGTATTCTGGTAGAGTTCCCAGCTCCATAAAAATCACATATTCATTGTACATACACACAAAAAAACAACCCTTTTTGTCCTGGGGGTTCAATTGGATTGGCAAAAACAGCCATTAAAAATAATTTTTATGGAGCCCCAAGCTTGGTTGCTTTTAGGTCTTCTTTCCCATAGCCCCATATATCCCACACACTCCTCCCCGGGACTACCTCCATCTTTCTTCTGTTCAGAGTGGAGTCTAATGAGCTGCACCTGCCTCACCAAGTCATCAGTAACTAACCTGCAGTTCCCAGCAGGATTCCAACACCACCTAACAGAGTGGGGCAGCATCCTGGCACCCTGTCGCAGGTCCTGCTTTCCTCCCTTGTGTCTGCCTTTTTTTGTGTGCTCTAGCTTATCAAAGGGCTGCTCTTGCTTATATTCTATCACCTTGACCCTCCCATGTTGAGAGAACAGAAAGGAGTAGTCACTGGAAGCCTGTTTATGAAAACAGATAATGCAGCAGCATCTCATTTAGTGCAGAGCCGAGGTGATGCTGTCTTTAAAATATGCACTAAAGGACAAATGGAATATGAGGTTCTGATCAATATTTTATCTTTGAGTGTTGTCAAATAATGCAATAAAGTTTAAGAGGAACACCTGACTATGGAGTGAAAATCACTAGAGGTGTAGAAAATGTAATAAGGGCTTAAAAGAAAGTTTATATCATTATTATATTTTTAAAGCAAGCACATTTGGCTGGCCATGAAACTTTTTTTAGCTGTAGTGATATAAGGTCTCACTAACCAAATGACATTGGGAGTAGCAGGACAAATCTGCACAGTGCGCATTTTACTGATGATAACATACTTACACTACAGTATGCCAGCATTAATTTAGCAGCAAATTTTAACCCTGAAAATGCTGGCATTTTCTAGACTGCCAGCCAAATGAGTGATCAGAGGTTCAATAGAATATAGCTAATGTTTGCTGTATCACTGAAGTTTGTGGCAGAAAAGACCTAGGTCATCTTGTCCAGTAAGGTATAGAACAGTCAGAAACTGTTTCTATGACTGCATGATTGAGGCCTGGATTTAAGAAGACCTCGCATGGTGACTCTTGGCGGTGTTAGCCTAGGCTGAGAGAACGACAGGGTCTTGTCTGTTTCCAGCACTCTCAGTAAAGAATCCCCTTTATATTTATTGCAGACAAGTCCATCTCTTCCCTGAAGGCCCCATACTGGCTGATACCAAGAGAAACAATGCCAAAATACTTGCAACCCAACCCGAAGAAGGAATTTTATTCTAGAAATCTGGCAAAAAACAAAACCAAGACTATCCTGAAATTTTCAACACTTTTTTTTTTTTTTTTTTTGCAAGCGAGATGTTTGGACACTTAGATCGACTTCTGAAAAGCTTTCAACCTTTTGGTTTCTTATCTAAGCCAAATCCAAACTCTGAAGGTCTGATTTCAGCTGTAGGCAAATTGTAGGCAAACTGTGGAGAAATTGGAGAGGGTCCAGAGAAGAGCAACAAGAATGATTAAAGGTCTTGAGAACATGACCTATGAAGGAAGGCTGAAAGAATTGGGTTTGTTTAGTTTGGAAAAGAGAAGACTGAGAGGGGACATGATAGCAGTTTTCAGGTATCTAAAAGGGTGTCATAAGGAGGAGGGAGAAAACTTGTTCACCTTAGTCTCTAAGGATAGAACAAGAAGCAATGGGCTTAAACTGCAGCAAGGGAGGTTTAGGTTGGACATTAGGAAAAAGTTCCTAACTGTCAGGGTGGTTAAACATTGGAATAAATTGCCTAGGGAGGTTGTGGAATCTCCAACTCTGGAGATATTTAAGAGTAGGTTAGATAAATGTCTATCAGGGATGGTCTAGACAGTATTTGGTCCTGCCATGAGGGCAGGGGACTGGACTCGATGACCTCTCGAGGTCCCTTCCAGTCCTAGAATCTATGAATCTATGTGTTTTCTTGCATACAAATACACAGTTACTTTGCCTGTGCAATTCCAGATGTGCACTGTTCATGAGTTTCACTCACATGTCTAGATGGACCTCTATTTAGCTATGTGCACATAGATATGAATATTAACCTTCAAGCAGCTGGTAATGCACATGCATATGCTCACCAGGGCCGGCTCCAGCTTTTTTGCTGCCCCAAGTGGCGAAGAGAAGGGGGGGGGGGGAAGCCACGATCGGCAGCACTTCGGCGGCTGCTCTACTGCGCTGCTTCATTCTTCAGCGGCAATTCGGCAGCCGGTCCTTCCCTCCGAGAGGGACTGAGGGACTGGCCGCCGAAGAGCCGGACATGCCGCCCCCTTCCATGAGCCGCCCCAAGCACCAGCTTGCTGCGCTGGTGCCTGGAGCCAGCCCTGATGCTCACCTAGGTCTGGAACCTGCAATACTGAAATTAATGGAAGCCTTGCCATTGACATTAATGTGCACAGGATCAAGCCCCTATCTAGTATCAGAAAATCAGGAAACAAAAGTTGTGAGGATGATATTTCACTCTTTCATTATTATTCATTTAGTGTGCGACAACTTTGTGCTTAGCAATGTATAGAGTCAAGGGGGAGCTGTGGCTTGTGCTCAAGACATATGGAATCCACGGCCCCAATCCTGCTTCCTTTGAAGTCAATGGGAGTGTTGCAGTGGGCTTCACTGGGAATAGGATTAGGACTCTATTTAAATGTATTTAAGAAAGGTGGACTTTAAACCTAACCAAGATTAGAGAGGTACCTTAAGCAGTGTGACAGGTGCAAATTCTCAACATTTTTTCATATATATATATATATATATATATACACACACACCCAAATATGTATAGCAAGCTGTAAGTTATAACTATTGTCTACCTAGTAATTTCACCTGGGTTTTTTTGGTATTTCATTGAATACCAGAGCTTTTTTCATTAGTAGAATGCTTTCCCCCTCCCCCATCAGAGGAGGATTGTGGCCCCTGTCCCTTTCCTCTCCAGTCTCATTCCCTCTCCCATATATATAGGAATATTCCCATAAATAGATCATAAAGTAACCAAAACAGAACTAGTTTGTCATTTGTGCAGACATATCCCTAATCCTGATTCCAATGGGGGTTACATATAACCTGCTTTATAGGGAACAAGTCTGGGTAAATTCTAGTGAAACACGAGCAACAAGGCATCTTTTTAGAACCTGATATCCTTTCTCCTGATTCTTATACAGAGATTTCCAAAAGACCTTCAGGTAGGTAAGTGCCCAATTCCCATTGAATTTAGACTTCTAAATCCCAGTCTTAATCCCTACCGCCACGGTTTCCTTACTCAAGAGAGGAAGGAGTTCTCAGGGTCTTTTTGGAGAATGATGCTTCCACTGTTTGCATTAAAGACTAGCTGGTGTTACTCTGTCATGTGTTCCGGAGTTTCTTCAGAACCACGAGGGCTAGAAACAATGTAAAAAGAAACATGGAAGTTTAGCTACTGAAGGATCCATTTGACAATAGATATATTTAATTATGGTAGCATTTAGCAATGCAAATATTGGTCTACCACCACCATAACACAGAAATGGTTATAACTAACAATTTAAATAAATGCAAAATTAACACATTACTACACATTCAAAGTATGCTACAATCTAGAATGCAATTTTCAATTCTCATGTTGGGAATGATGAGTCTGCTGAAAGGAACTTTAAAAAAAGGCTAGATGCCATAAAATCCCATTTTAAAATGTTAATTCATAAACCACTTGATTAGCTTGGCAATCCTCTGAAAAATCCTTCTTTATTCAGTGTAAATTTGGGGAGAGTGCACTATATTATTCATAAACAATGAAAAAGTTTAATCCTATTTTAAGTGCAAATCTCAATGCCTTCTTAACTGTACAGTCACTATGGTGCTTCCATAATATACTTTGTGACAAGCTTTGAATTCAGAAAGAAATATTTCCATAATTTTGGCAGATATCCCAAATACAAGTATCCATGAACACCAGAGTTTACACTAAATCCATTAGAGCACCTTCAAGTAAAGCAATAAAACATTTCTTTAAAATGGAAACTTTTAATGGAACATCAAACCTTTTTGGATGTTTCTTCTGGAACTATTTTGCTGTCTCAGGCATGACCTATCAGCAGAGTGCATTGCCATCTGTCTAGTGTCCCAGTTAGAACCGGTCAAATTATTTGCTGTGAATAATATTTAGTCCTTTCTTCGATCTGGATCTCTCTGTGGGTATTTGCTATTTGTAAGCTTTCACTGAGCAGCTTATGTGAGCAGCCTATAGGATGCTGAAAATTGTTCTTTTTTATTATTCACTCATTTATTTGCGCTGTGTAATTTGGTCACCTAAGCAACACGTTCATGAACAGAATTAAAACATAGATGGGTCTCATACACAAGGCAGAACCATGTATTAATCACGCAGTGAAACAATGTGCTGAAAACCAGACCCCCGCACATGGCTCATTTTGCAGAGGACAGGTATTTAGCCTGGTTGCAATGAAACCTATACTGGTGGTATACAGATACTGAGCCCCGTTCTGTGTGTGTCAATGAAATCAGTGAGAGTTTTGGGTCGGCAAGCCAATGACTCTAGAATCTCCTTATCTTTCAAGTCTGTTGATCTTGGAATTAGAATATATGTTGCTGGTTTTGTACATGCAATACTTTTCAAAGCAAGTCTGTAGACAATTTCTGGTTGCACAAGTAGCTGCATCCATTTACAAGCAGAATTCATAAGGACTTAATTCTACTGCTAAAGAGCAGCTCGAGAAAAAATTGTTTAGAAATAACAGCTTGTGCAGCAATTATTCTTATTTTCTCTTTGACCCTAGTGGCCTGTTTGGTAAATAATTAAAGGTGTCTCACAATGCCTTTTAAGTGACTTATCCAAAGACATGTAAAATGGTTCTTTTTCACATTTCTAAAACTTCTGTTGTATTTCTGATCTCTCATGAAAGCAGCTAAGTAAACAAGCAAGAATCTAACCTTCCTTGTCTCTGAATAATTAAGGTTTGTTCTGATTTTGACTTTTCCTCTCTTGAATAAGCACTCTGATATTGGTGCAAGCATGATTACTCTGCATAATGAAATTTCCCCTTAATTCACTTTGCAATATATCACTCAAAACTAGCTTATTCTGAAGAATTGTTACAGCCATGACATAATACTGTATAGATCCTAGGCTATGAATATATAAATGTTATTTCTTCCTTGGAAGGGATAACACTGTCAAAGATGGGAACTTATGGCTGCTTCTTTATGACTTATAGGTGTTAGCATGGAAATGGTATTTTAATAATGCTATGGAATGTATGCAAAAACTAGAAAAACCTGCTGCTATCCAGTTGTGATTAGACTGTAGATCTTTCTGTTATGGTGACTGACAGCCACCCAACCCCTGAGAATTTCTTCAGGACAAAAGCAACAGAGGGTCCTGTGGCACAGATTCAGACTAACACGGCTACCCCTCTGATTCAGGACAAAACTTCTTTTCAAACCTGAGTGGAATAATGAAGAGCAAAAATAAAAACCAGCAGAAAAGGGATCTTGGTGAATTTCTTTTCCAGTCCAAACCTGTACTTCTCATTCACTAATGAACTGTTTTGCATTTACACTTTCCTTGTAGAAAACCTAACTAATTCACTCTGCTTACAAACCTTTAACACTTGCAGGGCATGTTACTGAGGTGCAAATATACAGTAGGATCACTTGACAAGCAGAATTGCCTTGCCTGGTATTAATTTAAAGAACATGAAAAAAATCATTTTCAGGAGTCCTGCAACTCCCTCCCTCTCCCAACCAGTCCAGTTTGTGTCTGTAGCTTTCCACTACTGAACATTAAGGGATGCTTTAGGGTATTTCATTAAAGACTCAATTATGCAAAGTGCTGAACACCTGTAAGTGTTGCTTCACACTGTGCAGGATTCTGGTCTAACTCATCACAGGGCATGTCTTTCCAGGAGATAAATTCCTTGCAACAAACCCACGCTGAAGGAAAAGAAGCAGCAAGGAACTATTACAACACTGAACATAAGGACGGTGAAAAAAGGTGGCTTGTGTGGAACTGCAGAACAGTTGATGCTTCATTTGACTTCAGTGGAGTCACACCTTGTTGTAGGTGTGAATTTGGCCTAGAGTGAAAGAACTCAAAAGAAAAATGCTAGTGCAGAAGCCAGGAAAAATACTGTTTCAAATTCATCAAAGACAAACCTGGGTCTTAGACTTTCCTCCTACTGCATCTTTAATGTTTATGGATGAAGGTCCATTTTGGAATGATGTGACGTGAATCTAGAAGTTAGACAAATCTAGTCTCCCATTAAATAAGTATTGGACTATCATAAGAAAGTAGCCATCTTGAAGTTGGATACAATTAGCCAGAAAACATAAAGGTGATCAAAATCAGATGATATTGCCCCTTGTTGATGCTCTTTGACTAGCTGCAGTTGGCACCATGATTAAAAAGCTAGCTGCTAAAGGAAAGTCTTTCCAAAGATTTGCAATAGCTAAAGCCTGTAGCATATTGGGACCTCATTGCCAAATCTATTTAGTACAGGTGTAATACTAACCTTGACTTGTAACACCAAACTTCTTTGTAAGGCCAGCAAGGTAGGGACTGTCTCTAACCAGAGTGTGTTTGTGTAAGGTGTTTAGCATAATGGGGTCTTGATCCTGACAGAATCCTGGAAATATTAGTGTAATGCATAATAATAAACATGTCTTTTTATCCATATCCTCCTGTAACTTTTCCCAATTTCTGTTGTTGAACACTCCCTCTCACAACTCTCCTCTTCTCTGATTCTGTACCATAGGAAGATTCTCTACCTTTTTCACTGGATGACAGCATCTAAGTGTATAGTTGGAATTACACCGACCTAGGTATTTACATATTCTGGCCCAAATTCAGACCTGGTGTAAGTTGACCCAACTCCATTTGACTCTACTGGGACTTTCATCTGCTTTTATGGTTGAATGTGATCTTCTGTTGCCCTGAAGACTATTTACAAATGATAGAGTATACTTGATTATGCCTTAAAGATGCAGCCCTGTATTGGGAGTGGGGAGCAGAGGTATAGTAGGAACTCTTGACTAACTCAACCAGCAAGAACAGTTGCAAGATGGCTGGTTGATGCTCTCTCAGGTTTGACTGACAAACCAAGGAATCTACAGGCATGGTGGCTGGAGCAGTGATGTGGATCATGAGGACTTTGGTTTAATGTTCTACTGATAATTGTTGTTGTTCAAAGTTGTATGCGGCAGCTTCTTGTTAGAAAGATATATGTTGGTTCAGATGATTGAGGTAGCTTGTGGTGACACAGTGAAATCCAATCTAAAATGACCACTCTCAGGGGAGGAGAGACTGTCTCATGAATGGGAAGGAAACTATTTAAAAAAGAGGCAGTAGTGGTTCTCTCAACATGAAACTTTGTTTTGGTGGAAGTGATCTCCTCTAGTCGTCACCAAAAGTATCTTTCCATTTAATCATCTCTTGGCATGAGTCTGTCAAGATTATCTGTATAGATCAGGGGTCTCAAACACAGGCACCAACTCCACCGGTAGCCATGCTTCCCTTTTCCCCTCCCCCTGCCGTGAGCGCGCCACGTCCCTGCTCCTCTGCCTACCTCCCAGCGCTTCCTGCCGCCAAACAGCTTAGGACTTTCCAGGAGGGAGGCGGGAGGAGCAGGGACACGGCATGCTCAGGGGAGGAGGCAGAGAAGACACGTGGCTGGGGCGGGAACTTTAGGGAAGGGGTTAGAATGGGGGCGGGGAAGGGTGGGCAGAGGCAGGAGCTCATGGACTAGACAAGCAGTCTGAGGTATGAAGTTCAGCATGTATGATTCTTTGCTGTGAGTAGTTGGGAAGAATGTTTGTTAAAAGTGGCAATGTATTTTGTATAAATAGTTCCTTTAAAAAGTTCCTGACATTACAGCTATGTTGATAGACTGTTAGTGTAGATCATCATCAGTGCTACTGACCACATAAGGAATAGTTACAGGTGTTTATATTTGATTAAAACCCCTCTTTGCATTAGTTTTAAAAATGTTAATACATTGACTTTTAATAGCATACTGTATTACTCTTAATTTTTTTCATTTTTGACTATACTTTTATATCGTTGTATGAAAAGGTTTCAGTGATGCGGCCCTCAGGCCAATGTACTAGTCCTCATGTGGCCCTCGTGGTGATTTGAGTTTGAGATCCCTGGTATAGATTTATCCACAGGGGTCTGGCTGTGCCATGGCAGAGAGTTTAGATCAGTGGTTCTCAAACTGGGGCTGCCGCTTGTTCAGGGAAAGCCCCTGGCTGGCCGGGCCGGTTTGTTTACCTGCCGCGTCCACAGGTTCGGCCAATCGCGGCTCCCACTGGCCACGGTTCACTGCTCCAGGCCAATGGGGGCTGCAGGAAGCGGCGCGGGCCGAGGGACCTGCTGGCCGCCCTTCCTGCAGCCCCCATTGGCCTGGAGCGGCGAACTGCGGCCAGTGGGAGCCGCGATTGGCCGAAGCTGTGGACACGGCCGGTAAACAAACCAGCCCGGTCCGCCAAGGGCTTTCCCGGAACAAGCGGCGGCCTTAGTTTGAGAACCACTGGTTTAGATGATACCTTAATACTGAAAAACAAAAGTCTTACGCTGGAGGAGGTGTTGGACAGACGCCATCAGTATACTGCAGAATTTCTCACCTGCAAAAAACGAGTGCCCCTGTCGTGTGCCCCCCCCCCCCCCCCCCGGTGATTGCTGGAGTCCCCTTTTTATTTTTCCTAAGCTTAAAAAACAAACAAACATGGTGGTGGGTGTTTTTTCTTTTCAGGCAGCTTCGCACATTGTTTGGAGGTGGATTCAACTCCTCTTCTGCCTGACCCATTCCACTGCTTGCTAGGGGACTAGGTGGAGGGTGGTGATTCATTCCATTAGTCCATACAGTGTTTTCTTCGATTTCCATTTTTAACTATATTTACAAAGCAGACATAGAAGAGCAGCAATACGGGTGAGTTTTTTGTTTATTACTGCTCACTTGATTTATTACTATGATGATGTTGCTTCTTGTTCTTCCACTGCTGCTCATGCAGCTTTTGTTCCTTAGTGGAGATGGCCCTGCGGCAGACTAGCAAAATTAATCGAAGGTCACTGATCTAAGGGCAACCTGAATCTCTGATTTGGCTGTCAGAGATGAAGACAGAGTTGCCCAATATTTTTGTTTATTAGCCATCTGCACTCTTTCCAAAGTGCAATATGAGACATAACAGCCTGAAGAGGAATTCTGCAAAATGGAGACCCAAGCAGGCAAACCACTCATTCCTTCTACTCTAGGACTCCTGGTACAAGGAAAATGAACCAGAAAGTCACTTTGTTTAAAGCTGTAGGCCACTGCACCTGCCATGTGGTGCACCGGGAGTTTTAAGGGCAGCAAGCAATTATATTGTACTTGTCTGGACTGGATTTTTTTTTTTTTTAAGCTAAACTGCTAGAAAATAGAACTCTTCCTAGACTGCCCGGCAGTGATTGCCCAGCTGATTGCACACAGATGAACCAGATGTAAATGGGCCCTTGGGAAGGTGCACCCAGGTGGCAAGGCTGCAGAGCTCCTGTGTGACCCACCCAAGGCCACTTACAATTGCAGCACCTGCTCCCTCCGGTGCCTCTCGGCAGAGCATACCACAGGGGAGTGGAATGCTAAGGAGGAGCCAATCGCATAGCGAACCCCTCTCCTCCCACGCAGCCCATGGAACTGTCTGGACACACTAAAAGGAGAAAGCTGCTCCATCCTTAAGCATGGTGCAGCCCACTCATTCCCAATACGTACTGGGGAAGTGAAGGGAGAATCCTTCCCTGAGCTCTTTTCTGGGGTGGCTGCAGTTCCACACCATCCCCAATGCAGCCCTGTGTTCCAGCCACACAATCCAGCCATGATTTGCACAGTGCATGGTGATGGAACAAGCTTTTAGGTCATGCCAGCATTCCCAACCCGTTTCTCAACATACACACTTTTACAGATGCACCAGTCAACGTTCCCTTGCTTGCTTTTTACCAAATCCATAGGAAAGGGAGGATTTCACCATAGTCACTGTTTGCAAACACCTTGTCACAGCTCTCTGTGATTATCCAGAAGGAGGAACAAATTTGCTATGCACAAGCCTCATTTCAGTGTTCTAGTGCTCTCAATAAAGCATAAGATGTTAGTTTAAGCATGTTGGAAAACCTTCTCTGGTCTTTCTGCCAACCATCATCGGGAGCCAATCTAAATTCACGAACTCAGTGCTGTAATTACATTTCTGGAGACTCCATCCAAGCAGGCTAAGGCAGAGTGCTATTTCCTACATTGTATTACTCCTGTTCCCCATTCTGTATAATAATCCGTGCGCAAAGAGGCTTAGCTTTGGGTATGGCTCAGTGACAGACTACACGAGGTGTTGTTTTGACAGCTTTGCAGCTGCCATTGGGCCCATCATGTGGTTAGGCTGCTTATGGACTGTCTAGACAACCTTGCCTTCTAGGATGCCATTTCCTTCTGATTCAGATTTGATTCTGAGGACGGGATTCTTTCTTTATAGTGTAAACATGCTCCAGGAAAAAAAAAATCACCCATGGGATTTTGTCTATAAATGCCTCTCTTTAAAGGGAGTTTTGCTGCATACATTTCCATTCCTACCTATAGGTACGTTTTAAACATTGGTGTTTGGACATTGAATTTCCTGAATAAAGAATGAAAAAAATTGCCAAGCCCCTCTAAAGGGGCCCATATTTAGCAAGGATCCGCAGCTGTACAAATACGATGCCATCCACCTGGTGTCACTCCCTCCTTTAAATAGGTCAGACTTCAGCTTTTATATCAATGGGTGAGAGAGAATCCCTCTTCAGCCTTGCAAAGCAGAAACTGTATGTTGCACTTGGCATGCATCGTGGGTATTGGTGTTCAGTTGCTACAGCAAACAAGCGGCTGCCAGGCTTTATAAGCGAGTACATGGGGGCATGTCTTGAAAGGAATACATATTTTCAATTGTGAAGCTTGGAATTAATCCATGTACCCACATTGCTTTGCTTGTAACTAAGATGCCATGGGTAGGAGTTAGAATACAGGCCTGTGAGAGGGGAGATACTGGGTTCTAATCCAGGATCTGCCACTGACAAACTGTATGATTGTAATCAATTGCCTTTAACCTTTCTGTGCCTTGGATTCCCCACCCCGTCTGTAAAATGGGTATAATATAACCGGTTTATCTCAGAGGAATGTTGAGGGTTAATGTTTAAAAGTATTTAAAACACGTAAATTGCTGCAAGGTCTTGTTATTTTTACCATAGTTGTTTGGATTTACTTGCAGATAGAGGGCAGCGCTTGCAGGCATGGGCAGCACACGGAGACACACTGTCCCGTCCCCCCAGGGGCACACAGAGACATGCCAGCAGCCAGCCGCTTTCAGGAGCGGCATGGGGCCACGGCACACAGGCAGCCTGCCTGAGCCCTGCTGCACAGCCGGCTGGGAGCTGCCTGTGGTAAGCGTCTCCCAGCCAGAGCCTGCACCTCGCACCCCCTCCTGCACCCCAACCCCTTGCCCCAGGTCAGAATCCCCTCCTGCACCAAACTCCCTCCCAGAACTTGCACCCCAACACTCTGCCCCAGCGTGGAGTCCCCTCCTGCACCCAAACTCCCTCCCAGAACGAAACTAATATAACAGCTGTTCTAAGGTAAGAAGTAGGCTATTTTGAGACTGAAATGTATATTCTACATGTTTTAAGACTGAAATGTAACCACAGAACGGCTTTGTTAATTAAAAGGCAAGTTTAGTATAGCGTTAATTGCCTTGATGCCATAATTGTGATCATTTTGTTTTAAATTAGGAAAAAGACTTGTATACCGGGGCCTCACAAAATCTAATATCCCCAGGCCCACAGGAGAGTTAATCCAGCCCTGGGAGTTATGACTTTTAGCACCCCCACTATAAAAACTGTCCCAGCAGTCCTGAGGCATGGGCCAAAGCCCACAGAAATCAGTGGGAGTGGTTCCACTGGCTTTAATGGGATCAGGCATCTGGATCTGAATATCAGCCACTTATTTCCATAAAGGGATAGACTAGATCAGATTGAATAGGGGAAGTGAGCAGCATTGTATAGTTCTAAATATTCCAGAGCCTGCCTTATTTTCATTCCTGATCAGACAAGTTATCGTGTGGACTCTCTTTAAAGGCAATTATTTCATTCTGGGAAAAATCCAAGCGCTGCAGATTTTTCCTCAAAGAGTTTTCTACACATTTCTATTGACCCTGCTGTTCACCACTTTAATATGCTGTTGAGCTTAATAAGTTAATAAACATATTTGAGAGAGTCTTGGAGGGTCATGATGACATGTGGCAATAAAATACAAGTTCAGAGCCAAGAAAAGCAAAAAGGAAATGCTGCATATTTTGAAAAAAGCACTCACCCTTCTAGATTTCAAATGATTTTATTGTTAAAGAGAGAAATTCACCAAATTTCTACTGCCTTGACTCCAGGCCCTTTAGCAGCAGTGAAGTGATCAAAGATAGACACCTTCTAATTCTGGATAAAGTCATCTAGTGCTGGTGTTAACCTAGTGATGGCTCTATGAGGGACTATTCCCCCCCCCCCCCCAACACATACTAATAATTAATGGGGGGCCCCTTGAGCTGCTCAGGGCCCTAAGCAATTGTTTAGTCTATGTACGTCTAGCACTGGTTCTGAGGTCATCAGTATAGTACATCGCAGATTTCAGTAAGCCTCAGTCCTATTTGCTTAGCTCATATATCCTAGAAAATAAAATAGCAATTTGCGCAGATAACTATAACCCCAAACCCAATTACTTTCAAAGTAAGAAAAACAAAGGAGTTAGAGAATGGAAAAAACAAAGACTGCAGTGAATAGTTTAAGTAGTGTTTTTGAAAAAGATTTATTTAGCATTGTGAGGGCAACTGGTATGTTTGTTAACCTCATGGGACAACTCAGAAATATCCTACCATTTTTTTTAAAAAAAAGTCAGCAATGATCAACACAAAAGCGAACAACCACCCAAGATCTACTAGAAAAAACATTTGATTGAGTTTTCTATATGTTGTTTGAAAATGCATGTTTAAGTATTTAACACATGCCGCACATTAAATAAAAAGTTCTCATTCAGCACATCCTATTTGCCAAGCCAGGGAACCACCAATCATGTAAACCTAAAGCACGGAAGCCAGAGATGGAACATGTCTATTTGGTCAGTCCATCCTTCATTCATTGCAGGTTTGCAGAAGTGCTCTAGTAGGAATGGCTGTTTTGAAAAAAGGATAGTGTTTATTCTTTAGGTGACAGCCTTATAGAATCATAGGACTGGAAGGGACCTCAAGAGGTCATCTAGTCCAGTCCCCTGCACTCATGGCCGGACTAAGTATTATCTAGACCAGGGGTCTCAAACATGCGACCCGCATGTTATTAGCTGCAACCCGCCAAGCTCCCTGCGCCCCCCCCGCGTTAGTTCCTGCAGCCGCCAAGCTCCCCTGCCCCGCCACCCCCCCTCCCTCCCAGCGCGCCACGTCCCCGCTCTTCTGCCTACCTCCAGGCGCTTCCCAGAGCTTTCCAGGGGGGAGGAGCGGGGAGCCACGCGCTCAGGGGAGGAGGCGGAGACGACGCAGGGCAGGGGCGGGGATTTGGAGAAGGGATTGGAATAGGGGCAGGGAAGGGGCGGAGTTGGGGTGGGGACTTTGGGGAAGAGGCGGAGTGGGGACTCATGGAAGGGGTGGAGTGGGGGCGGGGCTGGGGGCAGCAGGGGGTATGTGTCAGTGATGGGGCCCTCGGGCCAATGTACTAGTCCTCATGTGGCCCTTGTGGTCATTTGAGTTTGAGATCCCTGATCTAGACCATCCCTGACAGGTGTTTGTCTAACCTGCTCTTAAAAATCTCCAATGATGGAGATTCCACAACCTCCCTAGGCAATTTGTTCCAGTGCTTAACCACCCTGACAGGAAGTTTTCCCTCATATCCAAACTAAATCTCCCTTGCTACAATTTAAACCCATTGCTTCTTGTCCTGTCCTCAGAGGTTAAGACGAACAATTCTTCTCCCTCCTCCTTGTAACAACCTTTTATGTACTTGAAAACTGTTATCATGTCCCCTCTCAGTCTCCTCTTCTCCAGACTAAACAAACCCAATTTTTTCAATCTTCCCATAAGTCATATTTTCTAGACCTTTAATAAATTTTGGTGCTCTTCTTTGGACTTTCTCCAACTTGTCCACATCTTTCCTGAAATGTTCCAGTTGAGGCCTAATCAGCGCGGAGTAGAGCGGAAGAACTACTTCTCGTGTCTTGCCTACAACACTCCTGCTAATACATCCCAGAATGATGTTCACTTTTTTTTTTTTTTTTTTTGCAACCGTGTTATATTGTTGACTCATATTTAGCTTGTGGTCCACTATGATCCCCAGATCCCTTTCCGCAGTACTCCTTCCTAGGCAGTCATTTCCAAATTTGTATGTGTCCAGCTGATTGTTCCTTCTTAAGTGGAGTACTTTGCATTTGTCCTAATATTATTTCATCCTATTTACTTCGGACCATTTCTCCAGTTGCAACCCCTCCCATCTTGGTAACATCCACAAACTTTATAAGTTTACTCTCTATGCCATTATCTAAATCATGGATGAAGCTATTGAACAGAACCAGACCCAGAACTGATCCCTGCAGGACTCCACTCGTTATGCCCTTCCAGCATAACTGTGAACCACTGATAACACCTCTCTGGGAATGGTTATGGGAAACCTTATGGGAAAAGCCTTTAGGAATTTGGTAGAAAATAACCATTCTCTAGGTGTTTAGAACCATCATCCTACAGGATATAATAGAAAATTATATGCCTTCATTAAAAAGATAACATTCTATTAAATTGTATGATTTTAAAATAAGTTTATATAGAACTTTTTTAGCGAACTCTCAAATTTTATAGGATTTTCCTAAAAAGCAGTTCCAGATGGCATGTAGTCTAGAGGAGAAGGCTACTGCACATACAGTGGTGATATTGGAGATGAATGCATGGTACAGATGGTGTTGACAGGAGGTCTTCAGCTTCCTCAACCATGGGATGCTGTTCCAGGAAAAAGGTCTGCTGGGAAGAGAGAGGTTCCACCTCACCAAGAAGGGGAAAAGCATCTTCTTGGCATCAACTTGCCAACCTAGTGAGAAGGGCTTTAAGCTAGGTTCCAAGGGGGGCAGGTCACAAAAGCCCACAAGTAAGCATAAAAAAAGGCAATCTTAACAGAGGGCTAGATGTTGGAGGTGAGGGAGAGACATGGAAAATTACCAGGGTCATAGGAGCAACAAGAGGGAAATCAGTGCGGGAAATGCGCCCAATATTTTAGAAGTCTATACAAAATGCAAGGAGTATGGGAAATAAACAGAACTGGAAGTATTAGTACATGAGCTAAATTATCCCACCAAGTCTCAATGGATGCCAATTAAGTCATAAGTTTCACAATTGGGATATTGGTACAGAGAGGTATAGCTTATTCAGGAAGGGCTGGCAAGATAAAAAGGGAAGCAATGTTGCATTATACATCAAGAATATTGTAATGCTCCCAGCGGTGATGCAAGAGCATGAGTACAAT
The DNA here is from genome assembly GCF_028017835.1 of Emys orbicularis. Classification (NCBI taxonomy): domain Eukaryota; kingdom Metazoa; phylum Chordata; order Testudines; family Emydidae; genus Emys; species Emys orbicularis. Next base: position 97,036,156 of record NC_088690.1, read on the forward strand.
CTCAAGGCAGACTGTTAACAATCAGAGCACAAACCCTTAACTGGTTGTAAGTTCTAAACTTAGATTTCACCAACCAAGTGCAAACTCCCCAAGCACTTTAGCAGCTTTAACATGGAGTCATAGACAGTCCCCCTGGGTACACAGGTCCATCTTGCCACCCAGGTGAGCATATCTCTGGGCAAGATGGCCCCTTACATCAAGAATCACAGCAATATTCAGGTTACTCCTCCTCCAAAAGGATCAGTCATTTACCCCAGGTCAATTCTATGTCTCATACCAAAGACAAAGCTTGTAGCCAAACCTAAATAAAGGTTATTAAATATGAAAAGGAAATTAGAGAGGTATTTATTTACAAGGTTAAAGCAAGCAAATAGAGACATGAAAGAGTTAGTCTTAGGTTTCAAAAGGCAATGTAGGCCTCTATAATCAACAAGCTTTATTTGACCATTAGGGATAACCTGGGCTAAGCAGGTGGAGGTCTCTTGCTTATACCTAGAAACATCTTGTGACCTACTCCCCCACTACCTGCCCCATGCTGAGTCCAAGCAGCATAGAGCTACCTAGTTCCTTTTGTGTGGGGCTTTTATCTCACTCCTACCTTGTGCGCTGAGCTGCAAACTCATCTTGAGAAAAGAAGACTGAGAGGGGGACCTGATAAGTCTTCACGTATGTTAAGGGCAGTTACAAAGAGGAACATGATTAATTGTTCTCCATGTCCACTGAAGGGAGGAGAAGAAGTGATGGGCTTAATCTGTAGCAAGGGAGATTTGGGTTAGGTATTAAGAAAAACCTAACTATAAGGGCTTGTAAGAACGTAACAGGCTTCCAAGGGAGGTTGTGGAATCCCCATAATTGACAGAGTTTCAGGACAGGTTGGACAAACACCTGTCAGGTATGGTCTAGGTCAGTGGTTCTCAACCAGGGGTCTGGAGCCCACTGGGGGGCTGCAAGCAGGTTTCAGGGGGTCCACCAAGCAGGGCTGGCATTAGACTTGCTGGGGCCCCGGGCAGAAAGCCAAAGCCCCACCGCCTGGGGCTGAAGCCCAGGGCTCCAAACTCTGCCATCCAGGGCTGAAACCAAAGCCTGAGCAACTTAGCTTCACAGGGCTCCCTGTGGCATGAGGTCCCAAGCAACTGCCCTGCTTGCTACCCCCTAACCCTGGCCCTGGCTTTTATATGCAGAAAAACAGTTGTTGTGGCACAGGTGGGCTGTGGAGTTTTTGTAAGATGCTGGGAGGGCGTCAAAAAGAAAAAGGTTGAGAACCCCTGGTCTAGGTTTATGTGATCCTGCCTCAGTGGAAGGGGATGGACTTGACTTTTTGAAGTCCTTTCCAGCCCTACATTTCTAGGATTCAATTGTTTGCAGGGACCAGACAGGGTCCTATGCTAACTTACATCATACGGTAGATGTACAATGAAAAGCAGAGAATTCTGTAGTACAGACAGGAAAATAATTTCCAGAAAACAAGTGTCACGCTGTCTGGAGTGGCTCATGCATGAGAACCTACCTCAGGGCAGACTGTCAAAGACAGGCCAGACAACCCAAACTGGTGGTGTGTTCTATAATTACATTTCACCACGCTAGTAACAAATGTAAGCTCCTATAACAGTCTTGCCATGAAGTCACAGACAGTCCCCTCGAACTCTCCAGTCTATTTTGCCACCCAGGCAAACTGGACCTAGTGATAAATGCTCACACCAAAAATCACACCATATTTAGGTTGGCTCCCAGTCCGAAGAGACCAATCACTTACCCCAGATCAGTTGGTACCCTAGATCTTACACCAAAGACAAAGCCAGTAGCCAATCCTGTATTAAACTGTCTACAGGTTTATTAATTAGGAATAAGAGAGATGAGTTCTATACAGATTAAAGCAACCAAACATAAACACAGAGTTATTATCTAAATCCTAAGAGTGACAGAGTTGTAGTGATCTGTCCATTCAAAGTGTCTTTCAGGGTGGACCCAGGAGGTAACCCTTGGGGATCTCAGCCTCAGTTTAGAATTTCTGGCCCCCTCAGAGTTCAAACAGTGAAGCGAGAGATGGAAAATGTTCCTGTTACTTTGTTTTCTTTCTTTCATTCAGCTTCCAAGTCCACAGGATATGCTTCCTTGCACGGAGCATTTCCAAGGTGGGATACGGCCATTAACCAATCCTTTCTATTGTGATAGTCCTTCTGGATGTGGGCTGGGGGAGGCAATTCCCATGTCGGGATTCACCAGTTCAAAGCAAACATTTTCAAAGTTATAAAGCAAAACTTACTTATTTTCTTATAGCATGGAATACTGAAATTACAAGTGAGACTAATGCATGCAGCAACTTACAAGACATAGAGTCTAAACACTAAATACATTCTGATAAAACTAATATCTATTTTGAGCAAAACTAACATACAGGTGAGCTGGTCTGGTCTCCAGCTATAAGTCTGTCAATTCTTAGCTAACAGCTGGCACCTGATTCGCCAGCATCACAGCAAGAAGATAATTTCTTCAATTGTTTAGAGTTTTTCCTGTTCCATCCCCCTCTGCACAATGCTGCAAGATTCTCTTCAGCAGACTTTTACTAAATGTTGGCCTCTTCTGTAGCTACATGTAACAGTTCATCGATGCAGGAAAAATTAACAGGTCTGAAATACTTAATCCAGTCACTAGTGCCAGGAATCAACCACACACTATCAGTCTAGCCTGCCAGCTAAACTTAGTGCCAGTTGTTTATTTTTATTCTCCCATTTGCAAGACAGAATTTAAACCCCAAATGATGGTTGGATATTATTGCTTGAAATAATTCTAGTATTCTAAAAGCTATGAGAGCGAGAGCTGTTTTAAAATGGCAGGTTAGCAAGACCAAGGGAAGAAAGCTTGATATGTTCAGTCAAAGATAGAAACACCTTTTCACTTAGGTAAATTAGCTCCCAAAGTGTGCTTGCCCTTATATTTGATTTTAAACCCATGTATCTTTATCAGTTTTAATAAGTGGATTTATATTGGACACCAAATGTTAAAATTACCTATACTTGAAAGGCCTGCCTATGAAATGAATCGAAATAGATTCTCTGTGGAAGTTACTGCAGTGCCAATAAGGATTAATTAAAACTCAAGTGTTCTTTATTGCGTGTTAATTGTGTAATTGTTATTCAGTCAACCTTCTTGATTTTTGTGTGTTAAATAATCATAGATGTATTTCACCCAGTCTCACTGTTTATTTAACCAGTTAATTAAGGAAGGGGATATTCTGCATTTATTAGCATTTTAATTGAAGAATTGTATTCCCTATGGCCCAAACATCTACATATGTTCAGTTTTTGTGTTCAGCTCCTCTCTCTGTTAAGTGACAACAAACATTCCTAATTGTACCTACTACAGACTAAAAAACATGTCCTTAAAATACTCAGTACAATTGAACTTCACTAAAGCTGGTTCATGAAAACTATGGGCCAAATTCTCATCTCAGTTATATTGATAGCAATCCAAAATAACTCCACCTAGCAGAATGGACCTGCTCTGAATTTATACTGTTGTCTCAGATCAGAATTTGAAGGGAAACAATATGATCTTCAACTTGAAAAGATTTGTTTATTTACTATGGTCATTAACTGATTTATAAAGGGCCTTGAGATTTTGCGTATGAATGACATTTTGGTGTGCAATTTAGCAAGGTGTTGCATGAAATGAAATTCTGGCCTCATTGAAATCAATGGCAAAACTGACATTGACAATAGCGGGCCTAGGATTTCACCCCAAGTAGTTAGACATCTAGCTACTTATCTAGCTATACAAGTGGCATTTTCATGCACAAATCCAAGTTTTAGGGCACCCAAAATTGCATAGACAAGTACTCAGGTATTCAATTTTATGTACAGCAATTTGGAGGTTGTATTGAAAATTTGACTCCGATTTTTTTAATCAAAACCAAACCTGAATCAGACCTTGCTGCTTACCCCTCTTGTCTGCTTGGCAGTTTTTTATATGCATGGGTCTGTTATAAATAGAAGGAGCTGGCATTTTGTTTTTCAGAGGAAGTGCCTTGCATTTCTCTAATGCCTATGTTTTAAAATGCTGCTGTACTGATCTGATGGCTCATATAATTTGTATTCTAAGTCACTACTGGTCAAAAAGCTAAACCATTGGGCTCCCAGAGCTCATTCAAAAGCTGCAATAAACTTCATGTCGGAAACCAAAGGATCAAACTCTAGTTTAGGGTGGACTGGAAAAACTCACCTTATCCCTGCCATTTGCCCATTGGGCTTGGATGGAAAGCAAGTTAGAAAGTTGCCAGTACTTGCACACTTGATTCAGTTTTCTGTTTTGTTTTTAAGCGGAGAGAAAGAAAGAGTCTGTGATCCTAGAGAAATGAGAAGGCAGATTTCCATACTCAAGGTTTCCCCCCCCCCCTTTGGTGATATCTCCACTGAGCTGTTGCAAGCTATTTATCGCTTAGCAAGACCCCACCTCGCTCATATTCTTTAGTTGGGAAGGTCATTGTTGTTCGCCCCATTTTATTTTCTCTTCATTCCAAGCCTTTAAAAAATGCTGTTTGCTATTAGGGCCTGGAACGAAAAGCCAGCCTAGATCTTGGCATAGCTCTGCACCCTCAGGAAATTCAAAGTGTTTGAAATGAAGGGTCCAAGCAGCACTGTGTCAAAGGCACCAGCCCAGCGACCTGGTGGTAATGTTTTTGCCAAGAAGGAGATCTGGCTTTGATTGCCATGTTTGGACCCTTGCAACCCTGCCTGCTAGTAGCTGGGAGCACTCTGAAGTTGGCATGCTCAGATGCTTTTATTTTACAGTAAATAAAAGTATGCTAGCTGCCTTACAAATTATAGAGAAAACATAACCCCTGCCCTGAAGAGTTTCCAATCTAAGAAAATGGATCCACAAAAAACAAAGGGGATGGGCAAAGCACGACTATTCTAGCAAGACTGCTTAAAGATCAATGCACACATGTAGGTAAAATCTTATGGGGATTTTGTTGCTACGGAGTGCTTTTAGCTGCTCTTTTACTTACATTATGACAACTTAGGGTTTATTTATTTGGGGGAGGCACTTACTGGTGCTGAAGGTGAATGGTGGGAGGAGGAAGAGACAGTGGGGATTGAGAGTGGAGAGAAAGGAGGAGGTGAATGCAGAAGCTGGAATGGGAATGGAATGATGGGTGGAAAGAGAGAAAGAGGGTGAGAAGCCTAATGGGCAGATATAGCGGGGGCAGCAAAGCAGCTGCAATGGCAGGAGAAGAATGGAAGGAAAGTGGAGCAAACAGCCAATGGCAACACAGAAAATGAGAATCAGTCTCCACAGTTTAAGTGTCAAGAGCAGAGATAATATGATGAAATCAGGAGGCTGCCAGATGGAAAATATCTCTCTGGAACCAATGCTCTGGATGGCTGTCTCTGGGCCCAGTGCTGTCTGGGTCTGTGTGGCAAGAGGTAAGATGAAAGGTCCTCACTGACCTTTCTGAATCTTCAGCTGGTGCTGCCTGATGTGAGGAAGGAATTCTGAAGGAAGGGTGTAGGGTTTTCCAAAGCCTGTTCTCTGAAAGCTCTTCCTGGCTAGTCAGTGCGGCTTCCCATATGGAGGGGATGTTGTTGGGCCTGGTGCCATGGGCAGGCCCTTCTGGGTCCATTTGGGTTTCTGGAAGGTCCTAAATTATTCTCTCTTCCTTCGGCTCTGGCTGATGCTGGCTGTGTGGGGAAAGAGCTCTGGGAGTCTGGGGAGCAGTATTTGTATCACTTGACGGTACTTCCTTTTACCAGTCAGGGCTGGCATTGATAGGCTCTGAAAGGAGAACCCCATACTATCCTTCTCAGAGGGTTGGCTCATGATAGCACTATTAGGGTCCTGAGAGGGAAGGGGGGAGAAGCAAAAGTGAAGGGGGGGGGGGAATGGTGAGCTCCTCAGAGGTCAGTGAGCTTCACAGATGAGCCATATAGGGCTCATTCACATGAAGGCCCCTTTACACTTCCAGAGTGGTGTGAATCAGGCCCATAATAGATATATTGTGTCATAATCTCCTTCAGGATGTGTGGTGGAGGTTATTTCAGGGTATATTGGGGGGCTGGCTTGTAAGTGAGCCAAGATGTCAGGATTAAGAGAAATGGGCAGGCAGCAGGGACTGGGAACGAAAGGAGCATTTATATAATCTTTCCCTGGGGCATACAAGACACTGAGAAGGTGCTGGAGCATGGACAACGCCCTACTGTTGAGTGATTTTTTTATGTGTGCTTGTAGACATTATACTTCATGTTTATATCTGTGCCCAGTCAGAGAATGTTGGGAAGGACCAAAATAAAACAGCGTCATATTTCAAGATGCATTCCATCTGACAACAGCAAGGGAGATCAATAGGCTTTTGTGAGTCTGAAATGGAAGCAAAGTGAAACTTTTTTTTCCCCCAATGCCTGTAGATTTTACTTTTCTTCCTTATGTTCTGCCATGAATCTGGTGTGCAGGATATTTTTAAGTCTAAATATAAGATAAAGTTCAGTAGAGATGTCAGAGTGAAAAGAGGAAAAACGCCCACCATGGCAAAGTTAACACACTGGGGGCGCGAGGGGGGAAGCTGCTTCCATGGGATATGTAGGTTTCAGCAGCAGAAGGTAGCTGATACTCCCACTGTTGACACTAGGGTGGGATTTCCAAAGTTGCCCTATCTCTACTGCCCTTGAAATCCATGAGTTTTGCCATTTGCTTCAGTTGAAGCATAATTAGGCCAATGCTGTGGCCTTTGGAAATCCGGCAGGCAGCCTATGTCTCCTATTCCTTGGGGATGCTTCCTTTAGCACAGCAATGCTAGCACTGGAGAAAACAAATCAGAGTGGGCCTGATCCTGTACCCTCAGCTCTCACTGACTTCAATGGAAGCAGGACCCATTCTGATTTGCATTAAATACCACCATAGAGCCCCTCTATGCCGTCCCATGCATCCCCTCTGGAGCTCCTTCCTCCAGTGAATAATCCATAGAAAAGATTAACTAATAAATTCTTCTAATAGAATGCGTCTTCTAGATCTGCCAAGATCTTGCAGCTGCAGTTGGTGTCATACATGGAGATGCCAAGCCCTGTGGTCTTTCCGTTACCTACAGCATCTTCTTCCAAACAAAGAATACTGCCTAAGGGTGGGAAAGGAGAGGGAATAGTGGCTGCACTGCTGAAACATTGAGCAGACAATGGAGAAAGGATAGTGTCCGTGCACTATTGGTGTCCGATCCAGTTCTGTACAACAACTAGGAGTGACCTTTCAAACTGTGCTTGTGGCTTGGTTGCCTATACAGGGAAAATGAAATTTTGTTCCTGTGATGGAGTATGCAAATCCCACTCTGGGCAACAGAGGATTAATAAGCTACTGTGGGCTCAGGTGGCCCTGCCACACCTCTGAGAGATGTCAGACTTGGAGGGAGGATCTTAAAAGGGGGGAACCAGGCCAAATGATGGCAGACCCAGAGAGGAGAACTGATCTCCAATCTTCAGGTCCTGGAGAGATGACTGACTGAAGGCAAGAGATCTTTAGGTGGTTCTGCCCTGAAGGAAGGGAGGGCCTGATGCAGGCAGAACTATTTCTCCTATTTAGCCTGTGACCCTAGTTGGGGCTACTACTTTACAGGGCACTCTGAAGAAAGAGAGCTTTACCACACATGTGGGACAATACATTTGTATTAGCTTCTGAAAGGGGCAGACTGTTCAGGGCTCAGCCAGAGGGCTTAGCTTCTTCCAGCTGGACTGGTGTTTTGGAACACCTGGACACAACAGAACAGAGGGCCAGGGAGTCTAGGGGGCATCCTGGGGAAGGAATCTGGTAACAGCCCCATAAATGCAGTGGTGCACAAGGATAACTGCAGAGCCAACTGCTGAACCTAAAATATGCCTGCTGATTTACTTAGGAGTTGTTTGTTGGAGAGTCTCTGTCAGGGAAAGTCCAGACACGGAGCAATTGGGAAATATGAGACAGAATTCTCAGAACCTTGTGCAGGAGAAATTGGCTGTTTAGGCACCTAAAAGTGGTTGTTTTGCCTCCTCTGGCTGTGTGAGGCATTTTCAAAACTGGGGTGTAGGTAGACACATATGGCCCTGAGTGCCCAGGTGGGTGCAGGGAACAAAGGAGTGTGAACAGGGCATGGCCATGAACAAGAGTCAGGGCCACTCACCTTGCATGTTCAAAAGCCCTGATATGGATCCCACATGCCTGAACAGGAGCTGCCTCAGGCTCGCTAACTCAGCAACACAAGCTGAGGCCTCTGCCCAGCCATGGTGCAAGTTTTCAACTTTTACTTCCCTTCACTACTGTCCACTAACTTTCTGGCAGGTTTAGTCTCCCTTTTTTTTTTTTTTTTTTTTGTCTAGTTGACAGACTGGGTTTCTCTCATCCAGTAAAAAGGTTGTCCACGAATAGATTGTTCAAAAACAACGTGTGAACTTACAGCACACTGGATAATGTGCAAGAGGAATAAATAAGATGGCCCACCTATAAAACCAAGATGGCTAAAACCTTTCACTCACCACCAAGAATGGGTTACGGGTCTGATTTTGTCATGTCAAGGGGCCTCAAAGTAGTGTAAATATTATTTACACTACTTTGAGGCCCCTTGACATGACAAATGGTGCAAAGTGGCCTTAGAGTACATGAGAATCAGGCCCTGTATGTCTGTTTATCAACACTTTTGTCCATTTTCCAAACACAGGCCCCATACTGGCAATGAGAGTGTTAATGAGAGCCCGTGGATCCAACAGGCCCTACCCCACTACACCTGCAGCAAATGTCAGGGATGGAGATGGGAGTTAAAAGAAGGAGACATAGCCCAGTTTGGGGCTGACTAGGCAGGAGAGCAGAGCTCTGCTTCTCCTGATGTGTGAAAAGCCCTTGCAGCTTAGAGATGGTCCGTGAGCCTCCTGCTAGAAGGGATAACCAGACCCAGGGAGACTGGCTGAAGTACTGACTGTTTGTAGTCAAGCCCTCAATAGAAGGGTGGGGCCCTGCTGAAGGTTCATTGGACAGCCCTATTTTTAGGGTTACCATACGTCCGGTTTTTCCCGGACATGTCCGGCTTTTTGGTAATCAAACCCCCGTCCAGGGGGAATTGCCAAAAAGCCGAACATGTCCGGGAAAATGCCGGCCGGGCACTTCCCCTCCCGCGGCTGCTCTGCTCCTCCCCTGACTCTTCGGCTCTGTTTAAGAGCCGAGCTGCCCGAGCGCTATGGGCTTCAGGCAGCCCCCTTGCCTCCGGACCCTGCGCCCCCGGCCGGGCACTTCCCCTCCCAGGCTCCGGCGGCGCAGGGTCCAGAGGCATGGGGGCTGCCCGAAGTCGGTAGCGCTCGGGCAGCTCGGCTCTTAAACAGAGCCGAAGAGTCAGGGGAGGAGCAGAGCCTCCGGCCGCGGCGGCTCTGCTCCTCCCCTGACTCTTCGGCTCTGTTTAAGAGCCGAGCGCTACGGGCTTCGGGCCGCCCCCATGCCTCCGGACCCTGCGCCGCCGGAGCCCGGGAGGGGAAGTGCCCGGCCGGGGGCGCAGGGTCCGGAGGCATGGGGGCTGCCCGAAGCCCGAGCGCTACCGGCTTCACGGTTTGCCGGGCAGCTTCCAGACCCTGCGCCCCCGGCTGGGCGCTTCCCCTCCCGGGCTCCAGCTGCGCTGGGGAAGCGCCAGCCGGGGGCGCAGGGTCTGAGGGCTGCCCGGCAAACCGTGAAGCTGGTAGCACTGGGGCAGCCCTTTTCGCGTGGCTGGGAGTGGGAGGGAGGAGGGGGAGTTGGGGCGGGGAAGGGGCGGAGTTGGGGCGGGGCTGGGGGTGGGGAAATGGGCCGGGCCAGGGCCCCATGGAGGGTCCTCTTTTTTTATTTGTTAAATATGGTAACCCTACCTATTTTGAATAGTGGTGGGGGGGTGCTGTTCCTTGTTTCTTTTGGACTTTAACACCTGGGAAGGGATAGGTCTGAAGTAGCCTTGGCTGGAGGGCTAAAGCACGACAACCTTGGACTGCACAAGAGACAGTGACCTACTAGCCAAAAGCTGTGGCTGGGTGAGTTGTGCACTCAGGGGGCACCACAGAGGCACACCTGGTTGCAGGGCCCTAATTCAGAAGCGCACATAAGCATATGGTTAATATTAAGCACATGAATAACCTAACCCCATTCAGCAAAGCACTTAAGTACACACTTAAGACCCAGTGACGTCAGTGAATCTTAAGCACATGCTTAAGGTTAACCATGTACTGAAGTGCTTTGCTGACTCAGGGCCCTATTGCTAAACAGAGAAATGCAGCAGTCATCTTACCTCCGCTTACATTCAGACAGCAGAACCAAGGGGCAGTGGGGGCTAATCCCCCCCCCCCACACACAATGGAAATATTGTGGAGGCTCCACTCAGTGTAACCCTGAATACACCCTGCAGGCTCTGAAGCAGCCAGCATGGGCCCAAGACTGGGCTGGGGAGCAGGACCCGGAGGGGTTGGAATGGGCCCAGGAGCAGGTAGGAACAACTGGGACCTTCCTACCCAGCCTGTAGCTGGGTGCCTCCTCCCCCACCAACTTTCAATATCTCCCCTCATTCCCCCTCCTATCTCTTTGCACCCCCATTTGCAGGTGGCCTTCTTCCCCTCCGTGCACTGGGGAGGGTTCTTGTCATTACCATTCGGATCTCTTTCGCAATTCCACCTGCCCCCTCCCAGATGCCAGGATAGCCTTTCTAAATCTTCCTTTTAGATTCATCTTTGAATTTCTAAAGTCTTTATTAACTCTACTGATTTATTATTTCCATTTCTTTATTAAAATCTTATTAAATGTTTCACACATAACATCACTGGAAATGCCTTAGATCACTGATCAGAGGAAAACAGGCACAGGAAATATAGAAATAAATCAAAATGCATACCGTACGTGAAAAACAAAGGACCTTGCACATATCGCCATGAATTTCAGCTGCACTGTACATACTTATGCAGGGATAATACTTTAATCGTTGCGACGATACAGAGGTTGTTCCAGACAATAATTAGTCTAATGAATTTAGAGGCCAAGATGAAGCTAATCTGGCTAAGCAGAATGAATGTCTCAGCTGTTGCTGAATGAAACAATTCTCTTCTTGTGTGTTGCGCGCACGTGTGTGTGCATGTGGGAGTAGCAGTTTGCACAACACCTGCCTACAATATACTTCTCAATAGCCAGAGTTATCATTGATAATCTAAGTTCCAAACTGATGCAACTAAAATAAGAATTTAAACTAGACCATCTGATCAGTGAAAAGTATGTTAATGGATATGCCACAGAACTCCAGAGAAAATCAACGCTTATGCAAAGGATTGGCTATACCAACTAAAGAAAATGTAATTCCCCATGACAACACATCAGAGTAAAAGCAATTTCCCTACACTCTATAAGAACTTGTAGTATAGGCCTAGAGCTGGTTGTTGCTAAATATCCCTTCCCCGTAACACACACATACACCGAGCTAAAGAGAGTGCCATGCCTCAAAGGCATTAGCCATCCCTCCCAGGAGGGGCAAGCAGTCTTCCACTGGATCATGGATCTTTCACTACTTAAGCAGTTTTCTTAGATGACTGAAGCCAAATACTTACCAATTCCCATTACAAGTTACATTTTGTGGGGTGTGTGTGAGAGAGAGAGAGAGAGAGAAATTTTCTCACATTTAAATTGGGGGAGGGGGAAAGGGAGGGAAATTCTGAAAATTGTGCATATTTCTTGAAAGGCAATCAGAACAGACCTGAGAATCAGGTGGTGTGTGTGTGTGTGTGTGTGTGTGTGTACAATAGACACACACAGGGCACTGTCTTGCACCCAGCATTTTGGTCTTCCTCTATTCCTAATACGTAGCATGGCTTTCCCTTTACCTAGACAAACATTGTTATTAACAGAATCTCTTTGGGAATGAAGATTTACAAGTGTGAATTAGTTTTGTGATCATCGCACAGCTAAATAAACAGTGTGAGAAGTTTGCAAAATCTAAAACTGTTCAGTCGCTGGCGTGCCTAGTCAGCAGTCTGAGTCGTCACAGCTTACCCGGCTTAACTCGTAACATTGAAAGAAATGTTTATTTTTTGTATTTTGGAGATGTTGGAATCTCATGAGACATTAGCAGATTTGTTGTCTGTCAAGTTTGTGATCTGGCCTCTTGTATTGCTAATCGACTGATCCCTATGAGTTTACCATCCAACCAACAGTTTCACTTTGCATGTCTCAGTGGAGTTTGTTCAGTTGTGACCATGACACCCACAAAAAAACCTCAAATATTCAAAGTTTTTTTTTAAATGGCTCTCATAGAATCAATGACTAGATGTGGTTATTTATTAAAATAATAAAAGTAATTCTTAACTTTTATACAGTGCTTTTTATCCATAGATCTCAAAGCACTTTGCAAAGGAGGTCAGTATCATTACCTCAATTAACAGATGGGGTAACTGAAGCACAGGGAGGTGAAGCAATTTGTGCAAGGTCACCTAGCAGGTCAGTGGCAAAGCCAGAAATAGAGTCCTGGTCTAGTGTCATATTCACTAGGCCACACTACCTCTCATACAAATGTTATTTGGTATTAATTTAGCCACATCTTTGATAAGTGAATGTTTGCAACCCAACTGGTTTCCTCTAACATGTTCATTATTCCCCTAATAGTTTCAATGGATTTTCAGCTTGCTGGTTGCTCAGGAACAGTGTGCTTCAATTTGGAATTCATTATTTATGTTGTGTGATTGGTCATATGGTATTGTTTCTGCTCCTGATTGGATGACTGAAAGTTTATAAAGTGGAGAATAACATTTTCAGAGGACTCATCCTCTGTGCTAATGTTCAGGACACTTTTGGGAGATAATGAAAGTTTTATTACTTGGTGGTCATCTGAATACTTGCAAACAGCAAGTAATATAACCCTGCAAATCAAAGTGAACCAAACGCCAGGCTTTTGTATGCAAAAATATTCCTGAATCAATTTTGCTACTATTCATTCATCTCTGTTTATGACTCAACTACCAGAAATCCACTCTTAGCCAATCCCATCCTTTTGGACAATCCAAATCTAAAATGGAGGCATGCTCCAAACAAGGACAGCTTTTAAGTCTATCAACCTTGACAATGTCCTTTCAAGCTATTAGCTGAATTCATCAGTCATTAATGACTGCAAGACATATAGGTTAAAAGCCAGCTAGCATGCAAAAAGACTTTTTCAATTAATCTCTGGCTCTGTTTATTCATTTAGATTAGATAGAGTTTTTTAAAAGTTAGTACTTCATTTCCAAAGTATCAAATGAGGATACTTTTTAATTTAATAAATACAGTGACCATCCTTAATAAAGTGAAGTAACCATCTTTAATAATTTCCTTGAATTTGCAAAGGAATTCCTAGAAGTTTGGCTTTGATGTCATTTTAATCAACTAGATTAAGGATGTTGTGTTTTTAAGAGCTAGAATATGCCACTCAGATAATGAGATTCAAACCTTCACGTTTTTACAGGGGCAATACAAGGTTTCTTATCTTTGTCAGCACTGGTTAACATACAAGTCCCTTAAATGTAATAACTAGCAAATGTACACAGGATTTACAATATAAGGGTGACATTTTAATCCCTGTAAACTGGGATTTACACGCACAATACCAATGAGTCAGTCAGCCAGCAATCAAATATCCGGAATGTCATGTTCCTTATGTGTGATGTTTCTACAAAGAATGGTGGGAAAAATAAATATGAAGGATACAGTATGCAAGGAGAAACCTCCAGCGGGGATACTCTTAGTAGATCTCCTATGAGGTTGGTGAGAGAGAAGTATCCTGTGAAATTCGCATATTGATTCATTAGCCAAAGCCATTGCTAGTTTCAAAATTCACAGTCATTGGTTGGCTGTGCAATTTGAAAATTATTTTCAATTAAGATTTTAGCTCAAAATTAACTTCTTTGAGGAAACTTCAAGCTTCCAGGAAGTGAATGTGAAAAGGTTTCCCATTTAAACTTAAATTTGTGAATCATTTTCTTCACTATTCACCCAGTGTTAGTGTAATATAATTAATAGCATTCTGAAATATCACATATAATAGCAGAGCGAGGGCAGGTCTATGCTGGAAAATTAGATTGACCCATGCCCCGGAGCAACATAGATAAGCCAACCTAAGTCCCTGTAAATCCAGCACTAGATTAACAGAAGAATTCTTCTGTCAACCTAGCTACTTACTCTCGGGGAGGTGGATTTCCTATGGGGGCAAATCCCTCCCATTACTGTAGTAAGTGTCTACACTGAAGCGGTGGGCCACTGTAGCATTTTAAGTGTAGACCGTCTCAGGCTTCCTCGACAATATTTGAGACATTTCCCTTGTGGCCACAGAAGTTAGCTGCTTCCTTTCATGTTAGTAGAAAATGTGTTCATGTGTCCAAAAGGTGTTATGTCTGACAAGGACTGTGACCCAACAACCTCTCAATCGTGTGCAGGGGGGTTACGGAAATAGCTCAGTGGTTTGAGCATTGGCTTGCTAAACCCAGGGTTGTGAGTTCAATCCTTGAGGGGGCCACCTAGGGATCTGGGGCAAAATCAGTACTTGGTCCTGCTAGTGAAGGCAGGGGGCTGGACTCGGTGATCTTTCAAGGTCCCTTCCAGTTCTAGGAGATAGGATATCTCCAAATCTCATGAGTCTGGTGTGTACATTCTAGTTCACCAACGGAATGCCTTGTGAGGTCTCAAATGAAAGCCGGTATCACATTGGTCTTCAACATGATTGTGAAATGCATGTGTAGATACTGTGTAAGGAGTTAAGTGTCTACACATACTGAAAATATGTTCTCAGGGCTTGTCTACACTTAAAACAGTGCAGCTGCAGCACTTTAGTGAAGACACTACCTACACCGACAGGAGGGCTTCTCCTATCAGTATAGGTACTCCACCTCCCCGAGAGGCAGCCGGTAGGGCTGTGTCTACACTACATCCTATGTCAGCTGTAACTTGTGTCACTCAGGGGTGTGACCAAGGGTACGTCTACACTTACTTCCTGGTTCGGCGGCAGGCAATCGATCTTCTGGGATCGATCCCGGAAGTGCTCGCCGTCGACGCCGGTACTCCAACTCGGCGAGAGGAAGTGGGGGGTTAGTGTGGACCAGGCCCCACACACACCCTCTGGCCAACATAAGTTATACTGACATAAGCTCTCATGAGCACAGCGCTATGCCGGCAGGAGAGCGTCTCCCGCCAAAATAGCTTCTGCTGCTTGCAGAGATGGTTTTATTACGCTGACAGGAGAGCTCTCTCCCATCAGCGTAGAGCGTCTTCACCAGACATTCCGCTGCAGTGCTGTATGTATAGATGTGGCCTAGGAGAATTCTACCATTGACCCAGCACTGGTCTACACCAGGGCTTAGATCAGTATAGCTGCATCTCTCAGGGGTGTGAAAAATCCACACGCCTGAGAGACGTCACTATACCATAATAAGTTCCTAGTGTAGACCAGGCCTTAGGCTGTATAGAGGTCTGGTCATCAGCAAAGGTGTAAAACAGGTATTCTGCCATCTATCTGCTTACGTGTAAATTAAGGATTGTCTCGTTCACAATGGGCTTCCTATCACCAGTCTGAACTGCATGCAGATAAAGGATTGTCAGAACTTCAGAAAGAATCGAACAGGAAGAGAAAAACAGTAGGGTGGTTTTTGGGGGGTGTGAGAGAACCTTATCTTGGGGTGCACGTCACGGGTTTGCTTGATTATATTTGGAGGACAGAGAAGACTCCCAGGCACCCTTAACTGAGGAAGTAAAAGGACAGTGGTTTTGCTTCATTTAAACAAGGTCTCAACCAGGCTTGGTTGAAAATGCTGAAGAAAACTTTCGGTGAGAGAAACCTTCTTTAGATAAGAAGTTAACCTGTTAGTTAAACTTAGTCTCTAGAAAGCCTGTTATGAATTTGTTTTTATATGTAACCATTTGTTTCCAATATTCTTACTCACCATACTTGAATCCAGGAGCAACGGAAGTCCGCTAAAAGTGGGGGGGCCATGGGCACTCAAACCGTGGCACTGCCCCCCCATTCCACTCCTTCCCCCTGAGCTCCCCGCACCCTTGTGCCACCCCTTCCCCTGAGCGCTGCCTCTTCCCCCCAAGACCCCGCTCGCTCCTCTCTGCCCCCTCTCCCAGTTCCTCACCCTTATGTCCGGTAAAAAGTGGGCTATGCCCTCCCATTTTAAAAACGATGGGGCCATGGCCCCCTGGCGCCCCCCCATTCCTGTGCCCCTGCTTAAATCTCTATTCTTTGACAATAAACGTATTCCTCTTTTCACTATAAACATACTTACTTGCTGTGGTGCTAAACTAAGTAAAATAATAGTCCTGAGTGGAATCTTACAAGCTGATATGTTTTGTTCCTTTGGGAACAGCAGGCCTGCGAATTCTGTGAATGTTCAGTGGATAAGCGACTGGATGCTGCAGGGAACAGTCTGAGGTTTTTTGGGGGGGGAGGGGCGGAGGGGTTGATGTGTGTCTCTTGCTACCTCTACAGAGAAAGCAAAGCCTGCAGAGGCCTGTAAGATAGTGCTTGTGCTGCCAGAGGCTGCTGGTTTCAGGGAGCTGATCAACAGCAGGCACAGATGGACTTCAGGCTATGGACAGACAGTGGTGATGTGCCTCAGAACGCTGGGTACCCCTGCGGAGTATCACACAATATCAGCCAATCAGCACTTTCTGATTCAGTGATCCCGGGTGTCCTATCTGCTCTATGCACCTGGGGCATAGGGAGAGGAGGAACAAAGTGTTTCTGAAGAGGAGTTGGTAAGGGTGTGAGTATCTAAGCGCCCACTTGACTTACAGACTCTATGCGTGGCTGTGCCAAGTTGCCTTGGCTCTTTTCTCATTCTGTACGCCTCGGTTCTTGTTTTCAGGAGCTGTGTGTTTAACTCCCCAAGCACTGCAATAAAAAAAAATCAACCTAAATTCAATCATCAAAAACATCTTAATTAAATGAATTCTCATAATTGTTTGCTCAGAAACTATTTTTACAAGCTGCAAGAGCCGTACGTTAATTTGTGAAGCTGGCCGGGGTTTTACAAGTGTAGGTTTCATAAACATGACAATAGCAAGTAAATAGTATTTCCTTCACAGTCCAGTTCACATCCGTTAATGTTCGATGATGATAGCGTTCATTTTGTGGCTCAGGTCAAGGCCAGCTATGTCTACAGAAATTTGAGCTACATCAAAATATTTACTCTCCATTTGTTTATTAGTTTCACGTCTGTTTTGACCAACTGACCTTTGCACTTAATTAGTACATTTCCTTGAGTGCTACAGCTGGATTGTGAGGAGAGATTACTAAAAGCCTCACTCAGCGTCCTGCTTTTCCAACGTTCGCAAGCAGACTACTAATTATATATCTGATTCAGAATGTACCATGTAAGCCCTAACTTTCCACTGATTCCAACAGAATGTTAATGGACAGCAGCAGCACAGCAGGTGCAAGGGAAGAATCAGAAGATAAGGGATTAAAATCATCATCCAGTAGAGCAGTGGGAGGCTTGCAAATAAACCCCTGGGAGAGTTTTATATTTTATTCATCTTTATCTAGAATTAATAGTAATGCTGCCTGACTGCTATATAGTGCTTTTCACCCATAAAGCTCAAAGTGCTTTATGAAGAAAGTATCATTATTCCCATTTTACAGATGGGGAAACTGAGTCATGGAAGTGATATGTGTTACTCCCAAGTCAGCCACTAAGCCAGCTGCAGAGCCAGGAATAGAATTCAGATTTCCTGAGTCCCAGTCTAGTGTTCTTTGATTTTATCATCCCATTGACGTTGTGATTGCTTGTGCCTGTGCTGTGGCAGAGTGGGACCAAATTCAATGGCACCCACACCTCACCCCCCAAAAATTCTACTGCAGTATTAATATGCTCTACCTCCACGAAATACCCTTTTATTCCCATCTCCCCTCCTCCTCCACAACCACACACTCCTATAGCTCATACTTGAAAATACTCATTGATGTGAGCGCTGTTGATGATTATTTCTGATTAGTCCCTGTTATTGGCCTGCCACCCCCCACCTGCTCCACCCCCCTCCGCACAGTACCATGGACATCTACTCTGTGCAAAATGGGCAAAATGTTTTGAACCAAACTTTTTTTTTTTTTTGGTGGGAGGGGGAGCAAAAAAATGCATATTCAGGTCAACTGATACATGTCATGAACATATGTCAAATTTGCCAATTTGTTTTGGCTGAAAACAAACAGAAAAAAAATCAAAATGTTTCATTCTGACATTTTCTAAATGAAACGTTTTGATTTGAAGCAACTTTTAGTTTAGAAATCTTTCAGATTTGTTTTTAAAATTAAAACATAAAGAAGCTCAAAAACTAAACATGTTTTGTTCAACACAAAATGATTTATTTATTTTGTCATATTTTGAAACCAAGACTCCATTATCTGCACATCTCTACGTAAATAGAGATAAAATCAAGTTTTCATTTCAAGTTAACATTCTTAACAAAGAGACAAAATTAGCAGAGATCCATTGAATTTCAATTTGCATCTGTTCCACACAGCCCCAAAACTTGGCAGTAGCCAAAATTGAGTAATGCACTAAGTCAAAAGTCTATTGAAACATTATGGGCTTGATTCATCCACTACGGCAGAGAAGGTTGGCATTACCTCCTGACAAGGAGACAGCAGTATCACACAGTGGTGCTGGAACATTTTTAATAGTGGGGGTGCTGAAAGCCAGCCCCCTTTCTCCTGTCCACCCCCCATTCCCCCAGAGCTGAGGCTGGCAGTCAGGAGCCCGGGCGCAGAGCTGGGAGCCCGGGAGTGCTGCAGCACCCCCCGCACCACTAGTTCCTGCGCCTATGGTACCACAGAGCAATTCTCCTTCAGGGCTAGTTCCATCCATGGGTGGAGAGGTTTAAATTTACAACCAGGGCTCCACAGACGTATAGGCTGCCTGGAGGAAGTGCTTTATCAACACACATCCAAGGAGTTCAGGCCATGAGACCTGCATATCTATATTTTCAAAGCATTTGTTGTAAGCACACCTCCTGTGAAGCCAGCTCCATCCACTTTGGGTATGTCTACCCTGCAATGTAAGCCCAGGATTAGTAGGACTTGAGTCGGCTGACCTGTGTTAGGGAACCCTGGGCTTGAGCGGGTACATTGTCTTTTAACCCTAGGTTAAGAATTTTCTGACCTGTGCTCGTACCTAGGGCTCCAGCATCCAGACTGCAGTGCGCAGACCTGAGTCAAAGTTTCCCAGAGGCCCTAGCGTTCTCCCTCCCCAAATGTGACCTCTCTAGCCCTAGGAATGTGGTGCACTGTGGGAAAACTTAACTGCCCACCCTTCACATTATCAGGAAGCAGCTCACTTTGCAAAAGGCTTGATGGAGTTATTCTCCATTGCAAACCCAGGAGGCTGTCTGGCAGTGTGCTTGCAGATCAGGGATCAGACCAGAATGGGTTAATGTTGATCTGAGCTGCTGCTGTTTGCCAAGGGGTGGGGTGGAGAGGGGTTTCTGTTTTCAATAGAGTGAAATGCAGATTATTGGGTTAGAGAGAACTACAGAAATTGTCCCATGGAATTGTGGGATACTTCCGGATTACTCCTGGGACCTGAGTCAAGTGGAGCTGCAGCTACACAGCAAAGCAGTAAGGCTCGGACCTTGGCTTGACTCAAGCTCGGACCCTGCAGGGTCCTGCAAATCTAAGCCTGAGCCCTGGGTTAGTGCAATTGCAGTATAAACACAAGGGGGGGGGGGGAGGGATAGTCTCGAGCCTGGGCTACATTGCAGTGTAGACATACCCTTTGTGGCCTGAGCTCTAACCCCTAGGTATAGTGGGGGGATTTGCAGTGGTCTTTAGTGCAGCACCCTTTTCTGATAACCAAAGGGAGCTGTAGTTCTGGGTTATACAATAACCTGTGGTTGCATATAGCTATTTATCTACTATTCCCTGTATATTAATAGCTGAACTACCCATATGCATGTAAACCTAAATGATTTGGTTCTGTTGTGATGTAAAGCGCAAACTAGCAATACTGAAAGAGAATCTGTAGGGAATGCTTGTAGGTTTGCTAGTAAGTCCCATACTTGAATGTGTGCAATTTTCCCAGTAAAACAGAGAAGAAATAAATTGATCCATATTGAAATTAGACTTGTATCCTTTTCTATACAGAGAGCCAACACTAATGTATTTCCAAATTGATGCTACATGAGCAGTATAATAGCACATTTAGCAAGTCAGAAGTAGGTGGAAGCAATCTCTCCCTCCTTCAAAAGTTAGCATTTTCAAAAGGATTTCTGGGGATAAAATAAAATTGACAAAAGTCTCTGCAATTTCACCATAAAAATGTTTGCATTAGGTTGAACACAAGGCTAGGTTCGGGAGCAACATTATAGAAATACTCCAGCACTAGCATGAGTCAGAAATAGAATGTCTTTAGTAAACACGTGACAAAATGGAAGACTATCCATTCTTCCCCTTCTCTGGCAATTTCCCCCCTCAGCCTTCGGTCACTTAGTCAACCAAATATTTTTTCTTTTAACAGGGAGTGGTGTCTCTACCCCGTCTCAGACAGAGTTGTGTTTCAAAGTGGCACACCTCAACTCACAGGTGCTGAAGCCCTGTTGTAAGCAGCTAGATGATATTTAAGGAGCCAAAAAAGATTTAGATCTTTGGTTCCTGTGCCCTATCTCTTGTTTAGTACAGTGAAGCTCTGGCTGCCAGTAACTTCTCTGCCAATGGTTGAGAAACTAGAAACAGGATCAAGCTGGAAAATTCAGAACCAGGTCTGGCTGTCAATCTCGCCAAATTCCATAGGATCCAGGTTGGTTAGTTAGTTTGTTGTAACCACCCTAGATACCAGGTACTATAGCCTGCGATTGGGGATATTGAGCACTTCTGCATAGGACTGTGGATGTCAGGTACTACTATCTGGGACTAAGGACACTGGCCGCTAGGCCTTGCTGCTCCTGCACAAGACGGCATCTCTGTGGACTCTGGCTGCTAGGTCTTGCTGCCTTGAGGGAAGGCCAGCTCTCTGGACTCTGGCCACTAGGTCTTGCTGCCCTGAAGTAGAGGGCAGCTCTATAGACACTGGCCACTGGGCTTTACTACTCTTAGAGGTAGAGTGGCTGTGCAGGCACATACTATTGGGAGTCGCCACCACCCGAAGGGGGTGACCATCCCCCCTTTCCCTTTCTGTGGACCGACGTCCTGCAACTGGAGGTTAGGTCAGTATAATTACATCACTTAGGCATGTGGATTTTTCACACGCCTGAGCGACGTAGTTATACTGATATAGTTCTGAAATGTAGACTGATCTCTGATTACCTTTCCCAGACCTGAAGAAGAGTGCTGCGTAAGCTCAAACCCTTGTCTCTTTCACCAGCGGAAGCGGATACAATAAAAGATATTACCTCACCCACCTTGTCTCTCTGAACATTAATTACAACCAGCATCAGAAAGAGGGCATAAGGTGTGCTTTGACTTGGTAAATGGCAAATGATGAAGAGTAGTGGTTTAGGTGACCTACCATTCCAAATATTAAAATAATTTTACCTCATTTCTTTGAAGCGATCCAGGAAGGTGTTCCAAATCTTATGTAAATCTTGGGTCTTTCTATTTGCATGGAGTTCCCCTGCAGAACTAAATTACAAGTGTTGGTGAGCTCCTTTCTGTGAGCAGGAGGTGTATCAGACATCAAAGCCTGGAAATATCACTTTTGACTGACCAGAAAGCTATAGCAATAAATTTTCTCAAATATTTGTCCAATGTGACTTTATTTATTGTAATAGGAGGACATTGGGGGAACAAATCAAAGGAGCATCATTTATCTTGCTTACTGTGATTTCCACTGTCCTCCAAAAATTCTCCCCAAAGAGCACAATCTATTCTAAGAATCAATGTATCATCTGATAGGTGCCATCTGGAGAACCTAGGTAATGCTCCGTTATGGAGGGAAGTCTTTTTTTACAGGTATATAACCATGATTCAATCAATTTTACTTAGCACTTAGAGGTTCATACATAGTGTACCAATATATTACTGGTTTGTTGAAATTAACCTTGCCATTTGTTATGAGCAGAGTTTGGATCTGGATCAATCTGCCACATTTATTTTCCACTTGTCATTCTTTTGAGCTGGTAGTTTAGGAGAGCAATGGGCATATCATCAAAAAGGATTTTTTCCATGGGGATGTTTAAATACTCCTGTTAAGAAAATCTCCTTTTTAAAGGTTCTTTTTAAAGGTCCTCAAAAATAGTGAGCAATATGTATTGGAGATGGGAAAGTATTTGATTCTTAATTTAATTTTTATATATGTACGTGGGCTTTTGAGTCTCACTGGCAACTCTGCTTCACCTGTCCAATCTCCGGGCTTTCCATTTTTTACTTTTCTTACATATTAGGTAAATGGTTTAACAACTTATATTAACTATGAATTGTCAGTCCCATATAAGGTGACCAGCTGGCAAATGTGAAAAATCGGTACAGGGGATGGGGGTAATAGGAGCCTATATAAGAAAAAGACCCAAAAATCGGGACTGTCCCTATAAAATCGTGACATCTGGTCACCCTAGTCCCATAGGAATCTTTAAAAAAAACAAAAACCTTTAAATCATGATATTCGGCGTTTACTTTGGACAATGCCTGATCATATTAAGAAGGGCATTCTTCTGGTTACTGCATGGATCTGTGTGTCTGGAGATGTGTCCTGTTCCTGCCTCTGCCAGAGGTTTCCTGCATGGCCATGAGCAAGTTATAGAAATCAACATTTTAAAATATGAATGCCTATAAATCAGGCTCCTAAATCTGTATTCAGAAGAGCCAGTCAGAGCCCAGAATTCCCGTTCTGCAGGAAAGTCTGAAATTCAATTTTTTTTCTGTTATAAAAATTCATCTGGGGGGGGGGGGGGTCAAAACAACATTTTGTTTCAGCCTTACCAAAATATTTCCCATGCTCCTTGGAAGGCTGCCTAGCTCCCCAGCAGCCTGCCACATGGGCTTCCTCAGAGCTGGGGAGCTCCAGGACTTGGGTGGGCTGTCCGGAAACCAGGCGGGCAAGTTTCCATCAAAAGTTTCAACAGAATTAACACGTTCCCACAAAATGTTTTTGATTCCATTGAATCAGCATTTTCTGATGGAAAACTGTTTTCAACCAGCTCTAATATTCAGACACCTAACTATATGGACTGATTACAGGTGTTGAGCACCTGCAACTCCAGTTGAAATAAAAAAATAGCTTTCTTGCTCAAATCATGTGAAATCCGCATTTTTCCATCCAGAAAAAATAATACATTTCTTGTGCTGCATTAAAGTTTGAGGAGGAGGAGCTGTTTTTGCCCACAAATCTGGGAACTGGGTCTCATGTCAAAAGTGAATGACTTGATTATGTATCTTTACTAAAAGGAATCTTTAAAAATAGGAGCATATAAATTAGGCTTATCTCTGGCTTCTAAGCTTTATCCTGTATACCGTCCCTGAGACTGGGTTACTAAAACTGATACTACAAGGTTTCTTCTTATGGGATCTGGATCGAAGAGTTATAAGAAGTGAATTGCACTTCCCACGGTACAAGTAGCCTTAAAGCATAAATAATATTTATACTGGTTCAAAGATGCTAAAAACTTGACAAAATACATTTGAAAAGACACTTTTACAGAAATTGCAGCTCTTGTTAGCTTTTGAATGGGAGCAGTCCTCTCTATTATCAAAGTAGAGTGTTAAATCCAGTAATACCTTGTAACAGTTATTTTAAAAGAACGGGAGGGAGAAAAAAGAGAATCATAGGTTCCCTGCTTCAAATTGAAGAACAGGAGGGAAAATCATAAAAACTGTACAAATCCCATTAATAATTTCTAATGAACATTGCCCTTATTTTCTTGCCTTTTCAGCAACCTGGGAGGTTTCACAACTGGAAAGTAAGTAATAGCACCAAAAATAAAAGTAAAACCAAGAGGTTGGATAAACTGCAGTCAGCCCTGAAATAAAGTTTTGCATTTTTACTACCAAAAGGCGCTTCTGGCAAAAATGCCATTTCAAGCCTCTTATTTTGTATGGAAGTCTGAGTGTTTGAATAGTACCTGCTTTGCGCAAATGCAGTGATGATACTATGTTTCATTTCATCCAAAACTAAGAGGTCAAGATACTTCATCAGATTAAGAGATTATAAAATTGCTGGAAGATTGGTTAAGGTCATGGTAGAGTTTTAGTGGATGGATTATCTTTCAGGGTTACTAATTCAAAGACTCTTGCATTTCTAAAGCACTCAAGGCCTCTTACATACATACTGTAGAATGTAATAACTTTATCTATGCAGTATTTACTGTTGCCTTCAAAGTAAAAGGCTCTTTGGGGTTTTTCGAAGCAGGGAGCAGTTTTACAACTATTGCAAAATTGGGAAGTTCCTTTAGAGGTTAAACTGTAGGGTACATCACACAGCACTGCATCTGGAAAGGAAGCCAAATACAGTAAGCAAAGCGGAGTGAGATGAATCATACTTGCACTTATCTCCCCAAGCCACTTGCCATAAAAGAAAATTTGAAATGAAGCAAAGGTGGGGGAGGGAGAAGGAGAAGACTAAATCAAGTGATTCAAAGTGGAGTGTGGGGTGGAAGATCTTTAAATAAATTATGAAGAGTCTCAGAAGTACCCAGCAGCCCTTTATTTAGAGAATACATTTACTAGTCTTCAAATGCATGACTAGTAACACATACTGTATATTAACTAGAGCTGGTCAGGATATGAAAGATTGTTGAAATAATTCACCTGTGTCAGATTCTTTTTTCCCTCAGAAATTTTCCAACCAGCTCTAATATTAAGCAGAGTCTGTAGTAACATCATGTAGTAACATCATCATGTTCCAAAGGAGGGTTGGGCTGGATCAGTATTTATACCCAAGACCTGAAATGAATAACCAAGGGCTTCAGGAAGTAGTGCTGACAATGCAGTAGATGGCAGTAGGTGTGTTAGTACTGAATCAATGCCCCAGCCTGTTGTCAAGTAGAGGAGCCTTCTTTCAGAAAATCCTTGAATGTGAGTTAAAATGCCCCAGGATTATTGAATAGAAATAATCTGGTGGGATTGAGCAGCCCTTTCTCACATGATCAGTGTCTATGGGATTGCCAGGAGCCAGTTATGATTTTCTGTTTCTCACCCTAAATAACCTAGTTAGTAAATGGAAGTACTTTGGCACTAATGGGAGTAGGCCATTCATGTGAAGTGATGGGAATCTTGTCTTCAGTTATTGTAATGACAAACTTTCAAAAGTCAGAAGTTATCAAGAGTCAAGAAATTGCCAAGAGTTATGAAGCGCCAGAACTCTGGAACTTTGGTGTCTCCCTCCCCCCCCCCCCCCCCCCCCCAGTGAATCTGACACCACCCCTACCAAAACATTTTTACAAATCTCTTTGATTTGCCCGAAATATACAAAACCCACAAAGAATGAAATGGAACATAAGGGGGCAGTGGAGAACCTGCAAAAAGATCTCTGAATCTGATTGGATCATTTCTGTCCAGTTCACTCCCAGCTGATGCTGCTGGTGATGTTTTATTGCTTGTAGTGAAAAGAGACTCTAATGATGGATCAGAGCTCCATTCTGTCAGGCACTATGCAAACATATAACAAAAAGATGGTCACTCTCTCAAAGAGTTTACAGAGAGACATACAACAAACGTACAGCAGAGTGCACAAGATAATAGTGAGATAATGGGCATGATAAGCAGCAGTTTCCCATGCACTGCTCCAAAGTGAGACCCAAGCCACAGCAAATTACTGAAGTTCTTCACTTTTTCCTTATTATTTGGATGCTTGCTCCTGTCACGGTTACAGAGCTAGCGGCACCTCTGACCCCTCTCTGGTCTCTTTGAGTGCACTCCTCAGGTGACAGGCCTCATGCCTTTACCTCCCCTGATGTAGCATCATGCAACTTTCTGACTCATAGACTGGGTACCCTGTGAATGAACCATGCTTACTCCAGAAGGTCTGACTGGGTCCCTCTGGGTGCTGCTATTCCCTTCAGGAGTTTGTGACAAGTGGGAAATATAGTCGTCAGACAACCTTCTTAAACCAAAGTACTGTTTAATCTTAAGAGTTGGGACAAGGCATAACATAAGTGAAAAAGTATTTTAGACATGTATGCAGACCTTTTGTTGTTTTAGGTGACCTAAACCCTTCTGTCCTTTGAGAGGAACCTAGCTTCTTAAAACCCTCCTACATGGATTTGTCTGTAGATGTGAATCTGTCTGCCAAAACAGTCCCCCAGCAGCTCGCCCAACCTCTTGAATGAGAGAGAGAGTGTCCTTTTAATTGTTTATAGTTGTTTTGATCTGTTAGTTGCAAGCATTGTCAAAACAAGGTGTGCAACTTGACTGGAGCCCAGAAGGCAGGGTTGTGTCTTTGCCACTGCTAAGTGTTTGTTGAGGTGTGTCTTATCTCGAGTCATTGTTTTGCCTGCCTACTTGCTTTTATTTTTCAATAGGCTGCTCTTTAAATTAAACCAATGCATTCATACAGTAAACATCCCTTACAACAAGCAAACATACAACATTCAAAAATTAGAGAGCAGCACCATGTCCTTTGTAGTTCCCTCATATCATCTGTCTTCAATGGTCAATTTATCCTTTGAATGATTTTCATTAATGTAGTATCTAATCAGAGAGACATCAGTCAAATTGAAAATATTATTTGTATGCTATCTACCATGGAAAACCCCTTGCATCTGCTATGCATCAGAGCAACTGTCTGAGCACATAACTAAAGAGTGAGTGATTTTTCCTTGGTCATAACTGTGCAGATATTTAGTTTGTAATCATAGGGAACTAAGCATTAGCTTGCCTTAAAACATGCCAGAGTGGGAGGTTTGAATTTATAACTTCCTTGTAAGTACTAGTTAGCATTTAAATTTAGGTTTTTCTCTGTGGGCGATGTTAAAGAAGGCAAGTGTCTGCAACACTGGTGGTAGCACACTGAATGTGACCTTTTGGCAAACTATGCATAAGCAGTCTGCTGTCGAGATCTCATTGCTTCTCTCCTACAACCTCCTGAAATCAAAGCTCCGATCCACGTTCTGGAGATAATGTATAATACATACTGTAAAGCTGCACCTGGTGGGTATACTGGAGCACTGAGATGATATAATTAAGTTTAATATTAAAATGGCTCCTAAGAAAAATTCAGATTAGTAAACTTTCTGTTATTACAGAATGAGAGGTATTATGTGACACTTGAATGTTTTTTATTATTAACTATGAAATATAAGTCTATAGAAGTACACTAAGGCAAATCCGTTCATTTTATTCTAACATTAGCCACTGAAGTCTGTGGAGACAAACCACGTCATGTGACCTTAGACTCCTGACCAATGTCATGATTGAGGCCAGTAAATAAAGGCCAGTTTCTTACCAGTACTCATACAAGACACACCTTTATTTTAATGTGAGGCAAATCATTTTCAAAGGCAATATTACTAAGACTAAACCAGTTTTGCTAGGGAGACTATTTCAAACAACTCAGGCTCTGATTTAATTGGTTTCAATTTTAATTAGCTAATTATGCTATTTAACTGTGATGAAAGTATTTGAGAAGCTAGAGAAATTCTAAATAGGAAAAAATTTAATTAACTTACTGCTGTACATAACAACTTTTCTTGTTAACTAGTGGGTAATTGACCATGCATCCAGTAATAAGATTCATTCTCTTGTTGATTACTTCACTTGCTGGATAAGCAAATGCCTGCAAGCAATTAAGAGCCAATTCTGAGGGGAAAAAAATACATATGTGAGTTTGTTCAAAATGTTTTTATTACATGCTTTGGAGAGTTCTTAATGCAAATGCAATACAAATTGTCAAGTTACTTACTGGGCTTATTTGGAGGAGCCAGAGGCAGCATTTGTAGTGTCTTCCCTTTGCCTCTTGGAGTTTCCATGACATTGATGAGCTTTTGAGAGCAAAAGAAGATAGAGTAGGGGTTAGAAAGAAACCCCATGATATGGCCACTAACCAAACAGAAGAGTTGAAGAAATAGCAAGGCAATGGCATGATATATATATATATATATATTTATATTGCCATAGCACCTAGGAGCCAGAGCCGGCTCCAACTTTTTTGCCACCCCAAGCAGCAAAAAAAAGCGCCGCCCCACCATAACACCCCCCCACCGAGTGCCGCGCCGCCGAAACCCCCCCCCCCGCTGAGCGCCGCCGAACAGCCGCTGCCCCCCGCCGCACTGCCGAACACCCCCCGCCGAGCGCTGTGCTGCTGAACCCCCCCCCGCGCGGAGCGCCGCCGAACACCCCTGCGGAGCGCTGCACCTCCGAAACCCCGCCGAGCACCGCGCCGCCGAACAGCCCCCGCCCCTCCGTCACACTGCCGAACACCCCTCACCCCCCGCTGAGCGCCGCGCTGCCGAATACCCCCGCCCCCTGCGGAACGCCGCACTGCTGAAGCCCCCCGCGCGGAACACCGCCATCACCCCCCGCCGAGCGCTGCGCCGCCGAACCCCTTCCCGCGGAGCGCTGCGCCGCCGAACCCCGCCTCCCCCACGGAGCACCGCCAAACACCCCCCTCTGAGCACCACACTGCCGACCCCCTCCGCCGAGCGCCGCGCCGCCGGAACTCCCCCCCGCCGAGCACCGCGCTGCCCCCCGCCACCCCAAGATTGGCCGCCCCTTACCAGGTGCCGCCCCAAGCACGTGCTTGGTTGCCTGGTGCCTGGAGCCGGCCCTGCTAGGAGCCCCCATAATGGAGCAGGACGCCACTGTGCTAGATGCTGTACAAAGACAGCATTGCCATACCTGCCTGGATTTCTTTGTGTTACCTGCCACCAGGCATCTCTTGGTGTAATCAGGGGCGGCTCCAGGCACCAGCACACCAAGCGCGTGCCTGGGGCGGCAAGCCGTGGGGGGCGGCGTCATGGTCGCCGTGAGGGCAGCAGTCCGGTTGCCTTCGGCGGCATGCCTGCGGGAGGTCCGCCCGTCCCGCGGTTTTGGTGGCAATTTGGCGGCGGGTACACCGAAGGCGCGGGACCGGCGGACCTCCCGCAGGCATGCCGCCGAATCCACGTTACCAGCGGACCTCCCGCAGGTGCGCCGCCGAAAGCCGTCTGACTGCCGTGCTTGGGGCGGCAAAATACATAGAGCCGCCCCTGGGTGTAATCAGTGAGATATATGGCAAGTGTAATTTGAGAAAACACTAATAAATGTCTGACACCATAAACAATCCTCCCGTGGACTAAAATAAATCCTCAGCTTTTCAGGATGCTGCCTGCCAATCCTCTTAATAATAATTTCTGGTATACTCAAGTCTGCGTCTGAGGTGACCAGACCATTGATAGGTACACAACATGCACATTTTCCCATCAGCATGCCATCCTGTTCAGGCTAAACCTTTTCTTCACTGCTTGCTTGAACTAGAATCTTAACAGAGGATGCAGAGGATTATTATTTCACTGAGGGTCTGTCATGTGGTATATAAGATAATAGGCATAAAGCCACACATGCTGCTCTGTGTAAAGCAGCCCATGTACTTACACTTTCACAAACGGTGAAAGTTATCACAAACCGGGTAGCAAACTTGCCCCATCCTTACTTTCTTTATGGGGGCTGGAGGAACTCGCTAATCCTGTGTGTTCAAAAGAGGCTTTTTGAACAAACAGATTTTAAAATGATGGCTCTATACAGGAGAGCCATCGCTCTTTGAGGCATTATGGGGAGGGGGGTCTTGCACTTCTCTCAGTTGCCTAATGTTCCTCTCTCTTAAAGAGCTTTCACTGGATTCAGGTAGCCCCAGATTGGTCCAAGAATGGCAATGCTCTTCATTGAGATAGCCTTACCGTCTGTCATGGGTACCAGGCGAGCCATGCCTTAGTCCCTCTTGAGTGCATCCCCTCAGGTGACAGGGCTGGCGTCCTACACCTCTCTCTGCAGGAACTCCCGGGTGTACTCACTCTTAGACTGGATCTCTAGGCTGCAGCCCCATGTTTACCTACCATGTTAACCTAGGAGGCCCAACTGTTCTTTGGCCCTTTTTCTCCAGGTACCTGTGACAGGAGTTGACTAAAGTGACTCAAGAAACGTCTTCAAAACAAAGTAGTATTTCATTGTCAAAGGAAACACAGCATTTAGGACTCTGTAGTGTTAACCCATTTTTCCTGTGTGCTTAGTTCTTTCCTAAGCTTAACCTCTCTATGCATAGCTCAGGAAGGTCCAGCTTTTTCTCATCTCTGGGCTGGGAGAGCCAGCCTGCTTGCTGCAGTCCCTGTCTGCCTCTGTCAGTCTGGATGTCAGTCTCTGGCTGCTGACAATTCACTTGGCCCCCTCCTCCTTCCTGGTGCCAGTATCTTTGAGGTTTAGGATCCCCCTTTATTCTTCCCAGATCAAAACGTAGGATCAAAGTCACCAGACCAGCTGCAGCCAGGCTGAGGGTATCCCAAATCAATAGCTTCCCCATTGATTCCCCAATGAGCCTTAGCTTTATCATTGTTTTGTTTCCTGTTGGCGTCTCCCATAACAGCTTCCTTTGATTGAACTCCTGGCCCTCACGGGTGTTAGGGGCATATGATATTTACAAAAAGTACTACATGTAACCCTTCTGCCCATCTAAGTTGGCAGCAACAAGGGCCGGGTTCTGTATCTAGGGGTTCCGTTTCAATAACGCAATGCAAAACCGGCTCGAGCCCCCACCCAGTGACCTGGGACAATTACATACCACCCCCTGGATACCTCTAAGAGGCAATACTTCCCCTCTCGCAAGCACGGAGTCTGAGTGTAGCAGAGGTAAACGACATCAGCATAAAATTGGAAAAAACACCACAAACAGGATTCATAACACAAACCATGAGCAAAACCCACCCCAGCAAATTGGGCTGTGTCCTTTCCCTTTGGTTCTTGAATCCAGCAACCCAAAAATCACCCAGAGTCCCCAAAGTCCAACACCCCCAAAGTCTCTTGGGTCCAGCAACCACCCAAAGTCCCAAAAGTCCAACAACCCCCCAAAGTCCCAAAAGTCCAACAACCCCCAAAGTCTCTGTCCCTGGTCAGTGCAGCCCCAGAGTAAAAGGGGGGGGGCACGCAGGGTGTTAAGGGGTACCTTACGTGATCCGAGGCTGGCCAGCTGTCTGTTTCTCCGTGGGGGTTCTGCCGCAGCCTTCACCATGAGCCAGTCCACTTTCCTGCCATCCCACAAACTGCTCTGCTCTACAAGCTGCTCCACTCCGCTCACCGACCTGTGAGCCGTTCCAGCCGTCCCCGCAAACAGCGCCGCTCGCCGTTCCTTGGGCCACTCCAACCGGCCCCGCAAGGCTCCACGCCGCTCGCTGCTCCTCCAGTCGTCCCCACAAATTGCTCCGCCAGCTGCTGAGCAATATAGCTTCAGGCTCCCCCACTAGTTAACACAGCACTCAGCTCTTAATAACTTTAGCTCTTTTATGATTTCAGCTCTTAACGATTTCAGCTCATAGTATAGTAGGGGAGCCCCATTGCTGGTGCACCATTGGCCCAAAGTGAATTCAGCTCAGCAGCCTGTAACTAGACTCCTAATGGAATCAAAGTTAGCTCTGACATTCAACAGTGGAGAGAGGAGGTGGTGCAATTGGTGTTTCAAACCCTCAGGGGGGGGGGGGGGGGGGCCCATACCATCAGGTACAAATACCTGTCCCCATCCTCTCTCAATTCACTGGGTTTTGTAACCCATGCTCCTTGTCAAGCAATTGCTACTTAGGTAATGGTGAAGGACTCACTCAGTCCTTCTGTCATACAACAGTTCCACTGGCCTTGATTCACAGAATCAGGGTAACAAAACTTTATTCTTCCTGCCCCAATAACAGAGAAACTGGGGTTCCCACACCAGCCAAAGTAACCACTTTCAGTTGCTGTTGTTTCATGCCAGGCGAGTGGGTGTGCCTATGCAAACAAGATTAGCCCCTGGAGTTCTTTTCCACACTCGCCATAATTCACCACCAGATGTCAGGGTAGAGCTCATCCTGACTCTGCTTACATCCACAACTCCCTCATTCTCCACCCCCTCTGTTCTATTACAAAAGCAGAAACATTGCTCCCGTACGTGTGCTACTAGAATCAGGGCAGAGAATGTTCTGGAAGAAAACCAATGCAGAGCAAAGTGGAAACCTAATTCTTCCTGCCCCTTCCCTAAAAGGGTCAGGAAGAATTAGGTTTCCACTCTGCTGTATATTGGTCAATGGTAAAGACGCTTTCACCTCAGATAAATCAATAGATTCAGACATCAGTGTTCCAGGTGACATATTTTCTAATGAATCTCTAAGAGGTTTTTAGGAAATACAATGCCAGCAAAATCCAGTCAAATCAGCAATCAAATCTGGCCATTTAAAATCCTTTCCTGGGCACCCAGCCCTAGTCATTTAGGCTAAATAGTGGTGAATTCCACACTGGGGAGGAGAGGGAAGAAAGGAACCTTCTGATTGAAGTCATTGCCAGTGTTCTGTCTTCTCTGTGGGGATGAAGAATGAGAGGGGCCATATAACTGTAGCTATTTCAGCCACACCTAAACCTCACCTGAGTGCAATCCCGATCGTCAGTGGACAGGACTGAACCTGGGACCTCTGGAGCTTAGTGTATGAGCCGCTACCACATGAACTGAAAGCCAACTTGCTGTTAGCTAAGGCTGTAGAGCAGATTCATTTTCTCTCTCTCTTTCTCTAAGTGGTCTTGGTGCCACTAGATGGGACAGAACATCACACCCAGAAGGTGTGTGGGTTACACAACTGCAGGTTGATGACAGAGCGCTGTACGCATGCACCATCAGGTCATGCACCCCCTTTGCGGCTTCTACAAATCTTGAAGTTCCCTCCATTCCCTCCTCCAGAACACAGTCACACTGGTTCTACCTCCAAAAGGCTCTCTCCACCTGCGATGGGTGGTCATAGAATATCAAGGTTGGAAGGGACCTCAGGAGGTCATCTAGTCCAACCCTCTGCTCAAAGCAGGACCAATTCCCAACTAAATCATCCCAGCCAGGGCTTTGTCAAGCCTGACCTTAAAAACCTCTAAGGAAGGAGATTCCACCACCTCCCTAGGTAACCCATTCCAGTGCTTCACCATCCTCCTAGTGAAAAAGTTTTTCCTAATATCCAACCTAAACCTCCCCCACTTGCAACTTGAGACCATTACTCCTTGTTCTGTCATAATTTGCCCCAACTGCTGCAATCAATAACATCCTTCTGGGTAGCCATTAGTTCTTAACACTCCAAAACAAACACTACTAGGCAGATATTTAAATAAACCAACCACAACATGACCCTCATTTGAAGGGATTGAGGGGGAAAAGGTGTGAATGGACCACTAAAGAGGACAAGAAAGCCTTTAGCACACCGATGCTTTTATATACTTTTCTGCAATAGGGACTTTTCTTATTTTGTTAGGGTTTCTTGCATTTTAATTCCCAACTATAACTTGCCCCTTATAGAAACATTTCAGTATTTAACAGTCAAGGTCCAAACCAGGCAAGTGAAAAATAGTGCTACAGCAATAGCTTTAGACCATCACTGTTAGCCTCAGTAACATTTTTGTTATTTAGTAAAGAGATACAGTAAAGGTTTAGCTTTCTGAGGCCAGGTCTACACTATAGACCTCTGTCGGTAAAACTACATTGCTCAAGGATGTGAAAAATCCATAACCCTGAGTGATGTAGTTGTACCGACCTAACCCCCTGTGTAGACAGCATTATGTTGACGGGTGAAGCTCTGCCATCGGTGTAGTAGCGTCTTCACTAAAGCTGCGCTTCTGTAGTGCTGAATGTGAAGACAAGCCCTGAGTGATGGTGTATATAAGGTAGTTATCACCACAAGCGCCGACTTTACAATGTGCCGGGGGGGGATGGTCGCCCCCCAGCTCTGCCCCAGGCCCCGAACCCACTCCATGCACCCCTGTCCTGCTCCACCCCGCCCTGCCTCTTCCCTCCCGCCCCCCCTTCCTGCCCTGTTCCATCCCCCCCCGAGCCTCCTACGTGCTGTGAAACAGCTGAATGCGCTGATTGGTGAGGCCCGCCAGCAGGCAGGAGGTTCTGGGGGTGGGGGTGAGCTGATAGGGGGGCTGCCGGTGGGTGTTCAGCACCCACCATTTTTTCCCCGTGGGTGCTCCAGCCCTGGAGCACCCATGGAGTCGGCACCTGTGGTTATAACCTCCAGGAGGCATGGAGTTTTATCTAAAATTATTTAACTAGAAGGCATACATGTTCAAAAATGACTAGTGATTTGGGAGTACCTAAAGCTCTGAATGCCCAATTTGTGATACCTAAAAAAGTTCTGATTTTCACAGAAGTGCTAAGCACTTGCCTTTGAAAATGAGATCCTTTTAAGATGTCACAAGTATCCAGCCAAAAACTAAAGCACTCAAAATCACCTGTCGCATTTTCAAATGTATTCTGAAAGAATACATTTAATCAAGGATGTATGTGATATAGTGATTCATTCTCATGGGTTGTAATACGTAGAAACATTCTACCTGAGCTTTTTTCCCAAGGACATGCTGCAAGCAAAATATATATTTGCAACAATACTACATACCTTTAATGCCTTTAACTGCTGTCCTTTGCATGACCTCATTGTTCAGTTTGGGGTTGGTTTTTTTTGTACTGCCCATTTGTACAGTTGTTTTATTATTATTTGTATTCCATTTTTGTAATATATAAATGCTTGATGAAATAAGGAATAACAAATAAGAGAAAAATATGGATTATAGTGAGTCCATTTTTACTTTCTAATGTAGGTGTTTGTTCCATTGTTTTCCCCTGAAAAATAAAAAGATGGACGAGTAGTGCAGAAAGAAAATCAATGGTGACATTGGAAACTTTAAGAGACCAGGTAGCATACAATCAGCACTGAGTGCCAAGGAATATACTGTAGGTTGCAACATTTTTATCATGAATTTCCAAAATGGTTTAGAAGCTTTGATTTATTTGGTCATTACTGGATGAGCTCTATCCATGGAAGGTGGTATGGGTCATGACTGATTAGGGGACTGTGCCAGGGCAAGTGAAACGTAATCCCGTATAATATTTTGCAGTCCTCAGGAGGACTCCTTCCTGTTCAGTGGTTAGTCTTCACCTGTGTCACTGAGGCCTTGTCCACATGGGAACTTGAAACAGTTTAGTTAAGCTGGTTTAGTTAAACTGGTGCAAACTTTTTGTGTAGACACTTTTATTTCAGTTTAAGAGTGGTGTCTTTTGATTTAATTTAGTCAACAAAACCGAAATAAGATCATTCAAACCCAAATAAGAGTGCTACGCAGCCTTTCTCACTGGTTTAACTAAATCAGTGTAAAATCATGCCTTATATTAAACCAATGCAACTCTGCATATAGATGAGCCCCAAAGCAAGAGTGTCAAACTGTGCACAGTATAAAGCTGAACAGAAGATTTGGGAGGTTGTTCCAATTTGGATTTCACTGACAAGGTCAAAATGGGTATAAATGTGTACCATTATCAAGCAGTTGCCTTGATTTTCTTCTAACCCACCCTATTTAGCAAACACGTTTAAAAGTGTCGTCAAATGAAGATGAGATCTTTTTGTTGTTGTTGTTGCCTTACCTTTAACAACAGGGTTTGAATTTGGGAACAGAAGTGAAGGGAGTGGCAGCTTGTCACTATGATGAGTGCCAGGCCACTGATGAAACATGTGGCAAGTTCAATAGAAGGACAAAGTGATGTGTGGTTTTATTTTAATTGTTTCTTGCTGAATACGAACTTCACTGCATATTCTTCAGTGGCACAGCATCTGAGCTCAACCATGGGGCAGTCTTGTAGCCCAAGAAAAGGAGAAAGCAGGATGCACAGAAGATCCATGTTCCTTGTGTACTGCCCAGGAGCTTCCTCTAACCAAGCATGCTAGGGGGAAGTAGAAGACAGGTCAAGGTCAAGGTCAAGCCAAGCGACCTGTGGGTCTGGCCAGTAAGACTGCCAGCAAGCTTCTGTTACCCTCTATAGTTTCGATCATTCCAGGAATGAATCATTTTGCACATTGAGTTCACATGGCACCTGAACCTGCATAAGCCGTCCTCCCTCACAAAGACTCATTTGGGCGCCTTATTTGAGTAAACAATATTTGCATAAGTAGAATTTGCATGATTAGACCCTTTTCATCTTCCCATTGACAAAGGTTAACATTTTGCTTTCAGTCCAGGGTTTGTACTGAAAACAAAACTGTATCTTAGCTCCTACGGGCCTGTGAGATTCTAAAAGCTCAGGGCCAATCTTCTCACAATTTCCAAAGCCTGCAATGAAAATGAACGACAGTAAGGAGGGAAGATGGGGAGAGAAGAAGATTATGACAAGTACAGGGAGGAAAAGAACAAAATCTCTCCTCCCTTGCGGATATTACTGAGCAGGGCTGCCCAGAGGATTCAGGGGGCCTGGGGCAAAGCAATTTCGGGAGGCCCCTTCCATAAAAAAAAGTTGCAATACTATAGAATACTATATTCTCGTGGGGGTCTGGGGCAAATTACCCCACTTGCTCTCCCCCCCCCCCCGGTGGCCCTGTTACTGAGGACCAGAAAAGATCCAGCATTCAGCCATTCTGGTCACAAAGGTAGTAATGGGTAGAAAACATTATAATGTCCATTGGATGATAAGCTAGTGCTTTGCTGCAAGGAGTCTCATGATATTTGACCACTTTGCATTTTAAAAGAGTTTTGGTTCACTCAAAGAATTTCATGTCAAAGGTGTCATGTCTCTTACCATTCTCTCATTTGTACTGAGAGGACGGTACTGTTGGGTTTAGAAACTCCAGGTCAAGTTCACGCTACCTGATCTAAATATCCAATGCTGTAACTTTTATGTTGCAAACTCTTCTAATTATTTACAGTTAAGACTAGAAAGAGTGATACACTCCCACTCATACATCATGAGTTTAATAGTTTGACTCAAATATAATTAGGACCCTGATCCTGCAAACACGTACTCACAGGCTTAACTGGAATCATGTGAATAGTTCCATCGATGCCACATGAGTGCAGGGTTAACTAAATGTGTAAGGATTTGCAAGAGTGGGGCCTAGGTTGGTATTTTCCTTAGGAAAAATAGTGTAAAAGGAGCTGAGATTGGGAGAGGGAAAATAATCACACCACTAAAAAAAAGAGAGTAAAATGGAGTAGAGACTAGAGAGGAATGAAAAACAAATACAGACAGACTGTGAGGACAGAAATAGAAAGGGAAAGGAAAGCTCCTTGAGGAACTTCTCACAAAGTTTACTCCATAGTGTTCAATGAAAAGAATAGGACATGCCATTCCAAAGAGTGAACAAAGGGTTTGAATTCCACACCCTTGGTATCCTCCAATTCTGCAGGAGGTCAGAGCCATCTGCACGGAGGCCTTTTGCCTTTATACTGGTTCTGAGGCCTTGTTCCCAATCCCCCAGCTTTTCAGCAATTTGTGTTAGTGACAGCTCCTGAAACACCCACCCCCTGAAGTGAAGGGGGGGGTGCATTTTGCATACAGCTGGGGTGGTTGATGTAGGTCTTCTGATCCCAGATGTGTCCCAACCTCTCCTCATACCCACTCCACATGCAGGTAATCGGACCCACAAAACTACTTCTATAGAGCCCATGATATGGGAGGTGACGATGCCTCAGAGTCAGTCCCTATGCCCACCACTCAGCCAGGTGCAGATCTAGATATGTCGGATTCCCTCTGCACTCAGATCTAGGGGACACAATCTGACCTTTAATTCATACCGATCCACCTGGATTCCTTCTACCAAGCCACTGAAGTAATAGTTGATAATTTCAGAGCAGCTAAGAAGTCATCTAGGGGCCATCTTGTCAGGGCACCATCTTGGTTCGAAAATTCATCTCTAGGGCAAACCAGACAAACAAAGTAAACTCTTCATGACCCACTGTCTAGTCAGAGCACATTTTAATCATCTTACTGTATTATTCTCTCCTCTGACTGATAGCCCTTTCATGGGGACCTTACTGCAAGTTAAGAATTGTGCCTAGATGAAATGTCACTACTTTCCCATAGCTTGTTTCCCTTCCTTTTCTGCATTTACTGTAATCTGAGTTGTTAAAAATAGTAAGCCCCAAAGATTGTATATACCGGTAGTTAAAACATGGTCTTTCCTGAGACTTTGATTTTTTTTTCACCTGAAAAATTAAATCTAAAATCCAGGTGTGTGGAAAGCTCTTACAAGGACCTGGATAGGTACTTAAGGTCTATTCAGTGAAAGAAACTAACCTGATTTCTAATACAATAGAAAAGCTGGATTCAAGTGAATGAATCTCCAATACGATTTATAGGATAAACAAAAACAAATTGCAATGAGCATCTAACAATATGGATGAATTTTCTCTACATATTTGCTTGCTTTAAAATGTCAAAATGTGGTAGAGAAGCTGTAAAGTTTCAAACACAGTAGGAAAGTGGGAAGAGGAAAATCAATTAATCATTTTGGAAATGTTGCAATGATGCAAAGGATGCCATTATGGGATTCACATGAACATTTTTGAGGACAGCTTCTTTTCAACACTACAAAAAAAATGCAAGAGACTCTAGTGAGACTCCAGACCTGTCCAGTGGTGGTGGTGGTGATTTATTATTACTATAATGACTAGAGGCAGCAATCTGGATCAGTGCCCCATTGAACTAACTGCTGTACAAACATAAAGTATAAAGTGGCACCTAATGCAATGAGCTTAACATGTAAGTAAGACAATGAACAAGTGAATGTAACTACACTTGCAGGGAGCATTTAGAAATCCGTAATAAAAACATGTATTTATACAAGCCAAAAGAGGAATTAAAGTCTGCCCCCTCTAGCTTTTCTGGCCATCACTGACTAGCTCCCTGAAAGACCCAAAGGTGAACGCTAACCTATGTCTTCCTTATGACCGTTTTTTTTTAACAACAGCTGAAAAATGAGGCTGTTTGATTGTATTAATACCCCCTGTACTGTACTGTACTGTACAGTACCTATGTTATTTTTCATGTTTGTATCAGTACTGATTGCACCGTTCTTTAGTCTTCATATCTGTATGTTTTTCTTCTGTACTTTCTGCTTAATAATACACACGTAAACCTGAACTGCATTTGCTTTTACTATTGTTTATGATTCTTCCAACATTTCTTCTCGCTATGTTCCCTGGCAGAATGTATTATCTATCTATCATGGACTGGATTAGAGACACCAAATGAATAATGGAAAGGTATTTTTATTTTTTCTTCCCATCTTAGAACAAATGGCAATTCTATTCATTATTTAATTACTAGGAAAAAATTGCTGTATAGAAACAAATGTACAGTATAAATCCACATACATGTATATATACGAGATATTAGAATATATTTATGAGAACAAATTGTACTCCTTATTACCTGGGCACAACTGCCTTTTGAAGACACTGGCCCATTGTTCCATTCAATTAACCGAGGTTTTAGTGTCCTTGATTATAACATCACTCCTGGATATAACATTACTATTTTCCTTTCCACAACTACTCTGTGATCATATTTGAATATCAGCTATTATGTACCATGAATATACAATAGAATAAACTTGTATATATAATGCTGATTCTTTTCTTTCTTATGTTGCACTAAACAAGTATCAAGCATCATGTGTTATGTGTTATGTATGTGTTATGGCATTCAGCTGGAAGAAAAGCATTAACCAGAAACAGTAATGTTAAGATACAGTACCAAGTAATGCAATCAAAACTCTGTCCTGATTTTTTTAA
Source organism: Emys orbicularis (assembly GCF_028017835.1). NCBI lineage: Eukaryota > Metazoa > Chordata > Testudines > Emydidae > Emys > Emys orbicularis. The sequence goes on from NC_088690.1 coordinate 97,075,787, forward strand.
ATTTGATATTGTTATTTATTTGTATAACGTTAGTGGCTAGGATAGAACGTCACAGAGATACAGGTCAAATCTTGCACTTTTGGCTAGTGTGACCAGATAGCAAGTGTGAAAAAATTAGGACCCTTTTTTTTTTTTTTTTTTTTGGGGAGGAGAGTATAGTTGCATACATAAGACAAAGCCCGTAAGATTGCGACGGTTCCGATAATATCGGGATGTCTGGTCACCCTACATGACTGCTTCATGGAGCAGCTGGTACGGGAACCCACAAGGGGAGAGGCGACTCTAGATTTAATCCTGAGTGGAGCGCAGGAGCTGGTCCAAGAGGTAACTATAGCGGGACCGCTTGGAAATAGTGACCATAATACAATAGCATTCAACATCCCTGTGGTGGGAAGAACACCTCAACTGCCCAACACTGTGGCCTTTAATTTCAAAAGGGGGAACTATACAAAAATGAGGGGGTTAGTTAGACAAAAGTTAAAAGGTACAGTGACTAAAGTGAAATCCCTGCAAGTTGCGTGGGCCCTTTTTAAAGACACCATAATAGAGGCTCAACTTCAATGTATACCCCAAATTAAGAAAAACAGTAAAAGAACTAAAAAAGAGCCACCGTGGCTTAACAACCATGTAAAAGAAGCAGTGAGAGATAAAAAGACTTCCTTTAAAAAGTGGAAGTCAAATCCTAGTGAGGCAAATAGAAAGGAGCACAAACACTGCCAACTTAAGTGCAAGAGTGTAATAAGAAAAGCCAAAGAGGAGTTTGAAGAACGGCTAGCCAAAAACTCCAAAGGTAATAACAACATGTTTTTTAAGTACATCAGAAGCAGGAAGCCTGCTAAACAACCAGTGGGGCCCCTTGACGATGAAAATACAAAAGGAGCGCTTAAAGATGATAAAGTCATTGCGGAGAAACTAAATGGATTCTTTGCTTCAGTCTTCATGGCTGAGGATGTTAGGGAGATTCCCAAACCTGAGCTGGCTTTTGTAGGTGACAAATCTGAGGAACTGTCACAGATTGAAGTATCACTAGAGGAGGTTTTGGAATTAATTGATAAACTCAACATTAACAAGTCACCGGGACCAGATGGCATTCACCCAAGAGTTCTGAAAGAACTCAAATGTGAAGTTGCGGAACTATTAACTAAGGTTTGTAACCTGTCCTTTAAATCGGCTTCGGTACCCAATGACTGGAAGTTAGCTAATGTAACGCCAATATTTAAAAAGGGCTGTAGGGGTGATCCCGGCAATTAAAGACCGGTAAGTCTAACGTCGGTACCGGGCAAATTAGTTGAAACAATAGTAAAGAACAAAATTGTCAGACACATAGAAAAACATAAACTCTTGAGCAATAGTCAACATGGTTTCTGTAAAGGGAAATCGTGTCTTACTAATCTATTAGAGTTCTTTGAAGGGGTCAACAAACATGTGGACAAGGGGGATCCGGTGGACATAGTGTACTTAGATTTCCAGAAAGCCTTTGACAAGGTCCCTCACCAAAGGCTCTTATGTAAATTAAGCTGTCATGGGATAAAAGGGAAGGTCCTTTCATGGATTGAGAACTGGTTAAAGGACAGGGAACAAAGGGTAGGAATTAATGGTAAATTCTCAGAATGGAGAGGGGTAACTAGTGGTGTTCCCCAAGGGTCAGTCCTAGGACCAATCCTATTCAATTTATTCATAAATGATCTGGAGAAAGGGGTAAACAGTGAGGTGGCAAAGTTTGCAGATGATACTAAACTACTCAAGATAGTTAAGACCAAAGCAGATTGTGAAGAACTTCAAAAAGATCTCACAAAACTAAGTGATTGGGCAGCAAAATGGCAAATGAAATTTAATGTGGATAAATGTAAAGTAATGCACATTGGAAAAAATAACCCCAACTATACATACAACATGATGGGGGCTAATTTAGCTACAACGAGTCAGGAAAAAGATCTTGGCGTCATCGTGGATAGTTCTCTAAAGATGTCCACGCAGTGTGCAGAGGCGGTCAAAAAACCAAACAGGATGTTAGGAATCATTAAAAAGGGGATAGAGAATAAGACTGAGAATATATTATTGCCCTTATATAAATCCATGGTACGCCCACATCTCGAATACTGTGTACAGATGTGGTCTCCTCACCTCAAAAAAGATATTCTAGCACTAGAAAAGGTTCAGAAAAGAGCAACTAAAATGATTAAGGGTTTAGAGAGGGTCCCATATGAGGAAAGATTAAAGAGGCTAGGACTCTTCAGTTTGGAAAAGAGAAGACTAAGGGGGGACATGATAGAGGTATATAAAATCATGAGTGATGTTGAGAAAGTGGATAAGGAAAAGTTATTTACTTATTCCCATAATACAAGAACTAGGGGTCACCAAATGAAATTAATAGGCAGCAGGTTTAAAACAAATAAAAGGAAGTTCTTCTTCACGCAGCGCACAGTCAACTTGTGGAACTCCTTACCTGAGGAGGTTGTGAAGGCTAGGACTATAACAATGTTTAAAAGGGGACTGGATAAATTCATGGTGGCTAAGTCCATAAATGGCTATTAGCCAGGATGGGTAAGAATGGTGTCCCTAGCCTCTGTTCGTCAGAGGATGGAGATGGATGGCAGGAGAGAGATCACTTGATCATTGCCTGTTAGGTTCACTCCCTCTGGGGCACCTGGCATTGGCCACTGTCGGTAGACAGATACTGGGCTAGATGGACCTTTGGTCTGACCCAGTACGGCCTTTCTTATGTTCTTATGTTTTGGCCAACCTACATTGCTATTGATGAAATTTCCTAATCTCTTCAGGGCTGATGGCAAGTCCCTCAGAGCTTCTAAGCTCCACAAGGGTGGATGTACAGAGGAGCTCAATTCCTGCTGAGTTTTGGAGCTCCTGTACAGCTCATCTGCACATTTTAGTCCTGCATACTTCAGTTTGTGGCTGAAATCAGAGAGTGTGGCACACTAGCAAGACTGAGAGGTAAGGTGGTCCACTTGCCACATGCATTATGGAAAATAGAGAGTGAAAATATGGCCCCCTTACCATAGTTTCTGAGCAGCTCACATTCTTGTAATTATCCTCACAAAACCCCTGTGAGGTAGGGCAGTGCTATTATCCCCATTTTACAGATGGGGCACTGAGGCACAGAGAGAGAAACTGACTTGCTTGAGGTCCCCCAGGAACAGGGAGTTGAACAGAGCAGGGCATCGAAGTCAGGTCTCCAGTTAGCACCCAAAATACTGGATCATCCTTCCTCCCAATAAATAATACAAAATGGGAGGGACGATTATGGAATTATCTACCTTGCCAGTTCAAATGTTGGTCTTACTGCTAGTGCTTGTCAATAGGTAAGCACCCACCTTGTAGAATCTATTTCATATAAGCAACGAAACCGCCTTCAGATAGTAATTATTTTCAGTCACTGGGATGGATGTGAACAAGTGACATAGAGGGAATAGCTCAGTTTCCACTTATCACAAGCCATCCATTTCCCTAGCATAGTCTTGAGTACAGGAGTTCAGTGACTGATGCTGCATCTAATGTGAATGCTTCATATACTAACAACATGTGGGGGAGGGAAGGAGAAACAGTGATCACAGTAGCTCAGGACATTGTAAAATGAATTAAATCTGTCTCCACAAAGAATGCTGATGATCATAGGAAGTAATATTTTCAGTAGATGAGTTTTTACCAGAGGGAAAATTTTAGTCATTACAGCCTCAGAAAAATAAGCAAAAGATCTCCAATGGGTTGATAATTGTGTAGGTTATCAAGCTCAGTGAGATGGCTTATGACAAAATGGAAGCAGACAACAAAGCAACCGGTACAGATCCCGAAAAGAGAGATGCATTTGTCAAACTCATCTTGTATCTACCAAGGCAAATTCTTTGCAATCAGAATGATTTTAACAGACAGACGTATAGGAAAGAAGGAAGACGTCATTCATGAAACTGTGGGCAGGGCTAAACCTCCGTAAATCTGAGGAGAATAATAAAATGAGATGAAAAGGTACACAAGATAGGTACAACTTCCTCTGCAATTAGAAACTAGTTCTTTATTACAAGAGACCAAATTCACCCTTAGCGAAATCAGTAGATACATAGGGATTGATTCCTGGATTCTAAGACTGAAAATGGTCTTCATTCTGAAAGTAAAAATGATTTTCTTAATGAATATTTTATACAGATCCCCTTTTATCCTTAATGTATACACATACACATATACATAAGGACCTTTAATCCCACTGAATTTAATGGGCCTGCTCTTGTGTACAAACTTATTTCACGTGTGTATATGTTTGCAGGAACAGGGCTTATGTTTTTAATACATTTTTGGTATTTAAAATTGCTAAGTGAATACTGCAAAGAAAGCCCACAAATATCTGTTTAATTTTTTTAATGAATTTTCTTTTAATGTGTACACACCTTTTTTTAGATGCATCTGAAGAAGTGAGGTTTTTACCCACGAAAGCTTATGCCCAAATAAATCTGTTAGTCTTTAAGGTGCCACCAGACTCCTTATTGTTTTTGTAGATACAGACTAACACGGCTACCCCCTGATACTTGACACCTTTTTTTATGTTCACTTTCCATTCATATTCTAGTGAAAGAAATTTGCCTCTAGTGAAATTTTTTTCTTGGCTGTTCTACTTTTCATTGTTGAATGATATTTCTTAGAAATATTGTCCGTTTAAGCAGAGCTAGGTAGGAAGGTGGGTCTTAAGTAGATCTGGCGTGCAGGGAGGAGATTTTTGTTTTGTTTTTTTAATGTTGGATTTAGGATTATTTTAAAGCCATTATTCACATTATAACTGGAAAATTACGTGCTGTGCATGTTTGGTTTTTCAGTGTGGGGGACACACAAGTTTAAGTGATTGTGGGGGCGAGGCTGGATATACACAGCAACCTGATTGACTGGGGGAAGGGTTCATCCAAATGGAATTGAGGGGAGGGCATTGATCACAAACAAGTCTGCCTGTTGATGATGGCTGGGGGCACTGGGCACGGCACTCACAAGTCTGATTGGTTGATTGGGGCAGGTGCACACAAGCCTGAGTTGTTGACTCTCAAAGGCAATGAAATGAGAAGTTAAGCCACCTTCCAATACATCCATACCCTCTACTCCTTGACCCACAAGCACACACCTCCCTATTACCATAACTGACACATCACAGACCACATACTGCAGCATTAATTCTCAGGGATGCCACCCTTCCATCACCTCCTTTAAGCACCTTGCTGAACATACCTTTACCAAACAACCCACTTCCAACACAATCAACTACTACACCAAGCAGACACAACTACTAGTGTTGCGGGAGTGGGAGGGGCAAAGTAACCTGGTAAAAAGGTGCATGCAGAATGGTGAAAAGGTTGTGATATATGGCCTGTGCTGTGATGAATGATAGTTATGGTAATGGTAAGGTACACGCTTCTGTGTAGCGGAGCAGATACTATTAGGGAGCTTAACATTTCATTTATTCGCTCTTGTGTCAGGTATGATTATGTGTGTAGTAACCCTAATGGCTTCACAATGAAGTTTTTGGTGTATTTATAGAGAAAGATCCAAGCCGTGAAGTTTGTATTTGGATCAAGATCTGAGTATCCCCAAAGTCCAAAGTCTTCGGTTCCAGATTTTCAGTTCAGGCCCATCTCTAAGAAGTGGGCTGTAGCCCACGAAAGCTTATGCTCTAATAAATTTGTTAGTCTCTAAGGTGCCACAAGTACTCCTGTTCTTTTTGCGGATACAGACTAACACGGCTGCTACTCTGAAATCTAAAATGAGACTGTTTTTGTAATCATCTTTATGCAACAGATTGTAGTTAGCCTGTCAAATCTGACTTTGTAGCATGTTTAGGAGAATTAATGTGCAGATGCAAATCATGCCTATTTAGGAGTGCTAGCTACATATCAGAGGCAGGGACTGGTTTGAGTCTAAAGACACAAGAAGAGGGATTGTTGCCTTGAGCACAGAGCTTGCTTTCTGCCTGCTGTGTACTGTTTGTTTGTGCCGTTTGTAATTCTTGTATTATTAGCTATGATTAGTGGTCTTGAAGTAAAATCCTGCTCAGGCCATCTTCCAAACAAAAATGGAAAGTCTGATCTTGTTTCTGTTGAAAGAATATATAACCAAATTATAAACAAATCATACATATCAATACAGATCTGTACCATTGTACGTCTTTATTCTCTTTCCCTTTGTTAGAAAATGCAACTATGAAAATTGTTATACTAAATGTGTATTATTCTACACTGTTGTTGTAGCTCTCTAGTGTTCTGCACATTTTAAAATATACCTTATAACAATGTGTTTATGTTTTAGAGAGAGAAAGACACTCTTACTTACCTCTCTGTATCTATGTATTTAGGTAGAACGAATACTATTGAGAGATTGGGCCGGATTTTCAGTTCTCAGAAGCAATCTGCAGCCAATTTGTGAGAACTTTTTGTGCCTGCAAATGATTCCAGATGATAACTGCTGGGGATTCATTTTACAGTACTTAGGGTTCAATCCTGTAAAATGCTGAGCAATTTCTTTCAATTCCCGTTGATCTCAATAGGAGCTGGGTTACTCACCATTCCACCAATTGCTCAGCACCTTGTAGGATCCAGCCCTATGACATCTAACTATGTGATTTGTGGGCATTATCAAGTAGTTAAGTGCTACAAAAGGTAACCGCAATTCATGATGGGTACAAAAAGGGAGTCTGAATTAAGGCTCTGCTGGGTATCAGGGCCATCGTCTCTCATATTTCTTGTTGCTATGTATTGTATGAGGTAGTCTTAAAATTCTTAATAAATAAAAATAAAATCTAAAAGAATATTAGGAGGACTAAAAAGAGGTTTAAAAAATAAAATCAGTATCTAATTCCATCTGTCAAATAAAGTAGTCTTAAAACCTGACTTATTCTCGAATGGCAAAAGCCTATAATTAGTCTGTTGGAAAGAGGGAAAGAAGTCAGATAAAAGGTCAAAAACATTGTTTTCCTTCACTGAGAATTCTTTTAGTAATGCAAGGCAGAAAATCCTAATCATTTTGTCAGTCACCTTTGCCTTCCTAGCCAGCCAGGAGAAAAAAGAAAATTCTATTAGAAGACAGCATCCTCTCTCATAAACCTGCAGCTAAACAGCAGCACCCCACCACCATCATCCTTTTAAAGAGTAATGCACCTGGATTAACAATGCGTAATGACAGATTATGATTTAAGAACTAAAGGCCACATGTAAAAGTAAAAACGAAATTTCAACAGTCTGCCTCCTTCTAATATGTCAATATCCACCACCCTGTCTGGGTTCTGTGTGCAGGAAATCTCTGTAGTCATATTGCCTCCTGAACTTGCCAACACTTACTCACATAAGCAATCCTTACTTACTGAGTTGTTCCTACTGAAATTGATGGGCCTCTTTGTGAAAAGGCAAGAGGAAGGGTTTGCAGTGTCACACTTAGGTAAAAAGCAGATGAGGAATTATTGGTGGGATACCTCTTATTGGTCTGAAATAATTTATTATTGGGGATGGGTGAATCAGACGAGAAATTTCATCCCTCTACTAACCATCTGTTCCCCTTTCGCATGCTACTGACTTGTGCCATAGACCATATGAACAACTAATGCTAGAAATCCAGGCAGAGCAAAGTGCACTTTGCACAGAACAGTGGAAGAAGAAGGCTCGCTATTAGGGAGTGACTTTTGTGCTCAGAGGAATGCAAGAACTGCAGTAGTGTTGCATGAGTGCATCCTAGGTGGTGATAGGTTCTTGTGCCTGTCACCCCTTGCACACCCGCCACATGACAGATTCAATCTGGCCCTTTGAGTTTCTGTAGCTGTAGCTCTTTGTCAGCCTTTGCATTGATCAGCCTCTGCACTTTTGTTTTTGTCTCTTTCTCAACACCAAATGTGACAAAATCATTCCTGGAAAGTCCTGTCTCATGAAAGTGCCAAGAGAATTTTTCACCACTTCCTCTTCCTCTAGTGGGTCCTGTGCCTGCACCACCATTTGTTAAAGTGGAGACAGAAGAAGAAATGTTAAACATTGATTTTTTTTTTCATTGTAAATAATGAATGGAGAGAACAGTTTAGAGCTTAAATATCTTAGGTGAAAATAAGTAGAATCACAGAAGAACAGGGAGAAAGGTGGGTGTAGTAGAAGCCAAAGCTAAGGCCTGGGGCCAAATTAATCCCTGCGTATAATGCCACTGACTTCCATGGTGTTACACTAGGGATTAACATTTGGCCCATGAAATGGATGCCTTTTGGTTTCATCTCTTGCATTCCCACCCCTACCATTCAAGAGACTCACATTTGGTTCACGTCTGGTCTTTCAGGGAGAGGCAGGGCCGGCTCTAGGCACCAGCAAAACAAGCTGGTGCTTGAGGCAGCACATTTTTAGGGGCGGCATGGCCGGCGCCAGAATGCCGCCCCTAAAAATGTGCCCCGGCCGCCCTAGCTCACCTCCGCTGCTGCTGCTGCCACGGCGCGCGAAACAGCTGATTCGCGCGCCGCTACTCGCCCTCCCTCCCAGGCTCTCAAGCCTGGGAGGGTGGGGGAGATCCCGAGCGGCCGTGGCGCGGGCGCCACTTCTCCCCCTCCCTCCTAGGCTTGAGAGCCTGGGGGGAGGAGGCAGGGCTGGGGATTTGGGGAAGGGGCGGAGTTGAGGCGGGGCCGGGGGTGGGGTAATTAAAAAACGGGGGGGGGGGGGCAAAATTGTTTTTGCTTTGGGCGGCAAAAATCCTAGAGCCGGCCCTGGGGAGAGGAGCATCAGGTGTGGGATTTGGTAAAATCCCTAGCAAGTTCTTTAAGTTTTAGGTTTTGCAAAACTTATTTCTTAGCTCCATAGCCATTTTTTTTCTGCTTGATTTAAATTCTAACCATTGATCTCCCAGAAAAGCTTAATTAAAATCATTTTGTTTATACCAAAATGAAAGCTAGCATCTCACAAACAGTAAAGATTCATGTTCAGAAATAATTCTTGCCGTGCTTCTAGGATGACCAAGAAATAAAATAAAGCAAAACAGGCAGCAGTGCCAAAGCCAAACAAAACTCCTACCTGAAGGTTAAAGCACTTTGCAATCATATGGAACATTGCTATCATCCTTACTTATAGGCTTCGATACAGTTTTGCTTGAATAAAGACTGCAGAAATGGCCCTTAGGTATTAAAGACTTAATAAGAGTGTGGTGAATAAATAAGCAAACGCAACAGCCATTTATGCACTTCCATACAGTTCACTGAGGACTCCCTTTAGACACATGCTTGAAGTTAAGCATGTGCTTAAGGGCGTTGTTGGATGGGAGCCAGAGTGTGCTTTGTATCACCTTGCAAAGTTTGATATTTGAACCTATTCTTTTGAGAGGAATATCAGCTGCAGAATTATCTTCAATATATTGTCCTTGAAAAGACCCACCAGATCTTTAACTTCCAGTTGGGCAAACACAGAGACAGGTAGAAGGAACGGGGGGTGGGGGGACCTTTTATCTGACATAACACCAATAATTGAGGAGTGGGTACTAAGGCCCCTAATCTGGAAGGCACTTTGTGTGGGCAGACTCCACGTACAGCTCTCTGCAATATTAGCACCTGAACAAGAATCGTAGTAATTACAGGTGAAATAAATCATGAAGTCCATTTCTATGGAAATGCAGGATTTTCCCTTACACTATATGTTCTACTGCTGTGCTCAGTCCAATTGTAAATGAATCCAGCAATACAGTTTACTATTGCTTTTAGGAGATTATCCCCCAGACAACTAGATCTCAACAGAAAGTAGCTTTAGGTAATATTTCGCTTATGTTATTTCATTCCATTACTCACATTTATATTTCACTAGGGCACCCAGAGAAACAGATGAGGAAAAATAAGGGGTCTCTGACTAATGTGAACATTTTTCAATTCCATCTGGCTGAAAAGCGCTCTCGTCCTTTTGATTTTCCATACTAAATGGAAGCACTAAAAGCCCAGAGATGTGGAGGACAAACATACTGATGTTTCCACAAAACATAAATGTCAAATGTATTTATGGCCCAGAAATACATACTGCATGTAAGAAACCTAATTAAGCTCCCAAAGTCATCACTTACTCTCTATTACTTGTGTCTTTTAAAAACATTTTGAATGTTTTACTTTTAACATGGCAGAGACCACTTATAATATTTTTTAAAGACTCCAAATAATATCCATCTTCATTATGTGGGTTTTCTTTTTTCTCTCATCTACAGAAAAAAATGTGTAGATGCACTTATGAAACATTCTTGTCTTCCCTATTCCCTCATACCAGGGTAGACCAATTAATAACAGGACAGTGATGGGGTGTGCGAACCCCACACAGGTGAAGCCAGGGTTAAGGAGTTGCTCTGGACACAGGAGGCCATGCCCTGCTGGGCATGCACACAGTGGAGGCAGAGTTCAAAATGGAGCAGCTCAGCTCAGTCTTGGTGGACAGGGCTGAAGAGTAGCTGGGTGTGGCAGCCTACTGCAGAGAAGCCGCCAAGGCTCCCAAAGACTGGGACTAGGCCCTATGACCAAGCTGCAGCAGACCCTTCAGCCATGGGGCTTGAGGACGACTAACTGCTGCAGATGGAGGGAGACCCTCTGGAGTGTGGCCCAAGAGAGCTTCGAAGGGACCCCAAGACCGACTGGTGGCACCAGCAGAGGCTCCGAAGCCAGGGTAGGAAGTGGCCCAGGGAGCAGGTGCAGGGGTGCCCATCTCCTAGGCCACGCATAATGAATTATTGTTTCTTCTGATCCTGGGTTGGAACCTGTTGGAGCAGGGGAGGCCTGGGTTCCTCTTCCCGCAGCCGCTGTCTCTCGCCACTGGGTGACACAGCCACTGAATTCCACCACTAGGCAAGGCAGCCACTGGCTCTTGCCACTGAGCAGTACAGTCTGGAGTATTGCCACTAGGCAGTACTGCCGGCCTTGAACTCAACCCCCTTTGATAAAGACCCACATAATTTCTGGGGGGAAATAATCTTATACTGCTGTTATTCAGAGATGGAGACATACAACAGGTAGCATAGTGAAAATTTAATAGACTGCTGGCATCCTGAAGAAAGCAATGTCTGAAACCTTTTCTGAAAAAGGTATATGCTTAGGAAATATGTGCCTATATTATGCATGATGAGTAGTTACTAGCTACTCTAAAGGAGATTACACTAGTTTTTCACTGTCATGTTTTACATGTGGGGGACGCTAAAGGCCATGCATAAATCATTTCCAAATTGAGCTGTTTATCTATAAATGCAGAGCAAATGTAATTAATGATTAATAGCAGTCAGAGCACTTTCTATGTACAGTAATACTGCATAGCTTCATTCTCCAAACATTGTAAGCCACTGGTTTGAGCACTCGAGTTCTAATAGCTGTAATGACTGCCCAGTCTGCTTCACTAAGGAGAACAGTTAAGCCTGGGAACTTAAAGGACTCTCACACATACATACATACATTCACTTGTAAAAATATACCTATCAATACCTGCCCATGCCCCCACCCCAAAAAATATGGGCTTCATTATGATCTGCCCTGGCAGGAACACACAAAGCCCCCTCTCTTCACAATGGCCCACACAAGGGACGTTCACAATAGCAGTCACTGTGAGCAGGGACTGTTTGCCCTTTGTGCCTAACAGAGGTCAAACTACCTGGAAAGGAAGTAGCTCTCTATCTCCCCCTGCTGGCCCCCAAAGTTGGGTCCACATGCCAGGAGAAGCAATCTGTCCTAGTGCTCCTCCAGGGAACCTGTAGCTCCAAAGTGACCCCTAAACTAGGATTGAGCAATTTTCACAATGAATCTAGCCCTATATGTGCCAATTTTTGTGCCCATTTACACCGGTATAAATTGAAGGTAACTCTATTCCAGTAGTATGCAGTGTAGTTGTAGTCATGTCAGTCCCACGATATTAGAGAGACAAGGTGGGTGAGCTAATATATTTTATTGAACCAACTTCTATGGTGAGAAAGACAAGCTTTCGAGCCACACACAAGAACTGTATGTGGCTTGAAAGCTTGTCTCTCTCACCACGGAAGTTGGTCCAATAAAGAGATTACCTCACCCACCTTGTCTCTCTCTTCCAGTAGTGTTATTCCTAATTGACACTGGTGTAACAAACTGCTCAGGCCACCAAACTGAAAAAACAATTATTTGCTCAACTCTAGTTATGGGGGCCTGGCACCTTCTAGGGTTGGGCCTTAAATTAATTTCCATCATTGGCAATTTTTAAGTCAAGACTTAGGCCATGTCTACACTAGCACTTATGTCGGCAAAACTTTTGTCACTCAGGGGTGTGGGGAAAAAAACATCCCCCTAAGCGACATAAGTTTTGTCGGCATAAGTGTTCACGTGCTGGCAGGAAACTCTCTTCTGCCGACGTAGCTACCACTGGTCATTGAACTGGTTTCATGATGTTGATGTGAGAGCTCTCTCCCGTCAGTATAACATGGCTACACAAGCGATCTTACAGTGACAAAGCTGTATTGGTACATCTGTGCCGCTGTAAGCTTGTAAGTGTAGACGTGTTCTTTGGTTTGTGTGAACCCTTCTGGCCTTCAAATCTGCACAGTGCTTCTATGAAAATCTATGAATCTCTGTGAAACTGAGGGTTGAATTAATAACCAGAACTGGGCAAACTATTCACTATAAACAGTTTGTGTGATGAATTTAGCCCCTTTTTCTATTCATGAATTACCTACCAAAAGACATAGATTTTTACCCATTTCTTTATTACTTAACAAATAGTTTAAGATGTGAATGTATTCCAGCCTCTGGATTGCTTTCCATAAGTAGTGTCTCATATATTCTTTTTTCATAACAAGTGGTTGGTTTCCTAAGTTACATGATGATGCTTCTGCTTGCTGATTGGATGATTCCCATATCTACAAAGGGCTTTCAGGATGACCCCATGCAAATGTGTCCAGCATGAATGCTCATGCATGTAAATATTCACATAACTGTTTGCAATACTTTCTCTTTGCAAACACTTTTGAGAACAGAAATTCACTCATGCAAGTGGTCACAGAAAGCAAATAAAGGAGATCACTGATAGCAAATTTGCAGGTTTCATTCAAACAAATATTCATAATTTATACATTACAATATTCACTCAGCACTAATGCTACCGATGCAGAATTATTCTGCTGCTTTTTACAAGAATTCTACTTGATAAAAACTTCTGCACTATAATATATATTAACCTTCCAAGTCAATAGATCTGAATAACAGATTTAAACAGGAGATAGCATTTAAATGTTGTTTTTAGAAACATTCAGAATAAAAGGATGCTGACATTTGAAACAATAGGCCTAACAAATCTTTGCAGAGCGCACATGTGGTTTTGCTGCTCATTTTCATGCGCACGTGTGTGCGTGCACACGCAGGAGTCAAAGTTTGTTTTAAATCTGTTGCGTGATATATTCCCACCAGTCAGACAAATTCACATTCTTCTGCTCTCTCTTGTTGTCTGACCTTATTTAAAATAATGTTTTCTTCCTTCATGTTAATATCCTATAAAAGATATTATAGTTACAGTTTTGACTCCAATGCTGATGGTTTTGCTGTGCTCTCTACTTCCCACGTGTTTCCTGGAAATTTACTGCATGTATGAAACTCAATTCAGTCATGCCAGCTGAATAAATAAGAGTTATCCCTGGAAGATGTTCAGGCAAGTACTCCATAACGATAGATGCAAAGGCTTTGCATGCCTGTGTGTAATTTAGCATTTAAAGTTAAAAAGCCAAGAACAATAACCATTAGTCAATTTGACCCACACAAACAGTTCAGTATGGCAATTTATACATAGTTTGGGAATGAAATGGTAATATTTACCAGTGTCACTTTCAGGGGAAATAATTAGTTCCAGGACACATCTGTATATACATGTGTACACATACACACAAATATGTAGTATTAAATTAAATTAAATTAAATGGCCTGGTTTCATATATTGAACAAAAGAAAGTGCATTGTAAAAATATTTACATTTAGGATCATATGAACCAGAAATGTCTATGGCTTTTATTTGCATATTTAAATACATCCGATACATTTTAACCTATTAGATGTATTTCTTAAAACCTCTTTCTCTATTTCTGTTAATATAAAACTATAGGGAACATGAGATCATCTCTTTCCATTGCCCTGGACAAAAACTAAGGAGCAGATCCTCATCTTGTGTAAATTGTCACAGCTCCATGGGAGTCAGTGGAGCTGTCACAAGTTACACCAGTGCCCCTAAAAGTTTCTGAAGCATCCCTATCCATCCAGCTACTTCATTTAATGCCAGTCTCCTTATGGGTTTGATGGACAGTCCTGAGTTCATCTGGATCCTGCCTCCAGCTCAGCCTGGTGTATCTTCCTTGTTTTCTTTTCCTATGAATTTATTTGATGGTGCCTCCACACCCCTTACTCCTTCCTCACTCTCCAGGCAACTTTTAACTTCTCTTTGTGCATGCGTGTACCTGTGTGTTTTAAAGTTAGTTATGTCCCTAAGTTAAAGAATGGGAAAGGAAGCAAGTACAAGAGAAAAAGGTGCAACGCTTGAGTTGATCAGTGGTGACAAAGATAACAGAAATGTGATGATGGGAATGTTTTCACACTCCTAGCCCCCCTACCTGTGTCTCTGTACGACCTCTGTAATAGAAATAGACAATCAACCGAAAAAAAAATTTCCTCTAGATTTGTAAATCTGCCACTGCTGATTGTAAGGTTTCTCTACATACTGTACTTAATGCAATTCAGCCTCTGGGGGGGAAAATGTGATTCATTTGATTCAAAGTCAGATGCTGTTACACTTGGAAGGACGACATTAGACTCTCATGCTGAGTCTGCTAATAAATCTCAAAGACTTTTGTGATAAGGGGATGGAGTCACAAGCTGAAGCTGAGAACTTGGAATCACTAACAGAAGCCCTGATTGAAGGCACCAATACTGCAAGAAGAACGTGAGTCTGTAAAATGTAGCAATACCAGCAATATTCATATTTTGAGGATTCCTGATACCATAAATGAAACTGGGCTAACTGATGGGATTTCAAGTTAGTGAACTCACTTCCTGATTTCAGTCTTCCCATACAGATTTCTAAGGGTTGGGTGGTTGTTGTTTTTTGCATTTCAATCTGGTCTTCTCTAACTACTACTGTTACTGGTGTCTGCGTTCTCAACCAGGGGAAGTATTCTCTAAATCAACACCCCACCCTTACCTCCCCCTCGTTCTCAACCTGTGGATAACAGCCCTGAGGTGGGTTGCCAGCAGATTTTAATAGGGTAGCAACACTGTACGGTGTCAAGACCAGCTAACTGGCATTCTATTCACTGAGCTGGTATCAAGCAGATTAGGAAGTACAGAGCCCAGCTCCCATCGTGGGAGAAAGAGTTCTTCCACCCACTCCCAAAAGCCAGGGGGGAAGTGAAGTTTCCTCACACTGTGCAAAGAGGCTGGAGAGCAAAGTACCATCTCCACTGCTAGAAATCCTTTGAAGTACTGAGGGAACTGAATCTGAGGTCCCAAGGGCATAAAAGTTGGGAGCCACTAAAAATTATCCACCCTCTCTATTTCCCAAATGTACTGCTGTCAGAATAAAATACGAGAGAAGATACCTAGAGTACAATAATGGTAAAGATGGCTGGGCCTTGTTCCAGCAGAAAAGAGGACAAGGTGATTTCCCTATACAAGAGAAATGAGTATGAGACGAGGTTTCCAAAGGGAGATATGCTATATATTGGATAAATCAAGGTAATCAGGAAAGTGACTGGGCTTCAGAAGATGTAGGCGGGTTAGGTGCGACAGGATATTAGTTTATGAGCTGCAGGATAAAACCTTCTCCCCACAAAGATAGAAAATTGCTCATGTGATTGAATCACCAAAGCATAAGAAGTAGTTTGGATCCAAAGTCTGAAAGCATCAATGAATAATCATGGGAAACTATAAAAGAGATCCTGGGGTAGTAGGAAAAAGCAAACCCAGAAGTGTACCGCCTGTGAAAGGAGCTTGAATGTCACATGTGGGATGCAAATTCCCCCCACCCCCATCCTGAGCTGGGTAATTATGGTGTGATCTCTAAAGAAGGATGCTTGTTGGTTTCATAACAACAGGAAATGTAAGAGAGAGAGAGAGAAACAAATCTCTTTACGTGTTTTCATTTAGCTACATGCTTTTAAATCCTGATCACTCATGTAGACAGAAACAAAAACAAACTGAAAAATTCTAATCCAAAATGGGATGGGAGGCAGGGAGAATGGTAAAGGGACAGAACAGTTGCCTTCCCAAACATTTAGCAACAGCATGAAGTACCTCACCATAAGGGCTTGTCCTGGGATGTCAATCCAGCACCTTTTGCCAGAGCAATTCATCTTAATCCTACTCCTTTGTGTGTGTATGTTATTCTACACCAGGGATCGGCAACGTTTGGCACGCGGCTCGCCAGGGTAAGAACCCTGGCCGGCCGGGCCAGTTTATTTACCTGCTGACGCGGCAGGTTCGGCTGCTAGCGGCCCCCACTGGCCGCAGTTCGCCGTCCCGGGCCAATGAGGGTGGTGAGAAGCGGCGCAGACCAGGGATGTGCTGGCCACGGCTTCCCGCCGCCCCCATTGGCCCGGGACGGCAAACCGCGGCCAGTGGGGGCCGCGATCGGCTGAACCTGCCGCGTCAGCAGGTAAATAAACTGGCCCGGCCCGCCAGGGTGCTTACCCTGGCGAGCCACGTGCCAAACGTTGCCGACCCCAATCTACACCAACCTGTTGGATAAGTACTAGGGGGCTAGCAATGTACCCTAGCACCAATTTGTATGTACCCAAATTAATTCCTTCTCCAAAAACAGCTGTTTGTGACTATGGGCCCAGACATGAAGTCTTTGCACAAGGTCAGATCTTGGTCCCACAAGCAAACCTCGAGTTATAGGGCTTTGCCTGTAAAAAACACTGTATGCAGGGGGTGGGGGAATATTCTTGTCTCCACCCCAGCCAGCAAATGGGACCAGGACACATTCACAACAAGGGAAAGAGGGAGCGCATGAGCTGCTGCTTCCTCTGATGCTGGGTACTGGGACAGTGTATCCGTGCTCAGCATGGAGCTGTTGATTGTATTGTATTTTTCTTATTGAGTCACAGAGAGCTTGTATTTAACAACTACATTAAACAGCAGTGGGAGCTTGCTAGGGGCCAGTCACTCAGTCTGTTCTGCTGCCTGCTACCCAGAACCCTGACTTCCAAAACAGAGGCCAAGCACACCTCATATCCTTAGTTATTCCATCCATTGGTTGCACTATGGCTCAGTACATTTCCCACTTCAAGGGTGAGTAGCACAGAGCTGGTGGTGAGATCCACAGCACAGCACACAGACATTAGTCTAGTCCCACTGCACAGCCCAGCTGCACAACAGAAGCACTGCACTTTCCACTGTGTTTTGGACTTTGCAAACTCATGTAAGGGAGGCCAGGGTAACAGTGTGATGGGCCCTTTAAGGCAAGCTTATGGCTTGGCACAATTTTGCTGAAGCAACCAAGGCATCACTCAGAAGGACTGACGGCAGTTGTGGGCGTGGAAGTAATTCATGACAGGAAAGGGGCTAGGAATATAAAAGAGTTCTTTTTTCCCCAGTAGCAGAACTGGGATGGAGACTGTGGGTCTCACTATAAAGGGTGCAGACAGCAGGAGTGGCTAGGCCTTTCCAAGATGAGCCCTAGTTGGAGCCTGGACAGTGACTGAAGTTGCCTTATAGAGAGAGCACTGAGAGGAGAAAGCTCCAGAAGGGGAGTTCGTTTATGTCAGGAGTGTGCAAAGGCCTTATTTGGAGAGGTGTCTGGGTCAAGGGAGTGACCCTGGGTATTGCAACGCAGCTGGCAGAAAGCTAGGATGAGTACAGTGTATGTTTCCAGAAGAGGAAGGGATGAAGCTTCCCTTCTCCCAGCCCCCAGTACAGTCCATGGGAGCTGATCATAACCCTGGTGGAAATCCTGGGACCAGAGCAGCCAAAGATCCATCCAGGTACAATTGAGCTTGGACCTTTTTGTTTAGTTACCCTTTAATCTTTGTACACTGACTCCCAGGATGACTCAGAGCTCAGGAGAATAACTGGGAAGAAATATCTGATGAAGAGGAAAGCCACAGACGGCTCTGATTCATATGGTTCTAAATGTAAACGTTTCACAACACACTTCCTGTTGTTCGATAAATTAAACGAGGCCAATAGATAAAACCCAGCCAACTGTGATGAAGAGACAATTTATTCTATCAGACTCTTGTAGCCAGGCGGGCTGTTTGTTTATTTGGATGGTGTTACTCCAGAAGTGATGAAGGTCACATTGGCCAGAGAGCATAATAATAACTATTACTATTTACTTGTATTAAGGTTGCCCCTTGAGACCAACCGAGATGCAGATACCCGCTGCGGTAGGCACTGTACAAACACAGAATGAGAGACAGTCCCTGCCCCCAAAGAGTCTACAATTTAAATAAGCCACCTTCTACCTGAAAGGGAAACTGACACAGCAGCCAAAGCCATGAGATGAGGTAATAGATCCACAACAACACAATTCAAAACCCCCAACTGACGACAGCAGGAGTTCAGCTTAAGTAAAGACTGGACCCTGCAGTTGTATTGCCACTATATGTGAAAGAAAGCGTAGAATCAAATGAAGTAAAAATCTTAAATGAACCAAATTGTACCATAGAATCTCTATGGATAGTAATTCCATGCTCGAATAATAAGAATATAGCAGTAGGGATGTATTACCGACCACCTGACCAGGATGGTGATAGTGACTGTGAAATGCTCAGGGAGATTAGAGAGGCTATTAAAATAAAAAACTTAATAATAATGGGGGATTTCAACTATCCCAATATTGACTGGGTACATGTCACCTCAGGACAGGATGCAGAGATAAAGTTTCTTGACACTTTAAACAATTGCTTCTTGGAGCAGCTAGTCCTGGAACCCACAAGAGGAGAGGCAATTCTTGATTTAGTCCTAAGTGGAGCACAGGATCTGGTCCAAGAGGTGAATATAGCTGGACCGCTTGGTAATAGTGACCATAATATAATTAAATTTAATATCCCTATGGCGGGGAAACACCACAGCGGCCCAACACTGTAGCATTTAATTTCAGAAAGGGGAACTACACAAAAATGAGGAGGTTAGTTAAACAGAAATTAAAAGGTACAGCACAAAAAGTAAAATCCCTGCAAGTTGCATGAAAACTTTTTAAAAACACCATAATAGAGGCTTAACTTAAATGTATACCCCCAAATTAAAAAACATAATAAGAGAACCAAAAAGGAATCACCGTGGCTAAACAACAAAGTAAGGGAAGCAGTGAGAAGCAAAAAGGCATCCTTTAAAAGGTGGAAGTTAAATCCTAGTGAGGAAAATGGAAAGGAGCATAAACTCTGGCAAATGAAGTGTAAAAATATAATTAGGAAGGCCAAAAAAGAATTTGAAGAATAGCTAGCCAAAGACTCAAAAAGTAAAAGCAAAATATTTTTTAAGTACATCAGAAGCAGGAAGCCTGCTAAACAACCAGTGGGGCCACTGGATGATCGAGATGCTAAAGGAGCACTCAAGGACGATAAGGCCATTGCGGAGAAACTAAATGAATTCTTTGCATTGGTCTTCACAGTTGAGGATGTGAGGGAGATTCCCAAACCTGAGCCATTCTTTTTAGGTGAAAAATCTGAGGAACTGTCCCAGATTGTGGTGTCATTAGAGGAGATTTTGGAACAAACTGATAAACTAAACAGTAATAAGTCACCAGGACCAGATGGTATTCACCCAAGAGTTCTGAAGGAACACAAATGTGAAATTGCAGAACTACTAACTGTAGTCTGTAACCTATCATTTAAATCAGCTTCTGTACCAAATTACTGGAGGATAGCTAATGTGACACCAATTTTTAAAAAGACCTCCAGAGGTGACCCCGGCAATTATAGGCTAGTAAGCCTGACTTCAGTGCTGGGAAAACTGGTTGAAACTATAGTAAAGAACAAAATTGTCAGATACATAGATGAACATAATTTTGGGGGGACGAGTCAACGTGGTTTTTGTAAAGGGCAATCATGCCTCACCAGTCTACTAGAATTCTTTGTGGGGGTCAACAAGCATGTGGACAAGAGGGATCCAGTGGAAATAGTGTATTTAGATTTCTAGAAAGTCTTTGACAAGGTCCCTCACCAAAGGCTCTTAAGCAAAGCAAGCTGTCATGTGATAAGAGGGAAGGTCCTCTCATGAATTGGTAACTGGTTAAAAGATAGGAAACAAAGGGTAGGAATAAATGGTCAGTTTCCGGAATGGAGAGAGGTAAATAGAGGTGTCCCCCAGGGGTCTGTAATGGGCCCAGTCCTATTCAACATATTCATAAATGATCTGGAAAAAGAGGTAAATAGTGAGGTGGCAAAATTTGCAGATGATACAAAACTATTCAAGATAGTTAAGTCCCAGGCAGGCTTCAAAGAGCTATAAAAGGATCTCTCAAAACTGGGTGACTGGGCAACAAAATGGCAGATGAAATTCAATGCTGATTAATGCAAAGTAATGCACATTGGAAAACATAATCCCAACTATACATATAAAATGATGGGCTCTAAATTAGCTGTTACCACTCAAGAAAGAGATATTGGAGTCATTGTGGATAGTTCTCTGAAAACATCCACTCAATGTGCAGCGGCAGTCAAAAAAGTGAACAGAATGTTGGGAATCATTAAGAAAGGGACAGATAATAAGACAGAAAATATCATATTGCCTCTATATAAATCCATGGTATGCCCACATCTTGAATACTGTGTGCAGATGTGGTCACCCCATCTCAAAAAAGATATTGGAATTGGAAAAGATAAAGGGCAACAAAAATGATTAGGGGTATGGAACGGCTGCCATATGAGGAGAGATTAATAAGACTGGGACTTTTCAGCTTGGAAAAGAGACGACTAAGGGGAGATATGATAGAGGTCTATAAAATCATGACTGGTGTGGAGAAAGTAAACAAGGAAGCATTATTTACTCCTTCTCATAACACAACAACTGAGGTCACCAAATGAAATTAATAGGCAGCAGGTTTAAAACAAACAAAAGGAAGTATTTTTTCACACAACGCAGAGTCAACCTGTGGAACTCCTTGCCAAGGGATGTTGTGAAGGCCAAGACTATAACAGGGTTCAAAAAAGAACTAGATAAGTTCATGGAGGATAGATCCATCAATGGCTATTAGCCAGGGCAGCGATGATGTCCCTAGCCTCTGTTTGCCAGAAGCTGGGAATGAGCGACGGGATAGATCACTTGATGATTACCTGTTCTGTTCATTCCCTCTGGGGCAGCTGGCATTGGCCGCTGTTGGAAGACTGGATACTGGGCTAGATGCACCTTTGGTCTGACCCAGTATGGCCGTTCTTATTGGTGTTGTCATTTAGTTCAGTGGAAGGAGATGGAGGAAGTTGTAATGTTGTAACAAAATATATTACTCTGCAGGACTCTGGGGGAGAGATTTAAAAAACTGACTATAGATTCTGGAATCTACAGCATATTCCTCTTAATAAAACAAGAGCCGGCTGGAGTCGACACAGGCCTTGCACATAGTTCATGGTATGAAAGGAGCAGCATCACAGTATGATTACATCCTACTTATAGCCTCAACAACAAAAAATAGAAACTGATGTCTAACTCTGTAAGCTCTTTTCCATTGCCTTCTCCGAACCAGGACCTAACTTTAAAACTGTGTGACTTTCCTCATTGCTCCCACTTGCTACAGGGAGAAGTGTGCTAAGTCAGCTCTCATTCGTACAGACGTGTAACTAACAATACTCTACAGTTAAATATGTCAGAGTTAGGGAGATCAGGCCAATTTGACATTGGAGAGAACAAAGTCTGTATTCTACAAAACTTATATCCAACTTTTTGACACTAAATGCAAGGAGCTATTTTCTGTCTCAGCATAAAGGCTTTCTTAACAAATTTTATTCGGAGGAATTCCAGCTCTGATCATTTCATTAACGAAAGCCTGAACCATATTAGGTTATTTGAAGAGAAATATCTTTTTTTTTTAAAGATCCCAAACCATATAGAGATTATTTCACTTAAATCAGGTTTTATCCTATTTTACTTTGTTTTGCACTTCTGTGAAGGGCTGTGGGGATGTCCTGCCATGAAGCTGCTGAAGAAAAGGTTAAAGGAAGGATCCATCATAGATGCCTGCCTCAAGGTAGTGAGTCTGGCCCAGCAGGTGGGGGGTTAATCCCTTAGCATACTAGAAAAGGCAGTGGCTGGCAGGGAGGAGTGGGAGAAAGGAGATCAAGAGAGAGTTCCTTTTTCCTGTTAGAGACCAGGTAGGTGAGGTAATATCTTTTATTGGACCAACTTCTGTTAGACTGAACTTGTGAGACTGGTTGAATTAAGAGAACCACTCATACTTCCCTTTGTGGCTGAAGTGAGTTACACTTAAAGGGCCAGGATCGGGTTTTGTTTCCCTTACTATCAAACACTTCTAGGTGTGAGAATCTCCACCCCATCAGATCAGCCCATTAAAGTGCTGCTTCCTCCCTCCTCCCCTGCAAGCATTCACACACACATTTATGCTGTCTGGTAGGGGTGCTATTGCAATTTTTCACATAAAATTAAATAAAATGAGTATTTTTACATCTAAGACAGGAAAACTGTGCGTTTTCATATGGTTTTATTTATATAGTTACTTGCTAATAAATAGGCCTGTGTTACTAGTTCTGCCTATTTTTGCATAAAAAAATTATTCTTGCCTAGGAAAAAATTCAGTAGTTCAGTTCTTGAATTTTTAAAAACATTGTTTATAGTTGAAAAATAGGACCCTTTTTGTACTCAGCCCAAATTCCAAAATATTCAGAACTTGAGTTTGGTGAACTTAATTTTAGTATTTCATACACTTCTACCATGGTCACCTTTAACAACTAGTCAATTTTGCCTTTTGCAAATAGCCAAATTAGCCTGAACATCTGCAACATTAATTAAACTTCTTAATACTTCAGGGGATGTGGCAGTTTTGGGAATATGTCTGGGTCAATTTATTAATTTCATTTTGTTTTGTGAGTATCATTTATTATTGCAACCTGCCAGACCTGTTGAGCTTGAAAGCACTTGGGAACTAAAGGTTGGGTTCCATACAGCAAACTGGTGAACATTGGTTAGAGGGGGACTAAGCTAATGGTCTAACAGGGAATACCTAGAATCCTGGGGTGAAACTAATTAAGGCAGATAATAAGTCTGACATTCTTCATCCTACCCAACAATAAGAAATTGGGTGTGATCTTGTTTATGTAATTAACCAGAACCTTCACTCAAATCACAACTCCTTTTTTTTTTTCAGGCTTGGGAGTGGGTCTTGGAAGATTTTTCTTTTTACTTTGATATGCCGCTTTACTTCCTGATCTCAGCAAAAATTCTGAAATACCACAAGAGAGGCTATTCTTGAAACACTTCCAACCTGGATCAAGCCAGAAATTTTCCTACAAGCCTGTTCTTGTTAGATTCCAGCCCTATATCCAGATAAAACAAGCCTAAGTATCCAAACTGAGTTTGCTTTACATGCAAACACCGGGCGATACTTTAGACATCACAATGTGTCTACTAAATCAATGGCTACGTCTACACTTGGAGCTGGGGGTGTGATTCCCAGCTTGAGTAGATATACTCACACTAGCTCTCACCAAACTAGCATGCTAAAACTAGTAGTGTAGCCACAGTAGTATAGGCAGCGGTGAGCACGGGCTAGTCACCTACCAGTACAAACCTGCCAAGAATCTGTGGGTGCGTACTCAGGCAGCTAGCCTGTGCCAGCACTTGCTGTTGCCCATGCTACCACAGCTACACTACTATTTTTAGAGCACTGGCTCATTAAGAGCTAGCACCAGTATGTCTACTCCAGCTAGGAATCACACTCCTAGCTCCAAGTATCGATGTAGCCGGTGTATCATTCTCTGTGTCACCTTACCATTAGAGTTAGGCTTCTTGTCCCTTAAAGATAACCCACAGCTGTCTTCTGTGATTGCCGGAGATTTAAAAGGTCTGCAATTCACTCTGCAGTTTACAGAGCTCATTTGTACCTGAAGGCGGTTGTTTAATGGAAACATTCATTTTGCATTTTCTGCCACTAATATTTTAGTGGGATCAACATTATTGAAGCTAATTAGAATTCAACAAGAACTGATTGTTCATTAGAGAGAGGAAAAAAATGTTCCATGGAGCCTGGGGTTTGGTAAAACTATTTCACATAATTAAGTAATTCCACAGCTTGGCATTTTATCCCTCTCATTATCATTGCACTTTGTTAATAAGTTTTTAATTGCAAATCATCTCTAGGACAACAAATTACACTGTGTTTACTGATCAGCAAAAATACTTATGATAACCAGCTTAGACGCTGGATCTTTTGGAAAATGTGAGCCAAGCTCTGTCTGTTATAGAACTTGGCATTGGATTCATTTTTGCTTACTTAAAAGGTAATGATTTCTAGTTTTAAGCAATCTAGACTTTTGAGGAGTGCACTGTCTGGACATATACTTGGCTGAAGCCTCCAGGAATAGGCAGAGAATGGCCTTAGTAAAAATACAGTATTCAAAAGAGGCAGTTATATCCTGTTGATGTTCTGGTTTATTCTCTTGTTTCTGTGCACAGCTGCCTGGCTTTGAGCCACTGTAAATGAATACACCTTCAATTCCAGAAAAATTTTCTTAACCTCTAGTCTATTATCAGTCCAGCCATTTACAATGACAGTGTGGCCTACTGGCTAGTACACTGGGCTAACACTTAGAAGAGCTGGGTTCTATTTCTGACACTGCCGCACGTCTGCTGGGTCATCTTGGGCAAGTCACTTCACTACCCCAGGCCTGAGTTTCCCCATCTGTAAAATGGGAATAATAATACTCACCTCCTCTGTAAAGTGCTTTGGGATCTTCTGATGAAAAGTGTTATGTAAGAGCTAGTTGGTGTTGTCTGTGCCTGTGTGTCCACATCTAATAGGTTGTCTCCTTTGAAAACCTGGGCCAAGATTTTAAAAAATGGTGCCTAAAGTTAGGCTTTTAAGTACCTATTTAAATTCCTAAATAAGTGGCATAACTTTTAGGTCACTTATTTAGGAGACTAAATATGGACTTCAGTACATGTGTTCCCACTTCTGCTAGCTCCTGAAGAGGGCAAAATATGCTAAACTGATTCTCTCATTCAGATCATCTTAATCTATCATAAGTGGTCTTTTTGTTAGACCACTTTGAGATCTATGGTTAAAAAGTAATATGCAAATACTAAGGAAATAGCTCAATTTTTGCATATGTTCACTTTACTCTCCTGCTCATGTGCCAAGCACTGCATGATTTATGATTGCCTTAAAGACACTTAATTCTTTCAATATTTTGAAACTATTTAAAAGAGCATAATGCCCCTTATATCTTCCATTTTAGTTTACTTGATTTTGGAAAAATCGGAGCACTAGTCAAATTATAAGAATATGTGCGTCATACACACTCCGTGCGTTTTTAAATTGAAAAAAATGTGAGTCCACTTTTAAACAATTCGAGGTACATTATAATCACTTTAAACCATTTGCAGTTAATCTCTACTGTAAAAAAACACTTCTGAGTCTCCTTTTAGCTGAAGCTACCTTATAAGGAAAAAATCTGTGCAGTTGAGACTAATTGAGAACAGTATCAGATATCCCAAACAATGCTGGATTTTATCAGATACTTTCCTTAACTTAAATTGTATTGCTGACTATAAAATGTGTTTACCTTTCTCTGATTAATTGCAAAGGACATTGCCTTTTTCCTTTGCCAGCTTAAGAATTTTGCTTTTTTCCTTGCTTGAGCCTTCCCAAGTGGCGTTTGAGAGAACAAGTGTCTTTGTACATACGTAAAGCATCTACTCTATTTCAGCCATCTTTGAAATGAGTTCCCTATTTTTGGTTTCTTTCAGAAGAGAGTATAATTAAAACCGAGCTTGTCTCTCTGCATGAATGCAAAATATGAATACAATTAAAAATCAACATTTTACCTCCATTGTAAATCAGGTTTATCTGGGTTTTTTGTGTGTTGTTGAAAATCTTTAATTTTTGTAACATTCCCTCCCTAGCACTAAGACAAGCTTAGTACTGGTGTTGTATTTTGTTTGTTTTTTCCCCCCAGAACCATGATCTGATCCTTTTAAATTCAAAGGTCACCTTAAATACTTTAAACGTAGCAATGTGATTAAAAACTGCAGCTTTCACTTGGCCTTCACCTGTTGCTACTCTGCCTGTGTCTCATTGATAGAAGCTAAATCATGTCTACAGGCGGTGAATGGTAAACAACGTCCTCAAAAAAGGATAAACGTTCATCCACTTGCCAAAGATGTTTAACAGTAGATGTGCAAGATACGCACCAGGAAGACTGCAGTAAGCTATTGTTTAGATTAAAATGTCCTTTGGTCTTGATAAATAAACACCAAGAAACAGACTCTGCCTGGTGCTCTGGGGTGAGACTCCTGGCCCATATGAATTTGACATGGGTTGATTTAATATTCTCCAGTATTTTACTCAGCATTCACAGTCATGTCACGGTTGTCAACACCTTTGGCCTTTTATTCAGTTGGTGTTGTCTGCATCATAAAGGGTGTGTGATTGTGGATACACACACAGACTCTTGGGCTGAAACATTTACAGACATCTGCGAACTGAACATGAGTTGGAGAAAGAGGAAGCAACCAGAAATAGGGTGACCAGACAGCAAATGTGAAAAATCGGGACAGGGGGTGGGGGGTAATAGGAGTCTATACAAGAAAAAGACACCAAAATCGGGACTGTCCCTATAAAATCGGGACATCTGGTCACCCTAACCAGAAATCTTCTATAGTTTGAAGTAACAGGAACTTTGGCCAACCCAAGAAACAGTTTGGATTAATGTATGTGGACATAGGTTCAGTATTCAGCCAGCTATGTTCATGGAATTAGAAATGGGATTTTATCTCCAACATAGCTCCTGCCCCACAGCTCTGCAAGGTCAGCCACAAGAACGAATTGGGATACACGTGATCGGACCATGCAGGACAGGCAGGGCAAAAATTCCACTCATTAAACTAGATATAGGGAAAGAGGCAGACCTTATGAAATGTTTCTCATGTGAACCCATTATAAGGTACAGTGGCATACAAACCACTTCAACACACAATGTGTGCTATAAATGAAAAAATAATGCCCAATACATACTTACAACCCCACTAAAATTGAAGATTAAGCATGTGTGACTAAAATCTGAAAATGCACTGAGATATTAGGAGAAGAGAATGTGCCTCCATATTGGATTATATACAAAGGCTTTCTTTTGTTTTCAGCAAGAGAGCAATTGATGTTGTTTGATGGTTTTCTGCCTCAAACTTCACCATTTCCATTCTAAAGAAAAGGATGCAATGTTAACCTCTGTCCCAATGCCACACTTCATTTAGTTTGATTCATTGCAGGAGTGGATTTCACAGGCAAAGGATGAAAGCACCCCTGCAGGAAGAATGATGGTGGTGAGAGCTGACTAGATGTAACTTAAGAATTGGTTTATTATCAAACTTAAATGACAAGAGGGAGAAAATAAATATAGGGATAGTCTCATCTCAGTGTAGAAGAACTAATGACGATCAATCTCTATTTATCATGCTGGAATTAGTCCCCGCCTTTAAAAAGAGCAAAGAATACCAACCCAAATCGTTTTGAGAGCTTTGAGGAGAGTAAGGACAACCAGCTCCACACAGGCTGCTTTGATACCCCTGAGAGGTCAAACAATTGGAAGCAAAGAGGAAAATGTTTGAATCCAGTTGAATTTGGGTGACTTGTTAGGTCTGAACTGAAAGAGCTGCTTGATCTGCTTTGCTACAGGATTAAACCTTTAAAGGGGAATTGCACCTTTAAAGTATTACACTCAGCATAGATTTGTGCACTGCTGTCAAGCACCTGGTCTTACAGAGATGTAGCTAAAACTAATCTACCTAATCGTACTGATCTCTGCGTGTTATGAAAATTACCTGTTTCAATGGAGGTGGGTGCCGCTGGCCTGCAAAAACTGTGGAGAGCTACGCTTCCATCATTTTTATTCGTAAGCTATTAGGATATGTGGGGAAATGATGGCTTTTATTTTTCAGGTTCTGGTATATCCTATTACATGAGAATACCCTTCTTGTCTATTGAAGAATTCAATAGCTATACATCAGGCAGCCTTGTGAACATCCAGCCGTGCTACAGCTTTTTAAACAACCTTCACCAAAAGGTAAAAGAGCAAAATCCATATTAGGCAGTATCAGAACTCTAAGAAGTAACCCACTGTGGACTTGTGCAGAGCCCCTCCCTTCCCTAGAAATGCTATGATGGGCTAGGGAGGGCAGTGCCCTCTGCAGGCCTGCTCCAGGGTGGCAATAGGACAGGGGTCGGCAACGTTTGGCACGCGGCTCGCCAGGGTAAGCACCCTAGCGGGCCGGGCCAGTTTATTTACCTGCTGACGCGACAGGTTCAGCCAATCGCGGCCCCCACTCACCGCGGTTCGCCGTCCCGGGCCAATGGGGGCGGTGGAAAGCGGCGCGGGCCAAGGGATGTGCTGGCCGCGGCTTCCCGCCGCCCCCATTGGCCCGGGACGGCGAACCGCGGCCAGTGGGGGCCGCAATCGGCCGAACCTGCCGCGTCAGCAGGTAAATAAACTGGCCCGGCCCGCTAGGGTGCTTACCCTGGCGAGCCGCGTGCCAAACGTTGCCGACCCCTGCAATAGGAGATTGGCTGCTGACCACCTGACCCTATGGGAAAGGAGTGTCACTCCAGAACCAGAATAAGGAATTGATGCCCATCCACCTGACTACCATTGGATGGGAGGAATGTCACTACAGAACAGAGAGGGAAGATTGGCTATTGGTGACATGGTTCATTCTGGGCCAATGAGCTGATATAGAGATTCTGTTGGGTGCTGTGGTGCCAGTTGGGTTTATGCAGACAGACAGAAGAGAAGGGGAACTGAAAGCTCCTGCAGAAAGGCCTGGGCCAGGAGTAGTAGAACCTGGTTGGGAAGCCCATGAAACAGGGGCCAGCAACTGTGACTTCAGCAAAGAGTTGGTTTGTACCCTGAATGGAACAGCAGGCTGGGATGGCTGCTTGGACTCTCACTCTGTTTAGAGAGCATGGATCTCTGTATTTGGTTTTTAGGGGGCTGAGTATATTGTTGCTGGTTTATGTGCATGTGTAACTCCTTATATGTGGGGGTCTCCTCCTAGAATTGCTTTTCATAGTGAGGGCTTGTCTTTCTTAGAGAAAAGTATCCATTCCTGGATCTGGCTCCACCTTTTTCACAAGGGTCTGACACAGCTAGGAACAAGAAGGGTTGTCCAGGTGCATTGCCTAGGATTTGGGAACCACCGTACCAACCAGGGGCTCAGAGGTGACCAGAGGACAGTTCTGTTTTGTGGCAACTTTCAAGGTTATGACTTTTTTTTTTTTTTTTTTTTTTTTTTTTTTTTTGTGCATTCTGCATTGGGACAAAAACACAACTGTTCAAATGTGTTACTAAAAACGGAATTATTGACAGGTCCGTCTTCAGTTCCAAACCTGAGCTTTTCCAGGTAGGAATCTGTGTGTCTGTAGCCTAGTGGTTAGGGTCCTGATTTGGGATATGCTAAACCCAAGTTCAAGTCCCTGCTCTGAATTAGGGCAGTGCATTAACTGCCAGGTTGTAGAGTGCGTGTCTCTCTTCCTTTTGCCAACAGAAATGTTGCTGAAACCGATACATCTCAGTGAAACACTTTGGTTTCACTGTAATTTATTATTTAAAATGTTCTGATGAGCTCTCCACTGGATACCCCAAATTCAGGTTAGAACTGGTAAGAACAGGTAAATTCTGCCTAGTTCTGAGAAATGTTAATCTTAAATATAATGGGCCAGATCCTGGCCACCACTGCAGTGATCTCATGCCAGTCTGTGAGCACAAAGCAGCTACACGGCTGGTCTGACCAGTTACCCAAGCATTCCTTTGGTATAAGCATTCCCAGATGGCATTGGGTGGGTGTAACTATTCTTACATTGACAATAGAATTGGAGATGTGACCAGGAAGGGACTTTGTCTGCCAATTCCTGGGTGCTGTAAGGGTGCTGCAGGTAATCTTACCAGCAAGCACAATTCTAAAATAACCCTACTTCCCAGGACTGGTCTGCTGCCCTAAGGACTGGGGCCTAGTCACCTTTGAGTTATGAAGCTGCACTTGGTTCCAGCAGGAAAGTCCTTTTTACTTATAGCCTTATATAAAAGGTTGTTTTGCTTTGTATTGGGTTACAAAAGACACCGCCCACAACAGAGTTTGCAAGGGTTTATTGCAGATCTTGGGACAGATTATTAAAAATGAGACCTGTAGTTAAAAAATGCTCCATGCAAGAGTAGCTCAAAACAACCCCAGACATTCATTTTTGTCTGGATCAGCAACTATATGAACAAATAATGTGACTGTAAAATTGATATTTCCTAGCATATAATCTAAAACATACCTGTTTAAAAAAAAAAAAAAAAAAGGTACAAGCAGCAGTTAACCCTTGGATCCTTGTGTGAGAAGTTCTAAACGCCTGAAATAAAAATGCCTTCAGCGGAATCAATATGTGGTTGATTCTATTTTGTTTATAACCTGCGCGTGCTACACTCCTTGTGCGAAACAGAGGTTTGGAGTTTGGAGTTTTAAAATAAATTCTTAATCCTTTCTGAAGGGATGGGGAGAGAAATCACTCTCGTTCTATTTAACTCCATTTCCCAAAACGACTTTTTTTTTTTTTTAAATAAGGTCCCAAGTTCTAGCTGTTCATAGAATAATTTTTAAATGTCTAGATTGATGCAGATTTGGGTTACAAAAGGACTCCAAATCCACCAAAATTGAACACTAACCTTTCCTCCTTAACACCCTCATCTTCCCTCAGTCCGTCTCCATAGGGAAAGCCTAGGAGAGTACATAAACTGGCAGCATGCTTTCAGTGTCAACATTCAGCCACTGTCAGACTCCAGTTTATTATATGCACAGAGTGTGCCTTTAAGACATAGGCGGGAGGCAGTGGGAAGGGGCCATGTTGCAATGTGAGCCCCAGAAGTCATTCTGGCAGATTCTGCCAAAAGTCCTCCCGGGGTTGCTGGGAGGGGGGTGTGGAGGGGGAGAAATCTGCCACCCTCTTGCAGGATTCAGCGCATAACTCCACTCCATCTCCCCACACTCCCCCAGCGTCAATTTCTTTAAAACAGATTTTAAGCTACTTTTATGACAGGACAGAGCTTTTCCTGTAGGATGAATCTTGCAAGGTCATTGAGGCAGTATAAGTTGGTTTTTCTGTGTAATTAAATATTTAATACTGCAATCGGAGGTAATTGGCTTAAAGTAATAATGGGGTTGGTGTAATTATTTTCTCTCTAGAGGTAGATCAGGAGCTATTTTACACATGTCAGGAGACACATGCCTCATTACACGAGGCTTTAGTATGAAATGCTGAAATCTATTCATCTTCAGGAGCATATAACTAGTTTTTCCTGCTTTTCTCTTATAAAATGTATTAGTGCTTATTTAGGAACTATCAATTATGACTTAAAGGAGATTTAGGAATTAAACGATCCCAGGTGCTGGATTTTCAGCATTGCTAGATACAGGAATAGAAAAACGGAGTGCAAATGTGGCTGGTATAATTAGAATGTTGATACTACACTGTCCTATGCATGTCTGTGCGCGAGGCACTGAGAATGCAGCAGGTTCAAACTAGTGCTAAGTTTGTTGGGTGTCTTTCACCCCAGCCCTCTCCCCAAGTTCTAACTCCACGGGTCATATTTTGCTTTCATAGCCAATATATCCTACACTTGGCACCTAGATGCTGAGGTGAGGAGTGCAGTAAGAAAGGCTTAAGGTAAACATATGTCTGGTTTAAACAAGGAAGCCACATCACATGGCTCTGGAGCTAGCCATGCACTAAACCAACATTCTGCCTTCCACAGAATTGAATACGTGCCATATGACCACTCCTGAAACCAAACTATACCCATCCCATTTGCTTTACAACATGTTTTGTACAATGAAAAACAGACTATGGTAGAGGGGAAATATTCCATCAATACACAGCTCAGTAAAAGCCAAAAGATCAACCTGAGGACAAAATTAGAGAAGGGAAGGAATAGTCAAATCCTTAGCTTGTGTGTGTGAGGCCTGATTCTCTTCTCTCATATGCTCATATGACTCAGGAGTTACTCCACTGAACTCAGTGGAGTTAAAGCAGTGTAAGTGAAAGGAGAATCAGGCCCATTGCGTTGCAGCTGAAAGTGGCACCTTATTACAAGCAGAATATGATCAACAAAACCAAAATCCCTTTTAGACCAAGGTTTGTGGTCTAAAAAGGAATGGGCAGATGCAGCCCAGTGTCTAAAGAATTCCTCTGATAACAGGATAAGGAGGTGAGCTGTGAGGAGTTTTTTAAATGGTAGTAATTGTAAATATGCACCTTCTAAAATACTACAAGTTTCATTTTTGGTGAGTCTCCTTACCAGCCTTCTAATGGCAAATTAAAGCCCCTCGAACCTTCATCTGCCCTGCTAGTGGAATATGTCTTTGAGGTGTAGAGGTCCATGTTCAACTTAATCTTTCCTATCAAGTCTTCAAAGTGGAAGTCCTTAGCAAACCAAGCTTCACTGCGACTATGTCTTCTCGGCAAAGGAACAGAATGCTGTGCCTAACATCCATGAGGGCTATAGGAGAGGGCCACTAGGAAAAGCAGAACCATGTAGTGGGGAGAACAGGAAGATCATATTGGAGAGGCCTTTTGTCACATTCAGAGTGACTGCACCTGTATTTCCGCCTCATGGTCCAGCAAGGGCACCCACTCTTAGGCGTCTGGCTCCCCAGACATCACCTCTCTTGGGCAGAAATGTGTCTCTCTCCATCCCAACTGGAGTATTTCCAGGCTGCACAGTTCTCCTCCACTATGAACACACTTAATAAATTATATAGTTTAATAATAATTCAACAGTCTGCCTTTATTTACTAGGCTGATAGAACATGTAAAAAAAATATTAAGTAGAGAAATTCCAATACTGGGTTTTCCTATCATTTCTATTTAAAATGACAGAACAGCTTTTTGCATGAAAAATAAACATTTAATAATTTTATAGTTGCTAAGTTAGCATTTTTACTAATAGCAATGATATATGAAGCTGTC
Source organism: Emys orbicularis (assembly GCF_028017835.1). Classification (NCBI taxonomy): domain Eukaryota; kingdom Metazoa; phylum Chordata; order Testudines; family Emydidae; genus Emys; species Emys orbicularis. The sequence continues at coordinate 97,108,912 of NC_088690.1, forward strand.
TTATTTTTAAGCAAGGAAAACATATCCCTGTGCAACAATCTGCTTGCTTTGGTGAAAGCATTGCAGTTAGAAGGTCTGGCTAATACAATGCTGTTAATCTTCTGACCATTAAATTAGATGGGCTCAGTTTAGTTCCCAGTGGTGACTAATCTGAAATTCAATTAGCGCGTATTTAAAGGAATGTAGCTGAGGCTGTAGAAGACCACAGAGAGGGGAAATAGTGTGTTTTTTGATGAAGCCTATTTGGACTGCATTTTAAAGAGTAGGGGCCCCGCTCTCCACTCAATTACAAGGGTAAACCAGGAGTAACTTGAAGAAGGAAATGGAATTACACTAGCATATAGGTGGAATCATATTAAACACCCCTCTGTATTAATATGTCTAGTTTTTTTCCTATTTGAGATATAACTTTCACCCAGAATGTGAACTAAACCTTGTATGAGGTTCAAAAGTGACTGGATTTAAAAAAAAATGTTCATGATGCCTCTGAGTGCTTCACATATTATTAGCTGAACCCTAAAACAGAGCATCAAAATACTGCTTTCTGCTGCATTTAACCCAACTAAAAAGAGCAAGTTCTAGAAGTCTTATGAGATTGCCAGGCTAATAATTATGCAAACATAAGAAGTTCAGATAAGTATCAAGATTTCTGGGTGTTTTTGTGGAATGAATTTCCAAACCCTTTAAGGGGTTACCCATAATTATTCACTTCACTCATCACTGAAATGTACCCCCTTTTAATCAAAACTGCAAGGGGGAATTTATGGAGGCAGAATATAATTTTGAAAACTGGGATTTGGCTCAAACATGTGAAGTTCAGTTAAGAGGAAGTACCGCTGGGACCTTCTTCATCCACAGATGGTCAGGGATTCAATATTAAATTTCAGTAGTACCACAATGGAGGTGTGGTTCACTGTTGACTCAGAGGCAAGAGTACTACCCACCAGATTCCCACATTAATTCCTGAAGCACCTGAGCTTTTCCTTGGGAGTCTCCAATTGAAGTCCTATCTTAGTCAGATCCAGTACTGACTCTGCTTACACAAAAGATTCTCTCTGTAGCTTTTTCTCTCCTTCTCAGTATGAATGTTCCATAACTATAGCCAGAAACACACCTTTATAGATTCAAACAAATCTTTTTTTGTTAAGTGGTTTTATCAGCTCAATCACCTACCTCCAAAAATATGTGGGAGATGTTTAGTTTGTCAGTAGTTGTGATACAGATTTGGAGGAGGGGCAAGTAATGTTTGAAGAGGGATGTTTTTAGAACATGTCAGCCGATCCACTGATGGAGTATTTTTTCCTAATGAAATCTTTGCAAGAAAATGTATGGTGTAAAGGATAAAGATGTGAATATTACAGTCAGAACAGACATTTTGCTACTACAGGAGAAGTATAGATAAACAGACACTCCTTTTAAAGGCTGGCTTCTGGTTTGTAATGCTTGGATTTTTTTAGTTTGTTTAAATGCTAACCTGTGTTTGCTACTTGAAAGCCTATAATGTTTGCACTGCTGATTCATGACAGTTGGGATTTTAATGTGTTAAATGTTCATTCATGAAAGATGTATGTTAAATTATATTTTTCTCTGGGGATTTTTTTCCCCACTTGCTGCAAGAGGGCAGCCTTTTAGATGGCCTAATGAAAAATATCATGTTGAAATGACTGTACTCCAATGTACTGTCCCGCACCCTAGGTCTTCAGTGAAAATCTCTTACATTCAGTAAATAAAATCCTAGGCTTCGTTTTTAGAATAACAAATTTGCCAGTCTTCACACTGATCTTAAAACATATATGAGCCTTACTACAATGTCACTGAAGCAATATAGAGAAATGCCCTTAATATCTAATGTTTAGCATTAGAATGATCATTAGAAATATGGTCTGTCACAAGAGTGCTCTGTGCGTATATAGTTAATAGACTAAGGTGCAACTAGGTGGTGCACAAGAATATGTAGTACCGTATGTACTTCCTGGGTCTTGTAAGCTCAACTGTTGTGCAGTGTCAATGGCTTCCGTTGTGAAGCTCTTTGCATCAGCTCTTCAGTGCTTATGCACTTTATACATATACCTTGGCTAGGATTTTTCAAATATTCCTAAGGGAGGTGCCCAACTAGAATTCAAAGGGAATTCAATTCACCATTCAACTTCATTAGGCTGCTTTGATAATCAGCCTAGGGGAAAGGGTGAGGAAAGTGCCTTTTTTTGTTTTGATCATTACTATGTATATAGCTCCATAAATGTGCATGGTGCTTAGACTTTGTCCTGGTTTAGCTACCTCTATAGCAGCCCAGGCTGTTGGAGACAAAAACGATTCCACAGAAACATTACACACATGTGCTGCGACTACAGGAGATGGTCCTAGCCACTTCCCCTGGCTGTTCCCCTTCCTTTCATCCTCATCTATTTTTAACAAACTTTATTGAAATGACATCCCAGTCACACTCGAAAGATACTACATTTCACAACTAAAACACAGTGACCAGAGGCAGAAAGAGAGCGCTCTGAGCCAATATTTACCACTACTCATTTGGCAATAGACAAGGTCAAGAAAAAGGAAAGAATGACTCTTCCGTTCTACTCCGTGTGGTTGCTCATCTCACTAAGGAAGAGAGATGAAGTTCTATAGCTCACTGGTTTACTGAAACTAAACATAGTAAAAGAGTCTGATTATTAAAAACTCACTAGAGAACCCACCCTTCAGATTTTATTAACCAGATTTATCAGTTAAATTTGTTCAGGTATATTGTTTTTAAATGGTCTAAATTTTAAGAAAAACCCCAACAAAAACCCCCCTTTAGGGATTTGGTAATGGAGGTAAAAGGCTCTCTCAGTAAGAGAGGGGGCTGAAAGGGAAAAATAAACTTAGAACATTAGAGTGGAAATTAGAAGTTAAAAACAGTGAGAAAAGGGAGCAGGGAACACAGAGAGAAAAACATAGAGAGAGGAGGAAGTACACGGGGCTGGCTCTAGGCACCAGCAAAACAAGCAGGTGCTTGGGGCGGCACATTTGCAGGGGGCGGCATTTGGGCCATCCTTTTTTTTTTTTTTTTTTTTAACTCACTTCCTCCCCTCTCCCCTGCAGAAGCGGAGCCACGGAGCAGCTGGGGATCCAGCATGGGAGCTGAGAACCCATGGGACCCTGGGAGCTGTAGTTCCTTGCCTAGCTCCCTGCCTATAGAGCCAGCCCTGGAGCAGGGAAAGAACTACATTTCCGAGCAATCCCTTGGCAGCTATCAACAGGAAAGGGAGGGATAGGGAGTGAGGTAGCTGAGCCATGCTGCAGCTTGCTGTGAGTCGAAAGGGGTGGCACTGTGAATGGGGAACAAGTGTTCCCAAGGAGAAGGCTTTGCCCCAGATATCCCCTTCAGAAGACTTCCCCAGACTGGATTAGGGATACTGGTGTGACCTCACCTTGCAGCCCCCAAAGAAGGAATTGGGTGGACTAAATGGACAGTGCCCCTCTCTATCTGAAACCTAGCAAGGGAGGTACGTGGATCCCACTAGAATTTAAAATGAAAAGTAAGGGAGGGGAGGCTCTGGACCTGGGCAGCTTTAGATACAGTACCAGGCTCTTAGGAGGATTTCCACTTCTGAGCCATGGAAGCAGAAATTGACTTTTCCTTTCCAGATATAGCTAATATTCAGAAAGGGAATCTAGTACCTGCCTTCCAGATTTGAACACCCTCAAAATTCAGGAGTGCTCACGCTCCATTTGGGCAGCTGTTACTTCATTTCTCCCAAATCAAATATACTGATCCATTGTAACTTGCTGTAGAAAAAGTAGGTTAAAATTGAGCAAGAAATGCTTCCCAGTGGTTTTTAGGACTGGAATTGCTATTTTCAACAGCCATTGCCTTTTTTTTTTATTATTTTTATTTTATTTGTTTAAAAGGAAGACAGTGATATTGCATTGGCAAATTCCCCATAGAAAGAAAGAGTGGAACAAAAGAATAATAAAGGCACCTCAACTTTTCCTCATTTATGTAGGACAGTCTTATAATATGCATCCAGATATCCTCCAATCACACAAGCTGAAAATTGTTCCACTTTACTGCAGTTCTGTAACCATATGGGAACCAATCTTGTCTGTGTTCTGTGCACATCCAAAATTCCTGCTGAATGACCCGCCCTGGGAGCGAGTTACCAGTGACCCAGGGCTGGGACAGCAGGAGGGTGCAGGTTGGGGGAGAGCCCAGGGCTGGGGCGGCAGGGGGGTCGGGGGAGGGAGGAGCCCAGCGCTGGGGCGGCAGGGGGTGTGGGTGGTGGTGGGAGGAGAACCCAGGGTTGGGGCAGCAGGGGAGTGCCGGGGGGGAGACCAGGGCTGGGGCGGCAGGGGGGTGCAGGTTGGGGGAAAGCCTAGGGCTGGGGCGGCAGGGGGGGCGGGGGGAGGGCACTGGTGGGGGTAAAGGGGGGAGCCCAGCGCTGGGGCGGCAGGGGGTGTGGGTGGTGGTGGGAGAACCCAGGGTTGGGGCAGCAGGGGAGTGTGTGGGGGGGAGACCAGGGCTGGGGTGGGGCAGCCAAAACATTTTTTTGCTTGGGGTAGCAAAAAACCTAGAGCCGGCCCTGGAAGTACACTGTGTGTCATATAACAGCCATATCTGAGCTGCTTGAAAAGGGTGTGGAAAGAATTATAAAAACGTTCAGTTCTGCTTCTAGTCTTGGCCCAAATCAGGAAATGCAGAAATGGATGAAAATAAAATATACAGAAAGAAAATGTGATGGTCACCGTCATGCCCAGCAAAGTAGGGATTCAATCAGTGACTTCCAGAGTTAAAACCATGAGCTACTACAACATGAGCTTATTAGGTAGGGCTGTAACAGACTCATATCCTCTGTGGATCAGTGCAGAATGGGACCTGTAACACACTCACCAGTGGATTATGTTAACCAGACTTATTTTTCCGGTACTTTAAAACATTTCCAGTTGGGTTTCAATTTTGGTCCATGGTTTAAATAAATTCCAATGTTATCCAAATTGGTTTACCCATCCCTTATACTGTGGTGCTGCATCCCAATGCAGAGACATGAATTTGTGCAATCTGTGTATAAAGAACAATATGAGGCACAGTTGCCAACTTTCATGCGGTAAATAAGCACCCCGACTTTCACAATAAGCCAAAAATCAAGCTAATCCCATTTCAAAACAAGGCCAAAATAAGCCAATCCCTAAGAACCCCAATGCTCTGTGTGACTAGATGCCCCCGGCGTGCAGTCTGGGTCTGTGGTGGGCCCGCTGTGCACCTCTGACCCTTTGCCCCCGCTTGCCGGGAGCCGAGCCAAAAAAAAGCAATAAGCTACAAGCCAAACAAGCAACAAACTACAAGCCAAAAACTAGCCAACAAGCAGGGCCGGCTTTAGGCCAATTCAACCAATTCCCCTGAATCGGGCCCCGCCCCTAAGAGAGCCCCACGCCCAAGCCCCGGTACCGGGGTGGCCCGGCTTCCCCAGGGGGCAATTTAAAGGGCCTGGGGCTCCCAGCAGGGTCTGGAGCCCCAGGCCCTTTAAATTGCCACCAGAGCCCCACTGCTGGAGCCCTGGGGTAGGGCTGCAGGGCTCTGGGGGCTATTTAAAAAGTCCGGAGCTCCCGTTGCTTCTACCGCCCCGGCCCTTT